>NC_058086.1:159298265-159669515 GCF_014858855.1 Bufo gargarizans
GAGCAGCGGAGTTCAGCCACCTCTATTTGCTTCCCGCTGTTTACTGCTCCTGAATTAAAATTAGGGAAACCAGCTTCAGCTTCCTCTGATGTGTATGCCTACGGAGTCCTTTTGTTATGGCTTTGCACAGGGAGCAAGAATGTCACGCACAATTCTGATGGAACTCCTGATCTTAAGAAACTGGACTTGGACTCCAAAGCAGAGGCTCTCCTGTCATGTCTTGTGTGCTGTGTAGATCAGATGCAGACAGAGCAGATAAAAACACATAAATATTTTCAACTTACTGAAGCTGCTTGATTTAACCCTTTAAGGACAAGCGCCATAACATGTATGGCGGGCTGATTGGGCGGGTGCAGGAGCTGCGCCCACCCAACCAGCGCAGGAGTCTGGCAGTCACTGATAACATGAATATTTACGACTTACTGAAGCTGCTTGATTTAATTGTGAATAGATGGTAAAGGCAAAGTATGCTGGTGTGTTGTCATCACCGTCTTCATTATGTTTGCTGCTGGACCCACGACTACGTCATTTGGTCCATACAGCAAAAGGAGGTTTATAATCACCCATAAATTTTCCAGCAAAAAGACAGTTTCACATAAAAAATGAAAGGATAATGGAATTCGGTTAATTCAGTTATTGTTCTGACGGATCAGAGGAAGGGCAAAATTATCAATGATGTCAACACAAACTTACTGCTGACACCCGGGCCACTCTGTCGGGGGTCTCTACTTGTATAAGCGTTTAATATAACAGGTTCTGTAGACATCTATGTGGAATCAGCTGACGACGGTGTAAAAGGAGTGCGCTTCTTCTTGGCGCTAACATCGACCTGCAAGGCTGAGTTCATACTTTAGTTATTTGGTAAGTTTTGGCCCCGTAACTGCCCAAATAAGGGAAGTGTGCAGTGATTCTAAGAGCGACGCCTGTCATCTGCATGTCATAAGGACTCACAGTATTATTTCACTACCAAAGCTGACTCCCTATGTGTGTTACTGCAAGACACAGTGTTCTATACTAGTGATGGACAAACATCGGCCGGGACGGTTCGCGAACGCGATCACGCGAACGAGATCAAATGTTCACGAACCGCAAGTTTGCGGTGGGCCCCATTCACTTTAATGGCAGGCGAACCTGAAAAACCTTCAGCTCATATTTGCAGCCACCAAATACTTAGTAGAAGTGCACAATATTCCCACAACATGGACAGTGACATACTAGAGGGGGCTAAATGAAAGAGAAATTCTCTAAAAATGCGCCCTGTTGGAGCCTAGAAAAATTAGGCATTCACCTGACATAAAAGAAATTCTGATTATGTGGCTCGAGGTACATAATGCGATCAATGGATACAAATGTTACTGTGGGCCAGTTAAAATACAGGCCAAAAAAATTATGCATTCACCAGACTGAAAAGATCAAGTTATTATGTGGCCAGACGTATATTACACAATCAATGGATATCAATTTTACTGCAGGCCAGTACAAATACATGTCAAATACATATTTTTTAAAGAACTAAAAATATAAAATTGGATTAAAAACATGACTAACGAAATCCCCCTCTTGAAAAAAAACTAATATAATTGTTGAAATTCTATAACACGTGGTCGTCACTAGTGTTGAATTCCTCTGAGGCCCCAATAATTATTCATTCACTGTACAGAAAATAAAGTAAGTATGTGGCTGGAGGTAGATTACACGGTCATTGGATATCAATTTTACAGTAGGCCAGGGTACTACATGCCCCAAAAATTATGCATTCAGCATAAATAAAAGAACAAGTAAGTATGTGGCTGAAGGTAGATTACACGGTCATTGAATATCAATTTTATAGCAGGCCAGTGGACGACAGGTCCCAAAAATTATGCATTCAGCGTACAGAAAATAACAAGTAAGTATGTGGCTGGAGGTATATTAGATGGTCAATGGCTATCAATTTTACTGCAGGCCAGTACAAATACAAGTCAAATACATATGTTTAAAAGAACTAAAAATATAAAATTGGATTAAAAATATGGCTAATGAAATCCCCCCTCTTGAAAAAAAAACCTAATAATAATAGTTGAAACATGTGGTCGTCACAGGTGTCGAATTCCTCTGAGGCCCAAAACATTAGGCATTCAACAGACAAAAAAGGCCTTTTATGCCTCATTATTTACATAAGACAGGGACCATTCTTTGTTCTTGGTGTTGTAGGATATGTGTGGGCTGGCATGAGGAAATTCAATTAAACGTGGTCGTCACAGGTGTTGAATTCCTCTCAGATCCATGCCTCATTCATTTTTAGAAATGTGAGGTAGTCCAAACTGTCGTCAGCTAGGCGAGAGCCCTTATTGGTCATGATCCCCTCTGCTGGGATGAACGTACTTTCAGACAGGACACTGGGTGAGGGGCAAGCTAAGAGTTCCATGGCAAATTGTGCCAGGTCTAGCCACAGGTCAAGCCTGCACACCAAGTAGTCCAGGGGTTCCTCACTTCTCATAGCGTCCACATAGCCGTTAACCCGATGTAGTCGGACACCTGTCGGTCTAGGCGTTCCCTAAGGCTGGATCATGAGGGCGGCTGTCGATGGGTTGGCTGAAAAATTGATCTCATATCCGAAGTGACCAACACATCTTCAAACCGCCTTCTTCTTGAATACGCTGTAGGATTGGTACCCGCAACTGTTTATCTTTGAGTGGAAATTCCTCTGCCAGCGCCAGCAAAAGCAGAATGCAGCATTTCTAGAAGCAAGGCCTGGAAGTGCTTCATTCTGACAGCCCTCTGTGATGCTGGTAACATGTCCGCAATTTTGTGTATGTACCAGGTGTCTAAGTACATTGCCACCCAGTACTGGACCTAGCTCTTTATGCTTTTTATAAGGGTATCCCTCTTCAAACACTGGAGCATGAAGGCCCCCATTTGCACTAAACTGGAAGCGGTGGAGTGGCTTGGCTCCTGCTCATCGTCCAGGATAATGTCATCCTCGGTCTCCTCCCCCCAGCCACGGACAACACCAGGGATCCCAGAAAAGTTTAAAGCATGCTCTTCTGGCTCCTCCTTTTCCTCCACCCCAGCACCATCCTCCTCTGACTCCTCTTCAAACTCCTGTTGACTTGTCTCAGATGGGGTGGCCCCCCCTGGGAATTTATCCAGCATTGCTACGTCCTCATCTTTCTGCTCCTGCGCCTCAATGGCTTGATCAATGACACGACACAATGCACGTTCCAGAAAGAAGGCGTAATATGCGATGTCACTGATGGCGCCCTGGCTGCGACTGGTGATATCATCAAATGGCCACAGAAGTCTGCATGCGTCATGCATGAGGAGCCACTGGCGCAGTGAAAAAAAAAACAACCACCCCAGAACCTGTCCTGCCGCAGAGTTCGTACAGGTAGTCGTTAACGGCACGTTTATGCTGGAGCAGCCTATCAAGCATATACAAGGTGTAGTTCCATCGCATCGGGCAGTCACAAATCACATCTGACAAGCAGGTGGTGTCTCCGCTGAACATCAGCAAGGTGATCCATGGCCGTGTAAGATCTTCTAAAATGGCCAGAGATTTTCCTAGCCTGCCGCAAGACGTCCTGGACCCCGGGGTATTTGGCAACGAATCGTTGCACAACCAATTTCAGGACATGTGCCATGCATGGCATGTGTGATATTTTGCCCTGTTTCAGCGTGCTCGGCAGATTGGCACCGTTGTTGCACAACACTTTACCAACTGTCAAATTGAGCGGGGTTAGCCACTGATCAGTCTGTGACCGCAGAGCTGAAAGTAGTGCAGGACCAGTGTGGCTTGGCTTCCAGGCACAAGAGCCACAGCACAGCATGGCAGCGTCTCACCTGGCACGTCGAATAGGTTCTGGGGAGCTTAGGGGGTGCAGCGGAAGAGGCGGTAGCAGTGGAAAAAGAGGAGTCAGCCGAGGAGGAGACGGAGGATGGAGTAGGAGGAAGAGAAGAAGAGGCAGGCCTGCATGCAATCCATGGCCAGGTGCCTTCTTAAGGTGGTCATCCCTTGGTGAGTGTTGCGCTTACCGTGACTTATGCGTTGACAGCACAGGGTGCAGATGGCAACACTATTGTCAGCAGCTGACACTTTAAAAAAAAAGCCCACACTGCGGAGCCATGTGCCGGCATCCTGGGAGCGCCAGATGTGACCGTGCATGGTGGATGGCTCGTTACAGATACATTAGAAGTCAGATTTTTGCCTTATGTGCACTGTAAGTTCTGCCTGCTTCTATTCCTTTTCCTCCCTATCTGCTGCTCTGTCACTCCCTCTGAACTCCCCTCCTCTTCCTCTCTTGTGGGCACCCACGTGACGTCCATTGACACATCATCATCGTCACCTTCACCACCACTGACATTAAAGATCTCGGAGTAGGCAGCAACAGCGGGGTCCACCATCCTTGTGCTGATCTAGGTACTGTCGTCAGACTGCTGGGTGGCAACCGTTAATATTTCCTCTTCCTGATCCGATGCCAAGAATAGCTGTGCATCGGAAAGGTCTTGGAATAGATGGGAAATTAAAGGGAACCTGTCATGTGGGTATTTGATTATAATCTAAATAATTATATACAATCATTAACTACTAAAAAGTACCTTAGATGTATTCACTTACTGGTGTGACAGATGGTTACCTCATAATATACACACAAAGATGCCACATGCTGCATGCTAATGAGCTGATTTAAATCCACCGTGATGTCAGTGAGTCCAGCGTTTTTTAAATTCAGAGCTATAGTCACTCCTCTGCCCACCTGCTGCTGATTCATATGGAAAAAACTGTCAATCAGCAGCAGGTAGGTGGGGAGAGTCAGGAGCTCATGAATATTCAGGACTTATCAATATGAGCTGGAGCTTTTCAATACAAGATGTAAGCAGATTGACTGGGTCAATTAAAGAAAGTGACCCAGCAATTTGCTAAGAGAATCAGTCACTTACGGTATTTATATTGCCCCTAGTTAGGACACCATAAAACTGGTGACAGGTTCCCTTTAATTCCTCTGACTCAAGCGGAGGGGATATGGTGGTGGTGGTTGTGGTGGTGGTGTCTTTGGGGGTGCACACAGCAGAAAGTGAAGAGGGTGCAGATAGAGAGGATGAGGAGGGTGCAGAAGCGGAAGGCTGAGTAAGACACTCAACCAACTCTGGTGCGTCCTTTGACGTAATTCCACGCACCTTCTGCAACTTCCCACTTACGCTCCGGCCTGGTGCACCTGCTCGAGCCCTACCACCCCTGCGGAATGGCCTGCCTCTTCCTCTTCCTGTCATTTTCAAAATGACCCTGTGACAAAGTCACTATATAAGAGCAGTATTTGTGGAAGAAGGTATATCACACCCCTGCCTCAATTAGTGTTTTTGGGGGGGCAACTGCTATATCACACCAGTAGAAATTATGTGTTCCAATAGCGTTTGTCACTCTGTGTACTGTAGCTGCGGTAACGCAGCAGAACTGCAAATGCTGCACTACCCAAATGCACTATATAGAAAGTTTATTATTGGTATATCACACCCCTTCCTCAATTGTTTTTTTTGGAGGGCAACTGGTATATTACACCAGTTGAAATTATTTGTTTCAATAGTGTTTTTCACTCTATGTAGCTGCAGTAACGCAGCATAACCGCAAACAAATGCAGCACTAAACAAATGCACTATATAGAAAGTATATTATTGGTATATCACACCCCTGCTTCAATCTGTTTTTTGGGGGGGGGCAACTGGTATATCAAACCAGTTGAAATTATTTGTTCCAATAGCGTTTGTCACTCTGTGTACTGTAGCTGCGGTAACGCAGCAGAACTGCAAATGCTGCACTACCCAAATGCACTTTATAGAATGTATATTATGGGTATATCACACCTCTCCTTTAATAAGTTTTTTTGGGGGGCAACTGGTATATCACACCAGTTAAAATTATTTGTTCCAATAGCGTTAGTCACTCTGTGTAGCTGCGGTAACACAGCAGAACCGTAAACAAATGCTGCACTACCCAAATGCACTATATAAAAAGTATATTATTGGTATATCACACCCCTGCCTCAATCAGTTTTTTTGGGGGGCAACTAGTATATCACACCAGTTGAAATTATTTGTTCCAATAGCGTTTGCCCCTCTGTATATCTGCAGTATCGCTGCAGAAACGCATACAACTGCTGCACAATACAAAAGCACTATAATATACTTTCTATGTTATAAAGTATATTATAAGTATATCACACCCCTCAGTAAGTTACACCTATTGATAGCACACCTATACCAGTCCTTAAAAGGACTTTTGAGGCCCTATTAGCTATTGTTTGGGTCTCTAACAGTCTGTCCCTGCTCCACACAGCAACCTCTCCTTACACTGGCAAAAGATTGAATGTAAAATGGCGGCGAGATCGGGTTTATTTATAAGGTAGGGGTGTGTCCATGTGCTGGAACGTCTCAATTGGCTGTCCTGTACCACCTGATGGATGTGTCATGGGTCAAAGTTCTTCACAATGTAAAGGAATATGGCGCCGGCAGACATTGCCATATGTTCGCCTGTAGGTGCTGCAGCAACGCCCCAATAGCACCTAGAGGCTCATTTGATAATGTCACATCGCTAATGTCAGCCAGCTACATAACGAATATTGTGATGACAGTTCCATCCTAGGGGCTCAAATCTGATCAGTTTTATTCCCATGCATTCTGAATGGAGAGCAATCCGTTCAGGATGCATCAGGATGCATCCAGTTCAGTCTTTCTTACTGATCAGGCTTTTCAAAAAAAACGTAGCATGTTGTATTTTTACCTCCGGCCAAAAATCTGGAACACTTTGACCGAACGCCATTTTTCCTATTGACTTGCATTAATGCCGGATCTGGTGCCGTGTGTTCCGTCAAACCGGATCCGGATTTTGCATGTTTAACCCGAAAAATTTGAAAAAAAAGTTAAAGTCCATAAATGGCGGATCCGTTTTTTCCAGTGCATTTTTTCATTGTGATTAGAATCCTGATTAGGATTCAAATGTAATCCGTTTTCACATGTTTTTTCCGGATCCGGCGGGCTGGCGACGGAATTGCCCTCCTCTATTCTCGAGTTCTGAGAAAAAGTGGAGTGCTGTGGGCAGGGAAGAGGGCAGGCCAGCAGGGAAGAGGGCAGGCCGGCAGGCCTGGCTCATTCATCATTTTCTACGCCTGTTTTTGGGAGCTGCCATAGATTTAATCTTGTTGAACGGCCACCGAATCCTGCGCCTAAGTTATGTAGAGGCCGGCGCCTTTACGTAACTTAGGCATATCAAGCTGCAGCTGGCAGGGGCTAAGACTAGCGTCTAAATCACTGGTCTTAGTAAATGTCCCCCATAATTTATAAATCATTGAGAACTTCTTAAAGGACCATTTGACCACAGTGCAGTCACATGCGAAATAAGCCCTCTCTTCGGGAACTTCCCTTGAAAATAAAGAAATAGTCACAGACTGGGTTCACAGATGTGCTTTGAACTCGAATTCACTATATCCGTCATACATGCGAGCTTTCAGCTGAACAAAAAATACTACACGCAGCATTTGTTGTGTGTCCGAAAGCGACAATATATGCCGGAATGCGGCCAGATCCCTGCTGGATCCCATTACAGGGAATGGGGATCTGGCGGTGCATGGTGTATCCGGCTATGCCGGATTCGGTAAACTCCGGCTGTCTGTTTCTCCACCAGAATAGACTGCTTGAGTTCAGAGCTCATATGTGAACCCAGCCTAATGCTGCATTTACACTGGCTGATATGGCAGCAATTATCAGGAAGGAACCGAAAGATTTCAGCTGATGAACAAGTGTTTTGCTCATTCATCAGGTGATGGCCAGGACTAAGGATAAGTGAAGCAAGGCTCGGATCCTAGATCTGAAGTAGCTCAACACTTCGGTTTAATGCTGTACAGCAGGGATGCTCAACCTGCGGCCCTCCAGCTATTGTAAAACTACATCTCCCACCATGCCCTGCTGTAGGCTGATAGCAGTAGGCTGTCCGAGCATGCTGCGAGTTGTAGTTTTGCAACATCTGGAGGGCCACAGGTTGAACATGCCTGCTGTACAGCATTAACATTTAGGGCCTCTGATGAGGCGAAGTCAGTTACTCCCGAGTCCCGAAGTCTCGCAAGACATTGGTGAATAACTTTGGTATATGATTTTTAAACTGGAAAAACATGTTAAAACTTGGATCCGAGCTCGGCCTCAGTTCCGATTGGTACCTCGGAACGGAAGCAGAGTTTTAAAAGGGTTTTCCAATGTAAAAATCAAACACCATAGTTATTTACCAAAGTCTAGTGAACCTGCAGGAATAACTGGCTTTGCCTCGTAGGAGGACAAACTAATGCTGTATGGAGACGGATCTTCATACAGCATTAAACCGAAGTTTTAAATTAAGTGACTTAAGATCTAGCATCCAAGGCTCGCTTCGATCATCACTAGGTAGCACATTTACACAGGTCTATTAATTGGGAATGAGTGGTCGTTGTAATGTTTGTTCCCAATAAATAGCCCATGTAAATCAGCCTTAAACGGGTTGTCTCACTTCCGCAAATGCCATTTATAATGTAGATAAAGTTAATACAAGGCACTTACTAATGTATTGTGATTGTCCATATTGCCTCCTTTGTTGGCTTGATTCATTTTTCCATCGCATTATACACTGCTCGTCGGTTACGGCCATCGCTGCAGAGAAAATACGAGATGTACAGGTGTGTCTATGCCCACTCCCAAGGTCCCGTCCACCAGAGAGGCTGTCACTTTTTCCTATAGTGTGCAAGCACGGCCACCGCTGCTGGATTGCAGGGTGGTCATAACCACTTATTATTAGCAATGTATAATGTGATGAAAAAAATGAAGCAAGCAATCAAAGGAAGCAATATGGACAATCACAGTACATTAGTAAGTTCCTTGTATTAATTTTCTCTACATGATAAATGCAATTTTCTGAAGTGAGACAACCCCTTTAAGACTAACCAGTTAATATTACCATTAGTCCCACTGTGACTTTACAGAATATCCATCAGACTATGTAAGCGTGATAACCATTTGTTTACATTTCAGAAATTGGATTCATAGTTACTATTCTATAACTTGTATTCTCATTATAACAAATGCAACAGCTAAACAGTAGGTCACATCCAAGAACAAAGAGGGATCCTTAATAATAAATCACGACGATCACTTGGGTCTTCAACACATGTAAATATTTACTTAGAATCCAGAAGAAAGTACAAGCAAAAACAACTTCCATAGTGATTTTCCTACCAATTAAGCCATTTGCAAGTCATTCTGTAAATCTTTAACTTGGCGTACACATGAGTGCACTTTTATTTTACACGTTAGGAGCTGGAGATACATAGGGATTTTTCTCTTTTTTACAATGCGCTTTCATTACCGGCAGCTGAAAACTCGAAACAGTGCTACAAAGAAAAAAAAAAACAAATAAATATTTAATATGTCAGCACCTGCCATGTAGTTTCTGGGTATTGCACTTGTGCCCACAGTGGCTTCTATTCTAACCAACTTCATTAAAGAATAAAAGGAAAGTAATAAGTCATTTCACACCCCGTGTGACCATTATACAATAATAGCAAGATTTCGTGCAAGGGTATAACATTATGCCCATCACAGTCTCTTTGCAAAAATCTCAATTCACACTTCACATGCAGCTAACCTTGTTACTATGTCCTCCCAAACCCATCAGTATTGCAGCTGCACATCTTCGCAGCCTAACATCTTAACATTCATCCCTTTGGCACCTTTGCATCACTACAGGGTCAAGAAATAGCCAAGAATAATTAAGGGACACCCAGATGTTTGGTTTGCTCTCCTTAAATCTTTTCGGAAAATACTTAATTGGTCTTGTATTGTTTCATCATGCCAGAAAGATTCATGGCAGGTGAACAACAACTGGTGCCTGGTGCCTGCTATCTATAGAGGGCTTTGTAGTGGTGATTTGAACGAGGCATGATAATGAGTAGTTTGGAGGAAGAGAAGGTGTTATCTCATTAAGGTAATGACTAAGATATGTCCACCATTACATCAGTTTGAAAATGTGGCAATTAAAGCCCCCTAACATGCTCTCCTGTAGACAAGGGAATAAGGCAATTCTCTTGGAACCTCTATGTTGGGTTAATACGTGTCATGTAAATGAATGGGTAGCATAATGCTATTTAATTCCAAAACCAGACTTGTCTTTGCTCATGTTCCAGGATCTTGCTCATTTTCATTATTACTATAACAGATATTTATTTGTATAGCGCCAACGTATTCCACGATACTGTACACTTACCAGGATGTAAGATAGTCACTGTGAAATAAATATTTTATGTAGAATATAAATTAATTTTTTACTTATTAAGTATTCTTGCATGGCAAGACGACTTACTGTTGTCTCACATATATATTCTTATTATTATAGCCAAATTTACCACCCTAACTCCTCCCACAGTTTTTAAACTACATAGACAGTAATATACCAAAACGTGCGGATTGTTCCCGATTGGTGTGCTATTACTTTGTGGAACGTTTCGCCGAATGGTTCACGAAATATCAGCATTTTGTGGCGAAATTGGTCCCATAGGAATGAATGGCGGAATGTTCAAAACTAGAGTGGGAGCTGACAAAATCTAAAAAACAGCTATTTACTGGCGGCAGAGAGCCAGTATAGTGGTGTAGAACACTGCGCTTTGCAGTAATATGCATAGCTACAGTGTGAGCTGAAAAATCAGGACATGATTTCTAAATGTATGTTTAATGCAACTGTGAAGCACTTTGGGCAACAACATTGCAATTAAATGTGCTATATAAATAAATAAAAGTTGAAATGCATTTCTCACTCTATCAAGCTTGCAATGTGCACTTTTTAAATTTGATCAATCAATTGGTTAGTGTAATGTTTACTATCTTTACTCACTCCAAACACTCCACACAGTTACTCTGCCCACTCCATAAAGTTACCCTGCTCAGTCCAACCTTTCCACAGTTACTCCAGCCACTCCAACCACACAACAGTTACTCAAGCCACTCCACCCAGTTACTTTGCCTACTTCAGTTGTAGACTACTGGTGGAGGCAAGAACACTTCACACAATTTCCCCAGAAATTGTAGCTTTTCTAGTTAATAATTATTTTCTTACTTAGATAAACCCTATGCCACATTTGAACAAGCAAAGCTAATACAGGAGGGAACACCATAATCAAGACCCTTGGAGGGGCTAGAGTCCACATGTAATATGGCTTACCGGACTTAGGAAACTCCTGCATGGATTCCATCCAATGCTAAATGTGACTTCCACTTTAACTCTTTAAGAGACACGTGAGCCCCATCCCCAAAACAACTGTACCATCTGTAAAATAATATTAATATTAAATATCCTTGAAGGAACATATGGGATATAGATCCTCTGTCCTTTACATTAAACTATATTTCAACCTTTACTTATTAATCACATGGATGTAATATGGCTACATTTTAACCTCCGACACTCCAGATGTGGTAAAATCATGACTCCCAAGATGTACACTTGCTTGGCTGTTCTCCGAACTCTATAGAAATAAATGGAACATGCTGAGAGTCGTAGTTTCACCAAAGCTGGAGTGTCGGAGGTTAGCCATCACTGTTTTCGGACATGTAGTATGACTGTAATATGCAAACTCCCTTAGTGAACCTAACATAGATCACCATAAAACCATATAAATAGTCACAGGAGTCCAGGGGTTACAGCTAGTTATGGAGCTATAACATTGCAGTGTGGATACTGGATGTATTTTTAAATAATGATAATCTAAAGTATAACATATATAAAAATAAAACATGTATAAAACCTGTAGCATGTAATATTATAACAAAAAAAGAGCAACTTTGTTGCAAATATGATGGTTACTATGTGGAGTGGAATGAGTTTAACTGCACATGTCCACACAAGTCCTGTTTTGACAAAGACATGTATTGGAAGATCCATGCCTGTTATGGCGCGCAGCACTGTACCATTTTCATAGTAGAATTTTCACAGATATCAGAGGTGTAACTAGAGGTCCATGGCCCCCATACAACAAAACCCAGCAAACCAATATCAATATTAAGAATATTAACACTGGCCAAAAATACCACCAGACCATGAGCACAAATTACCACAGACCTCCAAAGGTTCCCTTTTTTGGAGGGACAGTGCCTCTGTCCCTCTTTGCTCCTTAAATGTCTCTCTTTTTTATCTGAAGTATAGATTTGTCTTGTTCCTCTCTGTATTAGCCCTGCCTTGTGTATTATTTCATTTATTTCTATATTCAGATAATTGTTGCATTATTGTTTAAAAGAAAACTATGGAAGTTTATAAATATGCAGGGAAAATTGAACTTTTAGTGAAACAGAATTGTCCCTCTGATCTTCTTAAAAGTTGGAAGGTATGTTATCATCACATAGTGACTACCTGTCACGGACGTTCCCGCGACAGGTGTCAGGAGACGTTGTGAGTGGCTTATTACGCTTTGGCCAAAATGTACACCAATGCCTAATTCAACATCCAGCATAAAGGCAGGGCAGAGTGCTGGTTGCAGAGTGCGATTGCATTTTGTGTTTTTGCGTTTGTATCTGTATTTCGCCATAGCAATCTGCACCTGCTAGGGGTTGTGCGGACTGAACCCCCCATATTTTTTCTTTGTAGTATATATTGGAGGCATGGCGATCTCCAAGCAGTCATGCACACCTGACCAGTTAGGAGGCTGGTTTTAAAGTCAGTATAAAACTGAGTCTGCTTATATAGCACCTACCAGTAGCCATTTGGCTCCAGGAGGAGTATATAGTGGGCTCAGCATGCATGTTGGTACTTGCATCCCTGGATCCGATGAAGCTGTAATGGCACCGGACGGGGTTAAAAGCAGAGTGTGCTTGGCGTGCATGCTGTACCTGCGCTCCCTGGACTTTATGTGGCTGTCATGGCCCATAAAAGGTAGGAACCAGTGTTAGGGACCACTCATTAAGGCGACCTTGACGTGGTGAGTGGCTTATTACGCTTTGGCCAAAATGTACACCAATGCCTTATTCAACATCCAGCATAAAGGCAGGGCAGAGTGCTGGTTGCAGAGTGCGATTGCATTTTGTGTTTTTAAGTTTATAAATATGCAGGGAAAATTGAACTTTTAGTGAAACAGAATTGTCCCTCTGATCTTCTTAAAAGTTGGAAGGTATGTTATCATCACATAGTGACTACCTGTCACGGACGTTCCCGCGACAGGTGTCAGGAGATCTGTGAGACTGGCAACACATGGTTTGATCTGATATGTTTTCCTTTTAGATCAAATGACATCTGTGTTTTTTCTGGTGCTTGCCAGACCTTCTTTCCCCAGATGTGGCTATTGTGGTCATTTAACCTTCTCTATTTATTGTTGTTTCTCCCACTATGCTATGCGGTTTATAGCTTCTGTTGGACTTGTGGTTTGCTTGTGTTTGGTTCTCGGCTGAGTTCCTGGTGCTTTCAGAGCTTCATTGAAGATAACTGTTTCCTTTCTCTTTTGCGTTTTGTTTATATATATATATATATATATATATATACATGTAAATAAATTGGACTGGCACTCTGTATGTGTGGTATAATACGGATACAAATATTATACCAGCTGATAGCTCCCACTTCGACCAAGGCCTTTTTACAGATGACACAAAGTCTGTGAATATTCTTTTTAAAAAATTGGAGCGCTCCAGTGGAAAAAAATCTTTCCATATAGAAACCGCCGATACCTCGCTATAGTCACGGACTAGAGGTACGTCACAGATCACGTGAGGCGTGGGCGTTCTGGGATACGAACAGTCCGGCCATCAGTTCCCACGATACCTCGCTACGAACTAAGTCAGAAGCACGCCACAGACCACACGACTTCGGCGTTGACTTAAACAACGCGGGACTGTCTACATCATAGTGGAATAAAAGTCAGGTACGTGGTATCAATCCCTACTTTGAACTATCATCTGGGCCAAGGTAAGATCCACTTTTTTTACCTCAGAGCACACAGCACTTTATTTACCCATTGAATTGGGTTGCGACTAAAGCTATCTTGGGAACCAATTTTTTTATAAAGCCCTCTTCCAATTGCGGACAGGACTCACAACTGCACAACCAAGCGGTATTCCTCTCTATACGTACACTCTTTGAGAGGAAGGACATTTAACCTGCTTTTTTCCTATTAAAGAAACCTCATGCAAAGGAATATTATTGGATTTATTTGACCACAAGAACCCAATATTATTGTACTATTTCTATGAACTATCATACATCATTGCTGTTGCAGTTTTTCAGTTTATTTTAAACCACAGACCCTATTTTTATATCAATTTTTATATCGAGTTTTATAATCATGTATTTTGGTGATTTTATTGTAATTTGAGTTTTCGTGAATTAAATTGTGTGATCCCTTTATATTGCATTTTATTCTATTTTTATCTGTATGATACCACACATACAGAGTCCCAGTCCAATTTATTTATTTATTTTCAATATTTTCTTCTGTACGGGTGATACAGTTTTCTGGCCTAGAGCACCTTTGGGGCCTATTCATACTGGTATCTGTCAGGACTGGAGTTAGGGTCTTCTCTAGGAGGTGTCCTTCTTCCTTCCCTAGTTTCTAGGCCTTATTCCGGTATCCCCTTTCCCTCCTATGCTTGGTGTGGTGTTTTCCTTCCACACACGAGCGTGACACTACCACCATACTAGCGATTATAACAAACAAAGAAGTCCCTCAAAGGAGTTGCTACGCAACTATTTACCAAAATATTTTTTTGAATTTTTAACGGCCACTAGGACCACGCGTATTTTTGCAACTCCTCTGACTGATATTATAAAACTTAATTTTATTGTATTTCTTAAATAGAAATACAATAAAATTAAGTTTTATAATATCAGTCAGAGGAGTTGCAAAAATACGCGTGGTCCTAGTGGCCGTTAAAAATTCAACTACCACCATACTGACACTGAATAGAAACCACGTTGCAAAAATTACCACCATGACTGTAAAGTGGTAATTACCAATTATAAACAAGCGCTCTACAGGCTGTATAAGTGAGTACAGTATAGTCATATCCAGTAACTTATAGACGACACCCCCCATAAACTAATAATGTCCCTCTGTGTGCTCTTTTTCAACAATAATGCCCCCTTAGTACCCACATACAATAGTAATGTCTCCATAGTACCCAATACAATAGGAATAACCCCTTATTATATGTCGACCCATATAATCAGTAACTTTACTCTGTGTGCCCACATATAATAATAATTTCATCCTGTATGCCACTATGTAACTGTGCCCTTCTGTGTCCCCATACAAATGAAATGTCATCCAGTGTGCCGACACGCAAATGAAATGTCACCCATTGCCCTTGCACAGTAGTTCTTCATATGTGTTACCTTTACACCTTTTTGCCTTTTTGTTGTGGCAAAGCCACAACATACAGTGTAGTTGGGGGATTGCCATTCCTTTAAAGTACTGGTTCAGTAGCCTTGGAGAATTTGTGCTGCTGTTTTTAATCTTTTAAATATATATTTATATAGATCATTTTGATGATAATGCTGCTGCTCAAGCACTGCCCAATGCATCACCACTCTCAAGAAGGAAAGGACAGACCCCTATAAAAGTGGCAGCATTAATTTGGTGCGGGATGTGATTAGAGATGAAAAATTTGATTTGGTTGGTTCGGCGAATTTGATCCAAATTTATTTGTGGCGAATCACGTTAAAAAACTGCTATTTAATGGCTGCAGAGAGCCTGTATAGTGATGTAGAACACTGTGCTTTGCAGTAGCATGCATAGGGAGTCTGCTGTGGTAGTGAAACAATACTGTGAGTCCGTATGACATGCAGATGACAGGCGTCGCTCTTAGAATCACTGCACACTATTCCAAGGATCCCCTTGGAAGAAAGGCTGATCGGTTGCCCGATCAGACCTCTACTAATGTCTGAAACAGGGAAGGCCATATCCCGGAATAAAGATAACCCACTCACATCAACCACTCTGTCAATATGGAACATCCCAGAAGTGAGAAATAATTGTATGCCCTTCCCCTCCCCCCTCATGAACATCAAAGATTGCCTTAGCCTAGACGCGGAGAGTTTTAAAATTTTACCTACACAACTACGAAACTCCATACTTTCAGTAGAAGAACTCCTAGATAGTGACGGTACCCTATTAAGTGCTAAAAACATAATAAAGAAGTTCCAATTATCGAATTTAAGTCAGGTGCAATACTCTTGACTGAAAATTCAACACTATCCTGGTTTGAAAAACTAGTCACACAAACTCTCTACCCTACAAGAATAATCTCCACTGTCTCTAAGAATCTGCTACTACTAGAACTCCCTCCCTCCTTATATTTCTTAAAGGAATGGGAAAGGGATTTAAACTTAAAATTCTCAGAAGAGGATACGAGTTCATTGTTGAGCGCACCTAGATTGTCTTCTAGATGTGTCACAATACAAGAGAATGCATACAAAGTACTCACCAGGTGGTATTTAACCCCAGTAAGATTGAGTCTGATGTACAGTAGCTCTTCTGACAGATGTTGGAGATGCCTAGTAGAGAAAGGCTCCTTTCTACACATTTGGTGGTCATGCCCTTATATTCAGACATACTGGGAGAAAATGTTTAATTTAATTAGAGACATTCTGGGATTAAACAAAGATTCACTCCCAACCTGCCCCAAGACAGCCCTCCTGTCTTTACTTTCACATCCTTTAGCTAACCTCAAAAAGTCACTATTGAATATCCTTCTGGCAGCTGCCAGACTTCTAATCGCTCACAATTGGAAGTCTATTTCTCCACCGTCAATATCCCAGTGGAGAGGGAAAGTAGAAGCTTTAGCCAGATTAGAGGAGTTATCGCATTGGGAATCACGCTCCCATCATAAGTACCTGAAAATTTGGTCCCCTTGGAGAGATAATATTGAATATATCACCACTCACCAGATTAAATAATTGGACACTCCCCCCTCTAGATCTCGCCCACAGGTGGCCACTATATGATTTCACCCTGGCTCAGAACTATAACTTTCCAGAGATGCCTGTCGCTAACTCCATCCATGGCAATGGTAGGATGCCTGGTCACTCCAGCTAGCTCTCAGATGGCCTTTTCTTACGTTGTAGTCATGTGGATCAGACTCCCGCTCTTGCATTGGTGGTTAACGCGTGTCAATCCGCCTTGACCCCATTATCCCCCCCCTCCCCCCCTTCCCCCTCCTCTCCCCCCCCTCTTGTTTACATGTTAAGTTTAAAAAAATAAAAATAAAAAAAAGGAAGAAACGGGGAAAAAAAAAGGGAAGAGAATGGCCCTAAAGCGACGGTCAGTTGACTCCTCTGCAACTAAGCTGGGGTCTAAGACTCCAGAGAACAAAATTGACAAGTTCTTGAAATCGCCCTTCCTAAACGAAAATAATCCAGTTAAAACTAAACTCTCTGCTAATCTGAAGAAACTTGCTAAAACTCCCCAAACTGATGAACCTTCTGAGGATGGATCAGTGGAGGCAGACCAGGAGGCAGGAGAGGAAGGTCTCTCTGCACAAATGCGAACTGAATATGACCCTTCTGTTTTGGATAAAATCCTTTGCGCTGTGGAAAACAACGGCACTTTAGTGCAAGGGATGTCCACTCAATTAGGGTCAGTGCAGAGCGACATCTCTCTAATAAGAGAAGACTTGGTAAAGATCCGCGACCGAGTCCTCAATGTGGAAAAAACAGTTGACTCTTTTCAAACAGATTGACATGTTAAAATCTAAAACTCTGCTTCTCGCTTCAGATAATCAAGCACTTCAAAATAAGCTAGATGACCTTGAAAATAGGTCAAGGCGAAACAATGTTCGCATAATTGGTTTCCCAGAAGGAGTTGAAGGCCGACCTTTAGAGGAACAACTCAAATATGTGGTTATGCACAACCTTGGTAGAGATAATTTTTCCTCTATGTTTCAAATAGAAAGAGTCCACCGAATCCCAGGAGGGAAACCTATTCCAGGGAGGCCGCCGCGCGCAATTTTAATGAAATTATTATTGTCTGTTGATAGAGACACGATATTGCGAAGAGCAAGAGAATGCACACCCATTGAATATCAGGGTACTAAATTGCTCTTCTTTCCTGATTTTGCGCGGCAGACCCAGGAAAAAAGAAGAAATTTCATAGAGATAAAGAAACGCTTGGCGTTGAAGGAGATTAAATATTCCTTACAGTATCCAGCGAAACTAAGAGTGATCCACAACGGGACTTCCCTTTTTTTTGAGACACCACAACAAGCGTTAGATTGGATGGACCAAATGGGCATTTGAATTGTGCACCACTATGATTCATGGGATGGATGGGAGGTGGGGCTGGGATGGGGGAGACCGGCCGGAAGTTAGAGGTTCGCTGACTAGATCGGGCGGATCAATGGAGAGGGGGGGCGGGAGGGAACCCACCTTGCAGGTATGTTTTTTTTTTTTTTTTCTCTTTTGTTGTGATTGATGTCCATTAGAATTGTATCTTGGAATGTCAGAGGGCTCGGGGAAAGGGTTAAAAGGCAAGCTATTATGGATGCATTAAAAAGATACCTTCCAGCAATTATCTGTATAGTAGAAACCCATCTTACTAAAGAAACCTTGTCCCGTCTGACAACGGGATGGCACTCTCAATCTTATCACTCCACCTTTAGCGGCTCCTCTAGGGGCGTCTCAGTTCTGATTCACAATTCCGTAGACTTTACCCTTATAAAATCCTATATAGATGATCAGGGCAGATTCATTTTTCTGCATGGTAAGCTGTATGGTTACAGCTATATCCTCGCTTTCTTTTACATACCCCCGCCATTTTCAATGTACCCACTGATCCAGCTAATGCTCTTCTTTGAAAAGAGACCAGAATGTCAGTTAATTTTGATGGGGGATTTTAATGCAGTTATGGACCCTAACAAGGATAGATTTACATTAGATGCAGAACGGGGGAGGAATTCTTGTAATTCCCCGCTGCCCCAGTTCTGTTTGGAGGTAGAAGTGGTGGATATATGGGAACATCTTGGCGGAGGAAAGAGAGTATACTCTTGTGTTAGCAGGGGCGGCAGAGCAATGTCGAGGATCGATCTAGCATTCACCAATGAGAGCAACTTGAGTAATATCCGGAAGATACGATATGGAGTAAGAACAGTTTCGGACCATTCACCCGTACTGGTTGAGGTTCGCACCGGGGAGAACAAGGATAATAGGGGGCTAGGATTTAAGCTGAATCCTTACTGGCTTACTATTATGGACAACCATCAGACTAATAAATGATTGATATCCTCCTTTTGGGAGGTGAATCTCCCCTCTGCTAACATCAACATAGTATGGGATGCTATGAAAGCATACTTGAGGGGGGTTTTTATAAGTGAGATTGCTGAAGCAAAGAGAACATTTAAGAAAAAAGAGGAGGAATTGGTCAAGATTGCTGCTTCTACAACTGGGCGATTTACCAGTCAACCCACTGAGTATAACAGGGAAGAGATGCAGAAGGCTAGTTGCTCTCTGGAGAAATATGTACTAGAGAAAGCAAACCACAGAGTATTTTTTAAGGGGCTAAAATATTTTTCGGAATCTGTATGGTAAGCTTTTAGCCAGAATAATTGCACAACAAGATAAGAAAAAACTATCTATTAATTCGATCCGCAATGCAGAGGGGGAAATTATAACAGATTCAGAAGGAATCAGGGATACCTTTCTACAATACTTTGCTCAGACATATAGATCCTCTCCTGGCGTGTCATCTGAACTGGCGATGCGGTTCTTGGAGAAAATTCCACTCTCTATTTTAAATGAGGCTCAAATAGAATATCTAGAAGGGGAGTTGTCTCTCTCGGAGCTGAAGGAGGCCTTGGGGTCCATCTCGGGAACTCATCGCCAGGACTGGATGGCCTTCCATACGAGGTTTATCGCAAGTATAGCGATGTGATTCTCCCTCAGATGTTAGAGGTTTTCTCCCAAGCAGTACAGGGAGGGGGATTGCCATGCTCCATGATGGAGGCTCTCATTGTTTTAATTCCAAAAAAGGATAAAGATCCGGTAGAATTGAGCTCCTATAGACCAATCTCCTTATTAAACACTGATGCTAAGTTACTATCAAAAGTTCTGGCGAGGAGGCTTTCGCGGGTTATATCCACCATTATCCACTCAGATCAAAATGGCTTCATGCCAAAAAGGGGCACCCATCATAATCTGCACAGGCTATTTATGAATATTCAGTCCCCGGAGTGCGGTGCCCGCTCCATCCTGTCGTTGGATGCTACTAAAGCCTTCGACAGGGTGGAGTGGACTTTTCTCTGGGAAGTGATGAAAAAAATGGGCTTTGGCCCAAGATTTATGGCGATGGTTCAGCTACTATACAACTCTCCAGCTGCCAGGATTAGGATTAATGATACGATGACAGAGAGTTTTAAGTTAGGAAGAGGTACCCGTCAAGGCTGTCCCCTTTCCCCCCTTTTATTTAATATTTACATTGAACCTTTAGCGGCTAGTATAAGGCAGGACCCGAGGGTGGTCGGTTTTGGCACAATGGGGAAGCATGATTGTGTATCCCTTTACGCAGATGACATCCTGGTGTTTATTCATCAAACAGATACCACGCTTCCACGCATAATGGACCTGGTTGGGCTTTTTTCCGATTCGTCTGGCTTGGGTATCAACTGGGAGAAGACTGTTCTCCTCCCTATAGACGAGTTGTGAGGCGAATGGGACAACCAGTTAACGATCTTTGACTCAATAAAGTACCTGGGGATAACAGTTTCTGCCAAACCTCAGGAATATATACAACTCAATTTGATTCCCCTGCTGATAAAGTTGAGGGCTAAAATTAAGATATGGCAAAAAATTCTGCCTGCAAGAGCGGACAGAATTTCATTAATAAAAATGGTAGTGCTGCCCCAGCTTCTTTACGTCCTGCGCAACTCGCCTGTATGGATCGCAGATAAGTACTTTAGACTGATAGAGCGGATGCTTAATGATTTATTGTGGGGGAGGAAGCGCGTGAGACTGAAGGTACTCTATTTCTCTATGCCCTACAATCGGGGAGGTCTTAGCCTCCCCTATTTTAGGGGTTACTTTGTGGCCTCCCAACTCTGCCTTTTTAATGACTGGGAAAATAGCCATTTCTGCAGCAAAGTGGTGAAAGATTCAGGTTTTTCGGATTTTTCTACCGTACTGGAGTCTGACTATTTATCAAATAAACTGATTGGGTATTCACTTTTCTGCAGAATGGCTACAAAGACTTGGCTGGCCATAAGGAGCTGGTGTGGAGTTAAGGCATCACTCATCTGCACCCCATTGTGGCATAATTCAAAGCTCTTGAACTTAAATGATTTAAGTTGCTGCCAGTATTGGAGGACCAAAAATGTTCAGTACCTACATCAAGTGGTCGGTGATGGACAAATTCTGCCCCTGATGGAACTAAAGCAAAGGGCAAATCTAGGCGAGGTGACTTGGTATGCATATTTTCAATTGAGGTCAGCACTCTCTAGCACTTTGAATAGTCACTTTTTTATAATAGATACTCCCGAATTTTTACATGACTTAATTTGTAAGAAAATTGTCACGAGAGTTAAAGTATCACATTGCTATAGACACTTAATGAAAACATTTTGGGGGGATGTTCTCTCTCCAGGACAGAGATCCTGGTCTTCTTTACTTTCAGAGGTGGGCCCTCCAAATTGGGAGAACATAGGGGAAAGCTTAAAGTTGGTTTCACATAATTTCAACCACACTGTCGTACAATTTAAAATTTTGCACAAAATATATGTCACACCCATATGGTTACATAGGAGAGGACTTAGAGCCTCCTCTGACTGCCCACGTTGTGGTGATTCCGAGGCAGATCATTTACATCTGTTTTGGGACTGCCCAATGGTGAGAAGGTATTGGAGACTGGTTCAAACTAACCTGGCTTGTAAACTTAATATTGACGTTCCTTTGTCCCCCAGGATATGGGTCCTGGGAGATTTATCGGAGGTTAATTATCAGCCTATAAAATGCCGATTGTTGAGCAAGGTGATGTTCTTAGCTAGGCTCCTTATCTCTAGATCATGGTTTTGCTCTTCCGCTCCAGACTGTAATAACTGGCTGGGTTTGGTTGAGAAAGTGAAAAGCTATGAGAAGATTTTGTACTAACAAAGAGGATCCTATTTAAAGTGGAGTAAACTGTGGAAAGATTGGGACACGGTTAATTAATCAGGATTTTCCTTCTTTTTTTTTTTTTTCCTTTTTTTATCCTGCAAGGCTGCAAGGTGGGGAGGGGGGGGGGGGGTTGGTGGGGTGGGCTGGGGAAGATCTTATTAGTCCGGTCTTTTCTATATGTATTGCATTGGTGAAGAATGCGAAGTTACACTGGAGCATTGGAGTATCTCTATGAATGCTGGGGGATGGCAGGACCTTCCGGCATTAAATAATGGCTAAAATTCTTTTTTTTGATCTACCTTTAATATTGAGCCGCATATGGGCGGGGGTCCGGGGCTCAGGATTTCAGGGGGTCCGGGCATCGGGTGCGACCCGAGATGCGGTTCTTCCTGCTAGACACGAGGTTCGATTGCGGGTAGTGATATGACACATGTGTGGTATGGGTGCTACTATGGGTTCTTTTAATGGGACTGAGTCGGTTTTTGGTTGTGTTTTGCTTACATCCTCTTCAATTGTCGGTGATTGCCGAGCGATATCCGACTCGAGTCCTTTGGCTTACTAGATCCCAATGTGAGCACATGTGAGGTACGGGCAAGCAGGGCAATAAAATTCAACTCAACCATACGGGGATGAGGCAGTAAAATATGCGAGTGGGTTTTCTACCACTGCGATAGAAGACTGCTGGACCCCCTTCTTGTTTTTGCTCTACGAAAGGTTTGCGATTAAAGATCGCCGTAAGCCCGCGATCTTTAATCGCAAACCTTTCGTAGAGCAAAAACAAGAAGGGGGTCCAGCAGTCTTCTATCGCAGTGGTAGAAAACCCACTCGCATATTTCTTATGGTTTATGTGAGCATTAGGTGACTGGCCACATGAGTGTTAATTCTGCCGATCGTGCTCACCCGTGTTTGGGGGAGGGCGCGCGTGGTGCGCGCTCGCTGCCCGGTGGCCGTCTGGGCTGCGGGCCTCTGATCCCTGCCCCTTATAGATAACATTACGCTAAATGAGATGCTTCATGCATTCGCTTTATTAAGCTTTGGATGCCGGGTGAATCCTGCTCCTCCCCCAGTAAGTGAGATCTCCACTTAATTTCCAACATTCACATAATTATGGACACTTGTATGAAAATTTTGTTAATCATGTTCACAAATCAGAATTGACGGACTCATGGATTTTATAATATTATAAATGCAATACGGATATGAATTTTTGTATTATAATTAATAAAGTATGTTTAATAAAAAAATAAAGTTTACTATTCTGTTTCCCCCTACTTGATAATCATTAATGTCAGATGCAGGGTGCTATCCCTTAGTATCCCGCTTCGGCCGGACAGATGTTACCATTATAGTAATGTGGACGTCAGATCTCACGATATCGGTTCAGACACACAGGAGTCCTACATAAGATCTCGCCCCATGCAAGCTCTAGCCCCAAGAAGACCGGTTAACTCAGCTTTCTCACTCGCTGACAAGAAGTTATTGGATAACAGGTCGCAAGGGCTAGGTTTAACGGAAATAAATGTTCTTGCATTTTCGCGTATTTTTTTTTTTTCTCACCATCGTCTGTTTTGCTTCAATGATAACTGCTTTATACTATTTTGTGCAGACTCGCTTGTATACCATTGTATAATTTGCTTTACTGCACTACTGTTTGTATACCCTTATCTTTGTCACAAAATCAATAAAAAGATTTAAAAAAAAAAAAAAAGATTTACTGCACACTTCACTTATTTGGGCAGTTACGGTGCCAAAACTGACCAAATAAATCAAGTGTGAACTCAGCCTTTTACAGGTAGATGTTAGCGCCAAGAACATTCCTTTTACACCATCGTCAGCTGATTCCACATAGATGTCTACATAACCTGATCTATTAAACGCTTATACAAGTAGAGCCCCCTGACAGAGTGGAGAGGGTGTCAGCAGTAAGTTTGTGTTGACGTCACTGATTATTTTGCTCATCCTCTGATCCGTCAGAACAATAACCCGCAAAAAACGGATCCTGTCTGTTAAGCATTCGCCTTCACTCGGTCAGCATTTTGTCAGTAATCCATTCTGTATTGCTAAAGCCCCAAAAAAACGGATGGATCCAAAACAGAGATGACACATAAATAGAATATTTGCATGTCTTCTGTGTTTTGTACTCACTCCTGCTTTTGGCTTCCAAATCATAAGTCAAATCTGATAGGACCATACAGGCCATACAGATGCTACATAGACAGGATCCATTGTGCGTCTCGCTTTTTCCTTCCTTCTGACAGATCAGAAGAAGGGTCGAATAAATGATTATGTCAACCAGGCCAAAAGGGCGAAATAGTGGCCCAGTCATGAAGTGGGTAGGGTGTCAACAGCATGAGAAGTTTACAGAGTGGCCCAATGACATAGTAGTGAGGTGGCAGCAGCATGAGGAGACCACAGAGTGGCCCATTGACATAGTGGTGATATGGCAGCAGCATGAGAAGACCACAGAGTGGTGAAGTGGCAGCAGCATGAGGAGTGACAGAGTGGGTAGGTGTGGGGCAACACCAGTACCAGCTGAAAATGGTGTCTAACAGTTGGAGCACCTGGCAGCAGGTGTGGCATCAGGCGGGTGGCAGTATCAGAATAGTAGCTGAAGCAGGTAACCAGAAGAAACAGGTCTCTTTTGTCAAAGTGTTCGTGTGGCAGCATGGATGATCTAGTCTGATGCATCAGGCATTGGTGTTTGAAAATTCTGGCTGATCCACGCCTGATTCATTTTCACAAAGGTCAGTTTCTCTACACTTTGGGTGACAGGCGAGTTCTCCTTGGGGTAACTATGGCCCCCGCCGCACTAAACACCTGCTCTTATGCCACACTGCTGGCCAGGCAGGAAAACTTGTCCAGGGCAAACGCGGCTAGTTGCGGCCACAAATCAAGTTTGGCTGCCCAGTAGTCCAGGGGATCTTCAATGTAAGGTGGCAGGGTGCACTCCAAGTATGCCACAACCTGCAGCAGCAGGTCTACCTGCTTCTGCTGGTGAGTAGTTTCTTTGTCCTCCCTCTCAGCGGGTATGAAAAAGGCCCCAATTTTGGACTGGTAGCGATGGTCTAACATGGTGGAGAGTCAGTGGTCATCCCTCTGGCGAGCATGCATCGGGCCATTTGCGCAAGTGACTCGGAGGGACTACCTGCCTCCATCTCCACTGCATATTGCCGCGGTGTGTCTGGGTCATCTGCCTCGTCTTCCTCATCACCCTGTAGCTCCTCTGTCTGCTCCTACTCCTCCTCTCCTGTCACCTGTGTAGAAAAACCACCAATTTTTCTACACATTGCTTGTGCTCGAATGTCCTCCTCCTCTAGTTCAGCCCCCCCAGGGCTCATATGGCCATGAGATGTAGTTTCCACATCTCCTGTCCCCTGGCCAGCCAGATTTAGCAGCATCTGTTCCAGGACATAAATCAGTGGAATGAAGTTGTTCATCCCCTAGTCCTTGCGACTGACAAATAAAGTGGCCTCCTCAAAGGGCCAGAGAAAATGGCAAGTGTCACGCATGAGCTGACATTGGCTAACATGGAAGTTACACAGGGGAGTACCTCTGTCAGCCTGTATCATCAATAAATCGTTTATGGCCTTTCTGTGTTCCTATACTGTAGTTGGTCCAACATATGGAGGGTGGAATTCCAACGGGTGGAAACGTCGGATATTAGCCTATGTTGAGGGATGCCGTTCTGTCACTGTAGCTCAAGGAGGGTGTGCTTTGCGGTGTATGAGTGGCTGAAGTGCATGCAAAGTTTCCTGGCCATTTTTAGGATGTCTTGCAGATGGGCAGAAGACATCAAGAACCTCTTTACAACCAGATTTAACACATGCGCCATGCAGGGCGCATGGCTCAGCCTTCCTTGACGCAGGACCGACACCATGTTCTTCCCATTATCGGTCACCATGGTTCAGATTTTGAGTCTTCGAGGAGAAAGCCAGGACTCGATTTCTTGATGGAAGATGTGGAGCAATTACTCCCCTTTGTGACTCTGCCCAGGCAAACTAGGTGTAGAACAGCGTGATACCGCCATGCCTGCATATGTGGTATTCTGGAGGGGCACTGTGAACTGTCCCTGCAGTGGAAGCTGAGGACATGGTGGAGGATGAGGAGGCAGAGGTGGACATAGTCTAATCGCAAATTTTTATTGCGAATATTGGCACTTCGAGAATTCGCGAATATCTAGAATATAGTGCTATATCTTCGTAATTGCGAATATTCTAGATTTCTTTTTCATCAGTACCCATGATCCCTCACTGCTTCTTGCTTGTGGGCCAATGAGAAGTCTGCAATATCTTTGACTTTAGAAGTAATGTTGATCGCAAATTTTTATCTCAAATTTTCTGATTGCCGATTTTCGCAATCAAGAAAATAATGACTGGAGATCAGGAATTCGCGAATATTTGATGAATATTCACCCAAATATTCGCGAAATATCGTGAATTCGAATATTGCCCCTGCCGCTCATCACTGGTTATAGCTCCACACGTCTGCGCTGCCGTGCACTTTGGCAGACACCGACAGGCTCAAGGACTGGCCCACCTTCTGTGTGTGCAGCGCTGGTACTGCCTTTTTGGCAAAGAAATTACGGCTTGGGACTCTCCACCTTGGCTCGGCCATTAGTTCTCTGAAAGATGCAGAGTCCACCACCACTTGGAAAGAGAGGGACTGCAGCACCAGCAACTTGGACAGGAGCACGTTTAGCTTCTGCGCCATTGGATGAATGCACGCATACTGTTGTCTCTTGGCAATCGCTTCGGTGATCAATTGCTGACGCAATGACAGATGAGGAGTAGGAGGAGGAGCAGCAGGAGCATCAGGACCAGCAGATGATGGGAAGGACAGACAGCTTCCTTCAGTTGAGGTGGTGGAGCCTTGACTGCAAGAAATTGGTTGCCGGCCACTGGGTGATGCAGTTGCTGCGGCAGGCTGGACCACCACATTGGAGCCACGGTTCTCCCAGGTCACTTTATGGTGACGCTGCATATGCTGGCATGGTGCCTACATTGTCATGCTACCCACGCTTCACCTTCTGCCCACAAATTCAGCAAATGGCCATGTTCACCTCCTCCGGCAGCCTAACAAAAAATTGCCACACCGCCGAGTTTGGACTTTTTCCCCCCAACACTCCGTACTGACTGCCTGCTACCGCTGCCTCCTTGATACCTTGCACCGCTACTTCCCGGACAGGTTGTCTCCTGCGAAGTGTGCGGTCTACCTCCCACTGCTGCCGCCCTGCTGACTCACAGCCATGCTGCCACCCTGCTGGCTCAGCCACTGCCTCACTCACAAGCTGCCACCCTCTTCTCCTGATGATGATAAAGCCCCTTCTTCACCCGGCTCCCAAGTGTGATTGGCTACATCATCATCCGCTACTGTCTGCACGTCACTAATGTCCCCCCTCAAAATCATCATCATCATCATCATCCGCTACTGTCTGCACGTCACTAATGTCCCCCCTCAAAGGTCTCAGGAGCCTGACCGCTTGCAACACTTGCTCTCACGCGACTCTCATCATCACTACTTGCTCACCTACCAGAGGAAGCGGGCAGATGTCTCATCCAGATCTTGGCTGGACAGTAGCTGCTGACTGTTGTCTAGTAGCTCGTCCTCGCTGAAAAGTCGAGCCTACGGCATAAATACTTCTCGTGCTGAGGGAACTGAAAATTACACAGGAAGGTTCAGGACAGGTGGGGGCATAGGGCCGGCTCCCGGGCCATGCCAACTAAGCGTCGTGTCCAAGAAACCCACGACTCTTGGTTGGGGGTGTCACTTGCAATGAAGTAGAACACTGAGTCAACCAATTAAGCACTGCTGGGTTGCTGGTCAAGACATGACCGCTAGATGACATCGGGAGCTCAGGCATCTTGCTGCAACTCCTGCTGCCACCCCCTTCTTCTGCTCACTGTGACATAAACATTTTGGCCACTGCCCATTCCCTTTGAAGGGCCTGTCACCTGTCTGTGTGACATACTGTAAGATAAAATAATTAAATTAAAATAATACCCCCCAAAAAAGGGTGTAGTACAATGTTACTTCACTGCTGAATGGCAAATAAGACATATATATATTTTTTCCCCTCTGGCCTTCCTGCGACTGTCCCTTACCCACATACTGTGAGGCTACATCAACAATGTATTTTGCGGTCCGCGGATCTGCAAGATATGTATGCAGTCCATATGCGATCTATATATTTTTGCAAACCCATTAACTTAAATGGGTCTGCAGTCCGCATTTTGTAGAGAAATATAGGACATGTCACATTTTCCATCTTGTGCAGAACGGACATACAGATGTAGAAAGCACATAGAAGTCATTTGCTTTCCGCATTCGTATGTCTGTTCCACAAAGGATAGAAAATGTGACATGTCCTATACTGGTCCGCAACATGCAGGCTAGTTAATAGGTCTGCAAAAAAAATGCAGATGGCACATGGGCATCATTCGTAATTTGCAGATCATAAAATACATATGGTCCGTGTCGTGTAAATGGGTTAAAAGTGTTGCCCAGACATGCAGGGGGTCATTTATTAAGACCGGTGTTTTAGACACCGGTCTTAATAATCCCTAAACTGGAAGTGGTTCTGCTGATGTTATGAAGAGGCACCGGCCTCTCAATAACTTTAGCGCATCCAGCGCATATCATCCAGACTGAATCCTGACCCGTTCATTTCAATAGGTCTGTGTGAGGAGGCATATGTCTGGCAATAACTACTGTGAGGGGCACATATCTGGCCATAGCTAATGTGAGGGGGCGCATATCTGGCCATAACTACTGTGAAGGGGGGACAATATCTGGGCATAGCTACTGTAAAGGAGGCACATATCTGGACACAACTACTGTGAGGGGGCACATATCTGGACATAACTACTGTGAATGGGGTACATATCTGGACATAACTACTGTGAGGGGTACATTTCTGGACATAACTACTGTGAGGGGGATAATATCTGGGCATAGCTACTGTGATTGGCACATCTGGACATAATTACTGTGAGGGTGAGGGGGTACATATCTGTCCATAGCTACTGTGGAGGGGGCACAATGTGGATATTACTACTGTGTGCTGGCACAAAGGGGCAAAAATTACTATGTAGGAGCATTAAGAGGACATTAATACGCACCACAGTATCTGAAGGGTTTCCCCTATCTTTGATGCAACTGATCACCCCTTCCTCTCCCTGTAGGATTGGGGGAAGATGACATATTGGGGTCCCTTCTGCTGCCACACCTCATTATATTAATCTTTACCTATGGCCTATGTTTATTTCTATATGTGTGGTTGGGGGGCCCAGGCACGTTCTTTGCACAGGGGCCCTCTGCTGCCAGTGTCCGCCCCTGGAGTGACATATACCCATTTTTGGTGTGAGGTACACCTGCACTGCATCCATGACGGGGAAATTAATATAGTTAATCCGTCTGTTAGACCGGTGGGTGACATATACCCATTTTTAGTGTGAGGTACACCTGCACTGCATCAATGACAGGGAAATTAATATAGTTAATCCGTCTGTTAGTTCGGTGGGTGACATATACCAATTTTTGGTGTGAGGTGCACCTGCACTGCAAATGTGACAGGGAAATTAATATAATTAATCTGTCTGTTAGTTCGGTGGGTGACATATTCCCAAAACGTGACCATCCGGGATGACAGCGGCAGAGCGAGCCTGGGCCATCCAGGATGACAGCGGCAGAGCGAGCCTGGGCCATCCAGGATGACAGCGGCAGAGCGAGCCTGGGCCATCCAGGATGGCAGCGGCAGAGCGAGCCTGGGCGATCCAGGATGACAGAGACAGAGCGAGCCTGGGCGATCCAGGATGACAGAGACAGAGCGAGCCTGGGCGATCCAGGATGACAGAGGCAGAGCGAGCCTGGGCGATCCAGGATGACAGAGGCAGAGCGAGCCTGGGCGATCCAGGATGACAGAGCGAGCCTGGGCGATCCAGGATGACATAGGCAGCGTAGGCCTGGGCGATCCAGGGAGACATCAGATGATGTGTGAGAGCGAGACAAAAAGTAGGGAAGACAGACAAAAGACGTATGCGTGATACCTGAAGAATTCAGGAGGCTGTTGAGCAGCTACTTGGATGATCGGGAGGACTGGATATCAGACGGTACTGCAGCCCTGTTTGTTTTAGAAAAATTTGCCCAAAATGGTACATTAGGAAACTGGAAAATAGCACCTCCACCTAACCTGGGAAGGGAAAAACCCAGTTAAGGGAAATCCTGCCCCCCATCAAGTGTGTCAGCCAAGCAGAGACTGCTGATCTCCAGATGACTGGAGAACTCCCCGTTTGTTCGTTCCCAGGAGAACAAAATCTAGTCGGGTCAGAAGGAGGAATAACTGAGGAGATGACAGCCTGGGCGATCCAGGAGAACAGAAGTAGGTACGAGCCTGGGCGATCCAGGAGACAGAGGTAGGTATGAGCCTGGGCGATCCAGGAGACAGAGGTAGTTACGAGCCTGGGCGATCCAGGAAACAGAGGTAGTTACGAGCCTGGGCGATCCAGGAGACAGAGGTAGGTACGAGCCTGGGCGATCCAGGAGACAGAGGTAGGTACGAGCCTGGGCGATCCAGGAGACAGAGGTAGGTACGAGCCTGGGCGATCCAGGAGACAGAGGTAGTTACGAGCCTGGGCGATCCAGGAAACAGAGGTAGTTACGAGCCTGGGCGATCCAGGAGACAGAGGTAGGTACGAGCCTGGGCGATCCAGGAGACAGAGGTAGGTACGAGCCTGGGCGATCCAGGAGACAGAGGTAGTTACGAGCCTGGGCGATCCAGGAAACAGAGGTAGTTACGAGCCTGGGCGATCCAGGAGACAGAGGTAGGTACGAGCCTGGGCGATCCAGGAGACAGAGGTAGGTACGAGCCTGGGCGATCCAGGAGACAGAGGTAGGTACGAGCCTGGGCGATCCAGGAGACAGAGGTAGGTACGAGCCTGGGCGATCCAGGAGACAGAGGTAGGTACGAACCTGGGCGATCCAGGAGACAGGGGTAGGTACGAGCCTGGGCGATCCAGGAGACAGGGGTAGGTACGAGCCTGGGCGATCCAGGAGACAGGGGTAGGTACGAGCCTGGGCGATCCAGGAGACAGAGGTAGGTACGAGCCTGGGCGATCCAGGAGACAGAGGTAGGTACGAGCCTGGGCGATCCAGTGGGAAACAGTGAAACATAGCATATGAATAAATGAACATACACATACAGAACGGCCCTGCTACCACTACATATCAGTACAGATGACGGCAGGCAAATGGTCAGCGTGCAGTGACCGCGCTAGAGTTTTAGGCTGAAGCTGTGTAATTTCCAACCCAGGTGAGTCGTATTCATGTAAAACACAGTCCAGCATGCGCTCCAAGGTGAGGATTTTGCACTGTATGACCAGCTCCTAGCAACCACAACAAGGAATAGAGGAGCTGGTTTAGCTGCAAGCCACTATCAAGAGTGATGTCAGCATGTGTGAACTTGATCTGCAAAATGCCGCTGTAGGAAGCATAGAGGAACCGGGAGGAGCGATCACCGGTAAGTTTGGGCAGCAATGAGACAGTACTAACCAGGACACCACCTGTAATTCAAAACACACAAGTTTGGCGGTGGTTCTCAACATGCGTTCCACGCTGGAACGCATGCTGACCCCGCGACCCGAAGCAGGGAAAACACGTGAGCGCTGATCGGAGGAGCCCTGTGGAGGGGAAGGACTGAGGGAAGGAGCTTACCCATCCTGGAGACGCGTACAAGCAGCGGATGACTCGGACTGCAGTAATGAAAGAGCTTTTTTTTTTTTCAAAGGAGACCAGTCTGAGTGAATATGAACCAGGATCTCCCTGAGGTGAACAGAAAGTAGGCCTATGGAATGTAACAGACCACCGAGGAAAGGAACGTAAGCCTGAAAAGAACGCAGTTATGTTTGTTGGGCGAGAGGTACTAGAGCGGTGGGTGCAGACTGCCCCGGTGAGATAAAACCATGACGTAGCAATAAACAGGAGAATGCAGCTTTGAGTGGAAGAAGAGTACAACACATGATGTAACACAAATGGGGCTTTGGATGTGAGTGGTACCTAAAAAACATGGTATGGGCGCAGCTCTGAGTATGGGAATGGAGTATAGGACAAGATGTAAAAGCAGACATGCGGACGCAGCTTTTGATGTGAACGGAATATTAACTTGATGTGACAGCAGACATGGAAAGAACCTGAAGTAGTCTAGTCGAGGGTGGAGTGCAAAAAATGATTTGACAGCGTAGTGTGAATGCACCTCTGGGTGTGGCCAAGAATGAAATTGATAGAACAAAAGCTTTAACTGTGAGTGGAGCATACACATGATGTAACAGTGAAAGTGAATGCAGCTCTGAAACAAGCCTAGTATGAACATGTTGTCACAGTGGACGTGTAAACACGGCTCTCATGGTGAGCAGAGCAAACATGGTGTAACAGTCAACGCATGAACGCAGCTCTGGTTGTGAGTGGAGCAAGGTGTGAACACCAGGGTGGTGCGTCCCGAGAATAAAATGGAGAAACAGTAGCAGCTGTAAGCCGAGTACACAACATGTAATAACAGGCGTGTAATACGGATCCAGCTGTCGGCTGGGTACGGAATGAGATGTAACAGCCAACAGGTGAACGCAGCTTGAATGAGAGACCAATCTGAGTGAATACGAACCAAGAGTAGGAAAGTGCTGGACAGTAAAGACGTGCGGATGCAGCATAAAGACATGAAATAAAAGCCGAAAGTGTAAATGCCGCTCAGGATAACAGCAGAGCATGAAAGTGCGGCAGGGTTTTTAAGTACATGGAGCAGTGAAATACATGAAGACTAAAGATGGTGGTAGCGGGGGAGGGGGAGACACATGGCAAGGAACAGCTACAGCAAGAGGCCTGAACAAGAACAGCTGCGTCCGATAACTCTTCCTTTACAGCAACTGGCTGAAGTAACTTCTCATACGAGATGAACAAAGCGAAGTAAAACTTGTAAGATTTATAGGAACGAACTCCTATTACCAACAAAGTTGAAAAGAAATAGAAGTATTTAGCCCCAACGAGCAAACCTGAGGTAGCAGATTCTGAGGCGAAGCCTCCCGTTCGCTAGAAAAGTCGGTTCCGACCGGCCAAGAGAGACGGCCCCGGCCCAACCTACTTACGTAATATGGCACATGCATGCTACGGTAGCAGAGAGCAAAATAACAAGCTCCATGCTGCAGAGAAAGACTCCTACCACCAGAGAAGCTAGTCTGCTAATGACACCCAGCGGCAGCTGTGCACCTGAAAACACACACACCTGTAAGTGAGGCAGGAGCACGAAGCGACCGCCCCCAGGGTGAGGCCGCTCGGGATTATATAGAGGGCAGCCCCACCCACAAATCCAGGCTGTAACCAGCCTTACTATTAGTTCATATACAGTATATTTGGACAGAAACAACATTTTTCTTATTTTTGTTCTGTACATTACCACAATGGATTTTGAACAAAACAATTCAGATGCAGTTGAAGTTCAGACTTTCACTTGGACTTCACTTAAACTCAATGCATTCATCGCAGGGGCTCCAAAGTAATTGGACAAATTAAATAATTGTAAATACAATGTTCATTTCTAATTCTTGGTTGAAAATCCCTTGCTGGCAATGACTGCCTGAAGTCTTGAGCTCATGGACATCACCAGACGCTGTGTTTCCTCCTTTTTAATGCTCTGCCGGCCTTTACTGCAGCGGTTTTCAGTTGCTGTTTGTTTCTGGGCCTTTCTGTCTGAAGTTTAGTTTTTAACAAGTGAAATGCTCTATTGGGTTCAGATCAGGAGACTGACTTCGCCATTCAGGAATATTCCACTTCTTTGCTTTAATAAACTCCTAAATTGCTTTGGCTTTATGTTTTGGGTCATTGTCCATCTGTATTATGAAACGCCGACCAATCAGTTTGGCTGGATTTGAGCACACAGTATGTCTCTGAAAACCCCAGAATTCATCTGGCTGCTTCTGTCCTGTGTCACATCATCAATAAACACTAGGGCCCCGGGGCCACTGGCAGCCATGCATGCCCAAGCCATCACACTGCCTCCGCCATGTTTTACAGATGATGTGGTATGCTTTGGATCATAAGCTGTACCGTGCCTTCGCTATACTTTTTTCTTTCCATCATTCTGGTAGAGGTTAGTAACATAGTAACATAGTACATAAGGCCTAAAAAAGACATTTGTCCATCCAGTTCGGCCTGTCATCCTGCAAGTTGATCCAGAAGAAGGCAAAAAAAAAAAACCTGTGTGGTAGAAGCCAATTTTCCCCACTTTAGGGGAATACAAAATTCCTTCTCGACTCTAATCAGGCAATCAGAATAACTCCCTGGAGCAGCGACCCCTCTCTAGTAGCTATAGCCTGTAATATTATTACACTCCAGAAATACATCCAGGCCCCTCTTAAATTCCTTTATTGTACTCACCATCACCACCTCCTCAGGCAGAGAGTTCCATAGTCTCACTGCTCTTACCGTAAAGAATCCTCTTCTATGTTTGTGTACAAACCTTCTTTCCTCCAGACGCAGAGGATGTCCCCTCGTCACAGTCACAGTCCTGGGGATAAATAGATGATGGGATAGATCTCTGCACTGACCCCTGATATATTTATACACAGTAATTAGTAATTAGGTTGATCTTGGTTTCATCTGTCCAAAGAATGTTCTTCCAGAAGTGTGCTGGTTTTTTAAGATGTTTTTAGCAAAGTCCAATCTAGCCTTCTTATTCTTGAGGCTTATGAGTGGCTTGCACTGTGCAGTGAACCCTCTGTATTTACTTTCATGCAGGCTTCTCTTTATGGTAGATTTGGATATTGATACGCCGATATCCTGGAGAGTGATGTTCACTTGGTTGGGTTGTGAAGGGGTTTATCTTCACCATGGTAATCATTCTGCCATCATCCACCACTGTTGTCTTCCGTGGGCGTCCAGGTCTTTTTGCATTTTTTAGGTCACCAGTGCTTTCTTTCTCAGTATGTACCAAGCTGTATATTTTGCCACTCCTAATAGTGTAGCAATTTCTCAGATGGGTTTTTTCAGTTTTCACAGATAAAGGATGGCTTGTTTCACCTGCATGGAGAGCTCCTTTGACCGCATGTTTACTTCTCAACAAAATCTTCAAAATGCAAGCACCACACCTCAAATCAACTCCAGGCCTTTTATGTGCTTAATTGAGAATAAAATAATAAAGGAATTGCCCACAACTGCCCATGAAACAGCCTTTGAGCCAAGTGTCCAGTTACTTTTGATCCCTTTAAAAAAGATGTGCCACATGTAAAGGAGCTAAAACTCCTAAATCCTTTATCCAAATTTTATGTGGATACCCTCACATGAAAGCTAAATGTCTGGACTTTATGTCCATTATATAACTATAACTTGAATATGTCTTAGTAAACAGGTAATAAAAACAAAATTTGCGTCAGTGTCCACATATATATGCACCTAACTGTAGTTAATCTGTCTGAGTGACATGAAAGAATGAGGAGAGCATCAAATAAGGGATGTGGCCCTGGTCGTGGTGCTGCTGGTGTTGGTGGAGCTCCTGTTGCAGAGATAGGACGTAGTCGATCTGTGCCAGCTACACGCCCAAATGAAACACCTTCCTCAGGTGCACTTAGGCGACAGAACATTCAGCAATATTTTGTAGGTCTATATACCGGTGTACGAATGGTGAGGCCAGAACAAGTAGAGGCGGTAGTAGATTTGGTGGCTGACAGTGCCTCCAGTTACTTCACATTGTTTCCCACCTAGTCCCCTGCTGAAAGCGCAGAGTTGGCACCTGCAGCCCATGGGCATCTGTCTTTCACCTCACCCCCTTGCAAATCAGCCAAGCAGTCTTTGCCCCAAGTCAGGCAGCAGTCTCTTATAGTTTTTGATGACTTTGCTGGCAGGGTTTCCGTGGGCCATCCACCTAGACCTGCCCTAGAAGTTGAAGAGATTGATTGCATAGATGCCCAACCACTTATATTTTGGGATGTGGACATGGGAGGACCACCGCAGCATGTCTCTGATGATGACGAAAAACAGGTGCCAACTGCTGCGGCTTTCTGCAGTGTGCAGACCGGCAATGAGGGCAGGAGTGAGAATTGGGTGGAAGATGATGTGGAGGATGATGAGGTCCTAGACCCAACATGGAATCAAGGTCATATGAGGGACGTGTGCAGTTCAGAGGAAGAGTTGGTGGTCACACAGCGCCAGCCGCACAGCAAAAGAGGGAGCAGGGTGCAAAAGCAGAGTGGCCGTCCCCTAGCCAGTATGCATGCTACTGCCCACTGCACCCAGGGACTGAACACACCAAAGCCAGCTCCAAGAAGTGCCCTGACGTGGCAGTTCTTCAGACAATGTGCTGACGACAAGACGCGAGTGATTTGCACACTGTGCAATCGGAGCCTGAAGCGAGGCATAAATGTTCTAAACCGAAGTACCACCTGCATGACCAGGCATCTAAATGCAAAGCACTAAATGCAGTGGAGTACACACCTCAAAAACCATGAAAGATCTCAGGCTCCTCCTGCTCCCTCTTATGCTGCAGTCTCAACCTCTTCCTTCCCCTCTGGAGTGACAGGGGCACCTGTCACCCTGCAAACAGATGATGTGGCAGCAACACCACCACCTCCACCACCGTCACCAAGAATCTCCACACTGTCCCATGGAAGCATTCAGCTGTCCATTCCTCAAACACTGGAGAGAAAGAGGAAGTACTCCCCTACCCACCAGCGATCCCTGGCCCTGAAAGCATTAAAAAATTCCTGGCCTTTGAAATTCCGTCTGGTGGAGACAGAGGCTCTTAAAAACCTTATGGCGGTGGCTGTCCCACAGTACCTGGTTCCCAGCCGCCACTGCGCAACGCCATCTGTGGCAAGGTCCACATAACCAGCGATACATGGACCAGTAAGCACGGGTAGGGGCGTTATATCTCCTTAACTGCACACTGGGTAAATGCAGTGGTAGCTGGGCCTGAGGCGGATAGCAGTTTCGCGCATGTCATTCCACCACCGAGGATTGCTGGACTTTTCTCATTGCCTCCTGTTGCTTCCTCCTCCCCCTACTCCACTTCCTTCTCTGGTTCCTCCTCTATCGCATCCGGTCAGCATAGCACCTGCACCACCAACTTCAGCACAGCCAGTGGGAATCGACAGCAGGCTGTTTTGAAACTTATCTGTTTTGGGGGGAAAAAAACACACCGGGAACTTTGGATGGGCATGGAACAACAGACCAATGAGTGGTTGGTGCCACTAAGACTCAAGCCTGGATTGGTGGTGTGCGATAACGGGAGAAATCTCATAGCAGCTCTTTGCATTCTCTTTTCCATTTCCCAATGTTTTGGGGCCTTCCCAAATTTATTAAAAATAATGGTTATCTACTACTCCTTCACCGCCGCACCACCTACACCGCCACATCAACTGCCTCCTCAACCTCCTACTCCACAACAAAAAAATCTATGTTTTTTTAAGTCATTTCCTATCCACAGTTGTTTGCAGGGCTATAAATTGATAGACAGATACAGTTCTACAAAATATTCCATAAAAAGTAAACAAGGCAAGTCTAATGCACAAAATATACTTTTCAATAAAACAGCTCCAATGCGTTGGAAAAGAAACAGAATTAGAATTTCAGCTGGGAGTAAGTCATGAGAACACGCCTTTAGAAAACACAACCATGGACTTGTAGAGGCAATCTCCTGACTACATCAACAAAAACACGTTACATAGGGTTGATGTTGACGGCTGGTGATTGCTGTTGGAAGACACGTTTATCTTCACTGCATGTTATATGACATCTTACATTTCATTCTAGGTGACGTTTTGGGTCAGAAAGTATATGAATAATCAGCATGCTTTGTATTATATATGTGCAATGTGCATGGCATCATTGGTAGTTTCAGACTCCCTTTCCTCCCCTGTCCATGGTTTTGGCAAATTTTATAGTGGTAGGAAAATGTGATCCTTCTATGTTATCTTTCTGTATACATTATGTTGAGCCTTATACATTTAAAATAATCTGATTTTAGTCAAGTGATATAATGCAACTGAAAAATAATGCTTTGACAGAGCTCCCAACAGATAACAACAGGACAATGGTAGTTTATTTCATTTTCTGGACAGGATATAACAGGCTTTGGGACTTTAATGCCATGTACACCTTCGTAGGCAATTTTTGTTTATGATAGCATTTTACAAATTTTTGGCAGGAAATCATATTTTCACTTGGTCTTCATAAAAAAAAATATTGAGCCATTCTATCACAAAGGGTTAACTGTTTTGCTAACTGTGTGACTGGTACTTTGACTTTTACTTTGTTCTGGTCATCTAATAAACCTTATCTCTAAACTACTAAGAGGTCATAAACACTTATTTAGGACACATTCTTTTCAGTAAGATAAGAACTGAGCTATAATGAGTGTTTATAAAATGTCAGAGAGCAGAGATAAGGAGTCTGTCAGTTCCCCAAATGACGGAAAAAGCAGAAAATCCACAGGGTGCTACTACACATGTCAGCTCTGTACACAAAATAGAATTCCATATCTTTAATAAAGACCAATTGAAAAAAAGATTTTAGCTCAAAATAATTACAATGCAATAATAAAAAAAAATACCCCCAAAGGTGTACATAACCAATCGGGCTGTATTACACAGCCCGATTGTGCCTGAAATTGTTGGGAGTGAAGTGTTCCTTCCCAGCAATCGCCTGCTCACCAGTGGAGGAGACTGCTGCTATTACATGCAGCGATCTCCTCCGCAGCATAGGGAGGAGCGATCGCTATGCCATCACTCGTTCACATGTTGTACAGTGGTTGGGCAGCGGCAGGTCATAATTAGACAGCACGATCTTCCACTTGCAAACAATCATTTTTAAACATGTCAAAAGATTTGGATTGCCTGATGAATGATTGTTTGCTCAATCATTGGGTAATCGGCAGCAGTATTACACTGCGAGATCAACGCTAACAAGCGTTACTGTGAACGCTCGTTAGCGATCATCTGGCAGAAAATCTGCCTGTATAATACAGGCTTTTACTCAGGCTTTTTCTGTATTTTTGTCTGAAGGATCAGCAATGTTTAAAGGTGGATTGAGATGGGTAGATAATCGAGCAAACTGTCAGAAACTAACTCGAAGACTCATTCCCTACAATCTGTCCATCTAAATGAGCAGCTGATCACCCGATAAACTAGCGAAACACTCTTGCATCCGGTGAAATGAACGTTAGTGCAGGCACATAAATTATCGTTTCTGGGCAGCAGATCGTGCTGTCTTAACAATGATCTGCTGCCCAGAAACAATCCAGCTATATGAGGATGAGGAATCACAATAGCGATCCATCGTCCTCATACTGTGGAGGTGATCGCTGTATGGAAATATGTCTAAAAAGTGGTTCAAGTTGGCACAGTTTGGCACATTTATAGTTTCTACACTTTTTTCCAACATGATCGAAGAGGGGTGGGGATTAATGGAAAGGGGCAGAGCTTTGTTGGAAAGTGGAAGGGGTCTAAGATGGAACATTTTTTGCCAAAATTCAGGCGTAAAAAAACTAAAAGTCAGCCAACCAATAGTTGATCAGAGAAAAGTGTCTGTCCCTGTATCAGATTGATCATCCAGCCTGAGCCCCTCTGATAAATCTGCCATCTTTAGGATTAGTAAACCTGGGCCTCTGCGTGTAGTCTGATCCTTTAGTGTTGTTACTGTATTCCATATGCCTTATAGTCCACTGTTTGTATGTGAGCAAGTGATGGCAGAGTGAGTGGAGTAATCATGACTGCAGGATTAAACTACACAGGGTTAGTTTGTAGTCTGTAACTATGTTGACGCATAGTTCTGCATAAGTTCTGTTTACCTGTGTCAGGGCCGTGACGAGGGGTAGGCAAGGATAGGCCCCCATCTAAAGTGTCCCCCATGATGGGGGCGAGATCATGTCCAGATTTGCGGGAGTAGAGTGGAGCAAGAGGTCGCGATGACGTCAACGGAGCAGGAGCAGAAATGTCATGTGGACCGCCTGTGCCAGGACCCCAGGACCAAGCAACACAGGCCACAGATCGGAAGAGGTTTGTGGCCTGCAGCGCAGACGGGGAAGGGAGTGAGGGAAGTGTTTTATTTTTAAACTAAGCAGTGGAATACTGGCACTAAGAGGGGGAGGAGCGATTATATACTGGCCCTAAGAAAGGGCAGAGCATTATGTACTGGCACTAAGGGTGAGCGCAAAGGAGCATTACATACTGGCTCTAAAGGGGGAGAGCATTATGTACTGGCACTAAGGGGGATAGGATCATATACTGGCACTGGAGGGGCAGCATTAAATACTGGCACTAAGGTAAGCATTATCTACAGGCACTGGAGGGGCAGCATTATATACTGGCACATGGGGGGCAGTATATGGTGGCACTAAGGGGGGTCACAAAGGAGCATTATAGTCCATCACTAAGGGGCGTTACAACTACAATGGGGCATTAGAGCTACAGGGAGCACTGCAGGAGGGGCATTTTAAATATTGGGGGCACTATGGTTATATTAAAGGGATTATCTGACCCCTAAAATGCTCCCACATATGCCCGGGCCCCTCACACACAATGTGCTTACCTCGCTCCCTGGCACCCGCTCCAGGTCCCTGCATGTCTGTAGCTGCTTCTCCCCACGGGTGCCGGGAAGCGAGGTAAGTACATTGTTTGTGAGGGGCCCGGGAAGTAGGGGAGGCATTTCAGGGGTCGGATAACCCCTTTAATACTACTAGGGATACTAAAATAACTTAGCAATAACTACACCAAAGAACCTTTGCAGAGGGCTATTTGGAACTTTATAATATAGTTTGCGGGCCATACAAAATTCTCAACTAAAAAAATTGACTGCTGTATTTGGTCAAACATATAATTAACTTAGGGGTAAGATACAGAATTTTCGCTTCAATTAAAAAATTCCTGAGCGCTTGCAGCTCAAAATAGCACCTGCACTATATATTATATATAGTACAGGTGCCATTTTGGCCAAATATAGTCAAATTTTTTAGTTGAGAAAGTTATATATTTAGTTCCTTATTTCTTTATTTGGCATTAATGGCAGCCAAGCTCATCCCAAGCGGTCCAGAGAGGCGTTCACCCAGCTTTCACTCTCCCTGCCTCTGCCTTTCGGAACTGTCCCTGCCTTTGTCCCTTTCTCAGCTTCAGATCTGCCTGCCTACCTCCATCAGCCTCAGATCAGCCTCCCATCAGACTCCCCAGCCCATAGCCTCAGATCACACCCCCAACAGACCTCCCAGCCTCAGATCAGACCCCCATCAGACCCTTCTTAGCCTCCATTAGCCTCACATCAGACCCATCCTCTGGATAGGTCGTCAGTATCTGATCGGTAGAGATCTGATCAGTGGGGATCTGACACCCAGGAGCCAGCAGATCAGCTGTTTGAAAAGGCACTGACGCTCACAGTGCGGCTTTTTCCCAGCTTTGTCTAGGCCATGTGATGTAACGTTCCTTATTCACATAGACAAGCACAGCTCAACCCCATTGAAGTGAATGGGGCTGAGCTGCAATACCAAGCCAGACCACTGTGCAATGTATAGCGCTGTGCATGGTGAGCTGAGAGAAGGCTGTGGCACTATTGCGAGCACTGACAGCTGATAGGCTGGGGTCCCGGGTGTAGGACCCTCACCGTTCAGATAAAAATGACCTTGACGATATGAAGAGACTTTTATTCAAAGCATAATAGCATCATCAGTTACTAGTTTTGGCTCAAGCCTGAGCCTTTTTCAAACTGCAATACTCCATTAGTGAGCAAGTACAAACCGCAGTGCCGACCCATCTTCTTTGATACTCACCAGAGGATAGGTCATCAGTAAAGATGAGCAAAGTTTAGAACAATTCAATTCGGCTGCTTCGCCAAAGTTTGACAAGAAATTTGTTTTGTTACGAATTAATTCATCTCAAATAGCTATGTTAAAACAATATTAAGCCTATCAATCAATGGCACTCGTCTAACGGCCGTTAAAAAGGTAATACGCTAGTGCAATATGTCCTTTTGAGTAAAAAAATAAATCACTTATCTCCTACACTTGCTCGCGCAGAGGCAGTCTGCTCTTCTCTTGATTGAAAAAGACCTGCCGAAGGACCTGCACTGAGTGTGATGATGTCACTGCACGCTCCCAGCGGGATCATGTGGTGAGTATTTTTTATTTCGTTCTTTGTAAGACAGCTCTAGCTGCCATTTTAAGAAAAATTATTAGTTACCATGAAGCGCAAGGATATTCAGCTTTGTGACAAATAGATTTTTTCCTATGCTTTGGATCGAATTCCACTTCTGATGCTTCAATTTGCTCAACACTAGTCATCAGTATAAAAGTCTCAGAAAAATGCTTTAAAGTGTAACCGTCATGTTTTCATTAAAAAAAATCAATTTTAGCATACGTTACTGCTGCAGCAGCATTATGCATAAAGCATTTTTTTTTTCTTCACATACCACTGTTTTCATTGAGTTTTTCCCTTAGTTACAGCTGTTTAAACATTTACAATATGAGGACCTTCTTAAGATGGCTCCTCTGCCAGTTCTCTGAAGCCAAAACTGCTTTCCCTCACTTCCCATACACACTTGCTGTAGCCAGCAGCTCCCTGCCAGCCAATCAGATTGGATTACTGAGAGACACGCCTAATGCAGGCATGCAGTGTGAAGGACCGCCCCTCCGTCTTCCTGTCTTCTTAGCCGGAGACAGATGAGCCATAGCAACTGTCTTTTAAGGGAGCAGTGGAAAAGGACATAGGACATTAATAGTTATTATAAGGTAATTACAGATCTTTTGACAATCATTGACAGACTAACTCAGGTATACATGCCTAGCGCTAATAAACTAGCAAATAAATAAAAAATTGACAGTTACCCTTTAATAGATATGATGACTGATTGGGCACAATTCCATATTAAGTCCAGATTAGTAGAAAGCATTGTTGCATCTGGGTTGTGCTTTATTTTCAACACCATTAATTAACCTTTTTGTATGATTTCTTACTAACTGTTATATATGGTACTAAGCAGTTTTAGTCAATTAGTTGGACAGGTCAAAATGTTTATATAAGGTCTAATGGTCTTTTATCCTAATGAATGTCAACAGAAATGCTCGTAATATATGGAAAAATAATTGCTCTTTACATACAGTAATTCTAATTACATAATGTGCCATTCCTGGACACATAGGAGGCTAAACAATGAAGACAAATTATCACAAAGTTCCCTCATTATGCAATGAAGGTCTGTAAGGCCTACTCCAACCAGCTATATTATGCATGGGATCTCATCCTTGACTTATATGTCCCTCATACCATGAAAACAATACACAATGTACAATTCACATTTTGCTTATCTAACATTTCATTTGTCTTTGACCCCACTTTTCGCAGTTTTCATTTCTGCTGAGTAGGATAACTACATGTGCATTTTCTGTTGCTTATGAACCATCAGTCTCTGTCACAAAGTAAATTCCCTATCTCAAACACACTAAAGCCAATTCCATTAAAAAAAATATATAAAAAAATTGACCTAACAGTATGTTGTTGCATTGTGAGATGAAAATAGAGTACCTGGAGGAGAACATACAATTTCCATGCATATGTTGCATTTGGTTTAAAGGGACACTGACAGGCCCAATAACCATAATTAGCTGTACATATCCATGCACAGGTCTTCTAATGTGCATTTAAAACATATAAGTATCCCCCCTGTCCACATTATGAATACTGCAAACTCGTGTTTTATAACCTGAACTAATCCCTGTTCTTTCTGCCCAAGGGGCGGGGTTTCAGCTTCTCTTGTGCCCAGAGAAGCTGAAACCCCGCCCCTTGGGCAGAAAGAACAGGGATTACTTCAGGTTATAAAACACGAGTTTGCAGTATTCATAATGTGGACAGGGGGGATACTTATATGTTTTAAATGCACATTAGAAGACCTGTGCATGGATATGTACAGCTAACTATGGTTATTGGGCCTGTCAGTGTCCCTTTAAGGGCCTCAGTACTGCAGGGGGAACACTGCTACCCACCAAACCTCCATGATCACTCAAGGTTTCATATCATCTCATGATGGAAGCAATTGAAAAAAAAATTGATGTTTTTGCAATACTTTAATGCTATTCAATGATTTTCAAATTGTTTCCAAGCAATACGTGTGTTTATTACATCTATTGTCAGCTATGCACAAATACTCAATGTAGATGCACAGTTAGGGATTCAACACAGGGGGAGCAAAACAAATTCACGACCCTCAACCCAGGTTACACCACAATGACCACTACCAATACCATTAAATAGTGAATTAATTATATTACCTTACTGTTACTAAACAAACACAGCATACAAAAACCAGAAATACCAAAATATTACTGTTCTGTTACACTGTACACAGAGCTACACTGCCTGTCCAAAAAAAAAAGTCGTCACCTGGATTTAACTAAGCAAACAGTTATGAGCCTCCTATTGGATTATCTTTCAACTGGCAACAAGTTACTTAACCCCAACTGGTGCAATGAGTTGCTTCTCATTTCTTAAACAACCATGTCGAGAGACACATCTCGTGGTTGTGGAAAAGATGTTAGTCTGTTTGAGAAGGGACAAATCATTGGCATGCATCAAGCAGAGAAAACATCTAAGGAGATTGCAGAAACTACTAAAATTGGGTTAAAAACTGTCCAAAGCATTATTAAAAACTGGAAGGCTAGTGGGGACCCATCGTATTCGAAGGAAGAAATGTGACGGGGAAAAAATCCTGAATGATCGTGATCGGCAATCACTTAAATGTTTGGTGAAATCAAATTGAAGAAAAACAACAGTAGAACTATGTTTAATGGTGAAAGTAAGAGCATTTCCACATGCACAATACTGCCTTAAATATAGAAGAAGGGGTCAAAACATATATTGTACTATTTGAGACCCAAGCAGCAAACCTGGCAGCTAGTACAACATTGTTGGGTCCTACAAATGCTGACTGAGCAGATGAGCATGAAAAATAGTTGCTCGGGTGTCTAAGCTGAACTTTTGCACTTGAGCCCATGAGCTGTAAGGTACACCCCTACCCTTCTGCTGACTGTTGCTTCAACTATTCATACCAAGGATTCTTTACCTTTTTCTACTGGGTCCAAGGTAGCCAGAACATTGTGATACTTGGGGTTCATCATTATTCAAAACTTTATCACAACTCTCTTAAACAGATTGATAAACAAACAATTTTTTGGGGTCCCTGTGTGAATGGAACATTAGTGGGGATGCATGGCCACAGTTCTCTGGGGCAAAGTACAACCCTCTGCTATCCCTGGCAGTCACATAAATGAGAATAGACTGCTGGTCACTGGCCACACATGTATGCTAACACTCTATTCACACAGGGGAGTGGGAAACTCCCATTATTGTGATTAGTGGTGGTCCTAACAGTCTGACCCCCAATAATCATATATTTACAGGATAGGTAATAAATATTTTACTGAATCACCTATGGCAGTGATTACAGCCTTCAGTCTTCTTGGGTATAATGCCACAAGGTTTGCACACCTGAATGGGTATTTTCACCCATTCTTCTCTGCAGAACTTAGCAAGCACTATCTGTTAGGTTGGATAAGAATTGTCAGTATACAACCATTTTCTGATCTCTCCAGAGATGTTCGATTGGGTTCAAGTCAGGGCTCTGGCTGGGCCACTCAAGGACATTCACAGAAACCACTCCATTGTTGTCTTTGCTTTGCTTAGGGTCATTTTCTTGTTAGAAGGCCCACTGCCATTAAGCCCAGACTTGTTTAATGCTGCAGTTATGGTTAACCTTCTGGGAGCTTCTCCCATTTGCAGACAGGATCTTTGGAGCTCTGCCAGAGGGAGCATTGGGTTCTTGGCTACCTCTCTTTCCAAGGACCTTTTCCCCCAAGTTGTTACAAAACTTCTATTTAAGAAATAAGGAGGCTACTGAGCTTTTGGGAACTTTCAGTGCAACTGATTTTTTTTTTTGTCTGCTTCTCCAGACCTTTGGCTCCACTCAATCATATCTCTGAACTCTACAGGCTGTTATTTCCTCCTCATGGCTTGGTTTTGCTCTGATATACATTGTAGAAACATCTCAGAGACGGTCAAGAGAAATAGGGGGCCTCCAGAGATAAATTTCAAGTGTCATAGAAAAGGGTTTCAATACTTATGTCCATGCAAAAATTTTGTTTTTGTTTTTAAGAAATTTGCAAACATTTCTAAAATTATGTTTTCACCTTCTCATTAAGGGGTATTGAGTGCAGAATTATGGGGGGAAACTTTCCAAATGCATTTTATGTAACATATGGTCTCTGTCAAAACTACCACAGGAAGGGTGGACACTTAACCAATGAGCTCTGCCTTAGTCTAAGAAGCCGGTGTTATATGTATGTTAAGCCCTTCATGTGATTTATATATATATTTCCCATTAATACTCATATGCCTCTATAGGATGAATGGATTCTTCTTGAAATGTCAAAATTTATGAAAACCAAATAGAAAAGAATATTTCATGAAATCTCCCTCCAACAACCTTGTTTGATAAACTAGTTGCCCAGCAAAACTTAATGTCATCACATTATATGCATTAATTATTTGTAATTAACATCCCTTTTGTGTGCAGTATTTACATAAATTATGTGTAAGTTAATGCCAATTTAATTTATGCAATATTCAAGTATAATTGAAGTTACACAACATAGTCAAAGAGGAAAATCTCTTAATGAGCGGTAATTAACAGAGTGGTGCAGTATTGATCACAGGAGATTATTAATATATATGATTTGAGCGGTGTTCAATATAAATTATAAAACATAATCGCTGTTTGAATAATACTAATAAAATTAAGTGAGACACATTGAACATCCTCCTGCATGTGCGAAAGACCAAATCTGTTCTCTAGAGACAGCATTGCATCTAGGCTTTGGGATGTAGTACATTGCATGCAGTGCTTTGAACAGTAAACAGTCCAAGGCATGGAGAAACATGGATTTAGCAGTTGTGTTGAATATGCGTATTGTATATGTAATATTTTTTATATTTTCAGTTAGTATAGATTTATAATATCAACATATTTTAATTTCAATCTTACTCAATCATATTCTACATCCAGTGGCATGCAAAAGTTTGGCCCCCCCTGGTGAATATTACTTTTACTATGAACAGTTAAGGCTACTTTCACACTCGTGTTTTGGCTTTCCGTTTGTGAGATCCGTTCAGGGCTCTCACAAGTGGTCCAAAATGGATCTGCTTGCATTCTAATGCATTCTGAATGGAAAAGGATCCGCTCAGAATTCATTCGTTTGCATCAGTTCACTCTCCCTTCTGCCTTGGAGACAGACACCAAAACGCTGCTTGTAGCGTTTTGGTGTCCGTCTGATGAAGCTGAGTCAAACGGATCCGTCCTGGCACTCAATGTAAGTCAATGGGGACGGATCCCTTTTCACTGACACAATCTGGCACAATAGAAAACGGATACGTCCTCCATTGACTTTCAATGGTGTTCAAGATGGATTCGTATTGGCTATGTTAAAGATAATACAAACTGATCCGTTCTGAACGGATGCAGACGGTTGTATTATCTGAACGGATCCGTCCATGATGGATTTGCACAAAATGCCAGTGTGAAAGTAGCCTAAGCAAGTTGAAGATGAAATGATCTCCAAAAGGCATAAAGTTAAAGATAGAACACACTTTTCAACATTTTAAGCAATATCAATGTATTATTTTGGTTTTGTGCAATTTTATAGTGATGAAAAGAAAGGAGTACCTCTGGGGGAAAAAATGGTTAGACGGCTGGAGGAGCTTTTAAACTAGGATCTGGAGGAGGGTGGGGGGGTCATACTAACAAGGGGGTAAATAGAGAGTGGGATATAGGAGGGAACAGTGGGGAGGAGACTGGGCAGAACGATGAAAAATAGAACTGCTGGTAACAAGAACCTGTTACATACAAAAATTAACCAAGGTAACCAAAAAATCCCAGATATTCACTTTACAGGTAATAGTAATTTAAAATGTATTTTCACAAATGCCAGAAGTCTAGCTAGCAAAATGGGGGAGCTGGAAGCTATGGTACTAGAAGAACACATAGATGTAGTTGGTGTGGCTGAGACATGGTTGGACTCTTCGCATGACTGGGCTGTTAATATTGAGGGGTTTACACTATTTAGGAAAGACCTATCAATAGAAAAGGTGGTGGCGTGTGCCTGTATGTGAGGAGTGATCTGAAGACAAGTGTGAAAGAGGCAATTGTGTGTGAGGATGGTGAGGATGTGGAAACCTTATGGGTGGAAGTTCAAAGGGATATAAACACTGACAAAATAATACTTGGTGTAATCTATAGACCCCTTAACATCACAGAGGAGATAGAAACTCAACTGTATAATCAAATAGAGAGGGCTGCACAGGCTGATACAGTGGTGATAATGGGAGGTTTTAACTTCCCAGACATTGACTGGGGTCATGGTTCTGCCTCAACCGCAAAGGGGAGAAAATTCCTCAACTTGCTGCAGGACCACTTCATGGGCCAGTTTGTAGAAGCTCCCACTAGGGGCGATGCTCTGTTGGATCTGTTCATTTCTAATAATGCAGAGATTGTTGGAAATGTTACTGTTCGAAAAATACTAGGTAATATAATTAAATTCTCCTACACAATAAGAAGCAAACTCTGTCAGGCAGAGCAAAAACATTGAATTTTAAAAAGACTAATTTCCCTGGGTTGAGGGCAGCATTTCACTGCATAGACTGGGAGCAGCTACTGTCGCATAATACTGAAGATAAATGGGAGAGCTTTAAATCAACATTGAGTAATTGCGCAAATTTTTTTATTCTATTAGGTAACAAGTATAAATGGCTAAAATTAAACTCCCCTGGCTTACAGCTACTGTAAAAAGGGCAATACATGACAAAAAAGGGCATTTAAAAAATACAAATCTGTGAGGTCAGATGTAGCCTTTGAAGTTTACAAAGGGCTTAACAAAACCTGTAAAAAGGAGATAAAATTTGCAAAAATACAAAACAAACAGCAGGTGACGAAAGAGAGCAAAACATAACCCCAAAAATTCTTTAAATACAGTATATATATGCTAAAAACCAAAGTCTGAGCAGGTAGCTCCATAGAAAGGATGCACTGAAGCTGGAAAAAAGTACAAAGGAGAGCGATTAAAATGATAAGGGACATGAAGAGTCTTAGTTATGAAGAAAGATTAAGATAATTAAATGTATTTAGCCTTGAGAAGAGACGTCTAAGGGAAGACATGATTAACCTATACAAATATATAAATGGGCCATACAAAAAATACGGTGAAAAACTGTTCCATGTCGAATTCCCCTTAAAAGACAAGGGGGCACTGCCTCCGACTGGAGAAGAAAAAGTTCAGTCTCCAGAAGCGTCAAAACTTCTTTACTATAACAACTGTGAATCTGTGGAATAGACTTCCTCAGGACATGGTCACGGCAGGAACAGCGGACAGTTTTCAAAAGGGTTTAGATGAATTCTTAAAAGTAAATGATATTAATGCTTATGAAAATGTGTAGAAATCTGAGTCTCACTTCCTTCCGGGATTCGCATCCCTACTTATCCCTTAGTTGAACTTGATGGACTTATGTCTTTTTTCAACCATATTAACTATGTAACTATGTAAAAAAAAAGTATGGGAAGCCAAGGACATATGGGTGCTCAAATAACGTTGACCAAGGTCTCAGACCCTGAATAGCCTGTTAGGGTTAAGACTTGTTCACAATCATTATTAGGAAAGACCAGGTGATGCAATTTCAAAGCTTTATAAATACCCAGACTCCTCTAACCTTGCCCCAAAAGACAGCAAAGCATTTTCGAGTTGCCATTTCCTCAATTTGAACAGTAATCAAGAAATGGCAGTTAACAGAAAGAGTGGAGGTCAAGAGAAGGTCTAGTAGACCAAGAAATATTTCTGAGACAGATTTTAGAAAGGCAAATTAAAACCCCCTGTTGACTGCAAAAGACCTTCAGGAATATTTAGAAGACTTTGCAGTTGTGGTACATTGTTCTACTGTTCAGTGACACCTGCACAAACATGACCTTCATGGAAGAGTCATCAGAAGATAACCTGTCCTGCATCCTCACCACAAAATTCAGAGTCAGAAGTTTGCAAAAGAACATCTAAAAAAGTCTGATGTATTTTGGAAACAAGTCCTGTGAACTAATGAGGTTAAAAGAGCAAAGGTATGTTTAGAGAAAAAAGGGGCACATCATTTCAGAAAAAGAACACCTCTCCAACTATTAAATGCATGAGGATGGATCAATCAGGCTTTGGGGTTGTGTTACAGTCAATGGCAAGAGGAACATTTGATATGTAAATGTGAAAATGGATTAAATGAAATTCCAGAAAATTCTGGGAGCAAATACAACACCAACTGTAAAAAAAAAAGCTGAAGTTGAAAAAGGGGATGGCTTCTATGAATGGATTATAATCCTAAACAAATCCAAAATAGACTACATTAAAAAGAGGCAAGCTGAATGTTATACCATGGTCCTCACAGCCCCCTCATCTGAACATCATTGACAATCTGTGGATAGACCTCAAAAGAGCAGTGCATGCAAGACAGCCTAGGAATCTCACAGAACTGGAAGACTTTTGCAAAGAAGAATGGATGAAAATCCCTCAAAGAAGAATTGAAAGGCTCTTGGCTGGCTACAAAAGCATATACAAGCTGTGTTACTTGCCAAATAGGTGCTACTAGGTACTTACCATGAAGGGTGCCCAACGTTTGCTTTGAGCCCTTTTCCTTTTTTGCTATTTTGAAAATGTAAAAGTGGAAAATAAAAAACATTTTTTTATTGCTTAACTGGTCACATTAACAGTAATTTTGACCAGGGGTGCCCAAACTTTTGCATATCACTGTACATGGGGGAGATTAATCAAAACTGGGGCAATGGGAAACTCGTTTAGTTGCCCATACAAACCAATCAGATTCCAGCTTTCATTTTTAAACAGTCTTTTGGAAAATGAAAGGATCAATGTGATTGTTTGCTATGGGCAACCAAGTCAGTTTTTCTTTACAGCAGTTTTGATAAAGATCCCCTATAGTGCCTGCTGGGAAATACAGGTATAGCTCCATAGCCCAGAAAATTACCCCACAACCTATCTAGTGGAACGTGTAGCAGGTTTAGCAAGAAATCAACTTTTTGCAAGAAATCTGGCATTCTAGAATCAGCATAAGAAGTTTATTTTTTACATATTCGGGCAAAAAAACATCCATATCTTCAGACCTCTATGTAATAGAGTTCACATTAGCATCAGAAAATACAATACTCTAGTTACATAGCACAGTTAAAAAAGACATACGTCCATCAAATTCATCCAATGGATGGAAGAGGATGTGAGAGAATATGCCCCTGCTGTAACTGTATTTACCATAATTTTGCATAATTTTGTTACTTTTAACCATGATTTTATCCGGTTCATTTGCGGTTCCATGCATTAGATCGAACTTATAGAACAGGACTTATTTGCCTTAAATGAGGAAATATGTTTACGTGACAAGTTCAACAAATGTGACAACTTAACCCATGGGGAGAAAATAGCTTTAAAGAGAGTCTTTCACCTAAAATGACCATTATACACCACAAACATCATGATATCCATTACATTCCCCATATTATAATCTTACCTTTCATATTGCTGTCCGTCGCCTATTCTCTCTTAAAAACGCTTTTAATCCATATGCCAATTAGGTTCTGAAGGTGCCCAGGGGCGGCGTTTATGCGGCCGGTGCCCAGGCTCCACGGCGCTGTTCAAATCAAACCCCTCCCCTTTCAGCCCTCTGGCCCGCCCTCGGTTCTTCAGATACCATCCTCCAGTCAATGACAGATCCGGCGCCTGCGCCTGCGCACTCCATTACCCACTAGGGCAGAGGCAGCAGAGCGTTTAATGCGCATGCGCCGGCCCGTACATCCCGATATTTTGGCAGTTTACTTCCGCCGGCTAGATCGGGCCGGCGCATGCGCATTAAACGCTCTGCTGCCTCTGCCCTAGTGGGTAATGGAGTGCGCAGGCGCAGGCGCCGGATCTGTCATTGACTGGAGGATGGTATCTGAAGAACCGAGGGCGGGCCAGAGGGCTGAAAGGGGAGGGGTTTGATTTGAACAGCGCCGTGGAGCCTGGGCACCGGCCGCATAAACGCCGCCCCTGGGCACCTTCAGAACCTAATTAGCATATGGATTAAAAGCGTTTTTAAGAGAGAATAGGCGATGGACAGCAATATGAAAGGTAAGATTATAATATGGGGAATGTAATGGATATCATGATGTTTGTGGTGTATAATGGTCATTTTAGGTGAAAGACTCCCTTTAAATGAGCTGATGCATCTGAATGACATTGTTATAAAACAAGCTGATAAAGGGGGCCTGTGGTGGTTCTGGATAGTTATATATATAAACAACATAACCTCTCTATGTTAGAGGATAGTAGTACTTATCTGGAACTTGACCACAACCCCACCCCTCAGTATCAACAAGAATTACTGCCTCTATTGTCTCATGGTTTGGAGAATGACTTTCTAAGCCAAAAACTGTTGGATTTTATTTTTATTTAATACCCTGTCATTCCAATCTTTCACTCCTTACCTAAAATTCATAAGGGTGGTTTCCCTCCAGCCATGAGACCAATAGTCGCAGGCATTGGTTCATTTTCTGAAAGGTTGTCTGCTTGGGTAGATAGTATCTTGCAGCGTTTGGTTCAATCTATACCTGGCTATTTGCAAGATACTCGAGCGGTACTACAAGCTTTTTTTTATTTTAAATGGGAACAGCATTTTTCTTGGGTTACAACAGATGTAATGTCTTTATACACCGTGATACCTCACGATTTGGCTATTGTTTCCCTTAGGTGGATTTTTGAAAATGTATTCAGATTTTTCCCTTGCTTTTCAAGACTACATCTGTCAGATTGTGTGGTTTCTGTTGAAACATAATGTTTTTATGTTTGATCAGCGTTTCTTACTGCAACTCACAGGAGTTTCCATGGGGGCAAAATTCTCACCCTCCATGGCAAGCATTTACATGGCGTGGTGGGAGTGCCATTCACCATTTTCACCAGACAACCTTTGGGGCGATTCCATGAGATGGTACGGCCGTTATATCGACGACCTACTTTTTGTGTGGTCAGTCGATCGTGCTGCCGTACCCTCTTTTGGGAGCTTCCTCAACAATAACCATTGCCATTTGAAGTTTTCTATTTTGCATGGCACTTCCACCATCTCTTTTCTTGAGTTGTCCCTTCATGGTGACTATGTTACACAACAGGTTTTTACAAGCATGTTCCGTAAAGATATGGCTGGCAATACCACTCCTATGGCCACATCCTCCCATCCCCCACATGTGGTGCATAATGTCCCCAAGGGGGAATTCATCCGGGCAAAGTGAAATTGCTCCAGCAATGCTGCATTTGAAAAGAAGATGGAGGCTGTGGCCAATAGATTAATTGAATGCAAATATCCCGCCTGGACCCTCAATCGTGCCAAGACATGTGTATTTACTAGGTCCAGAAAGAATTTGTTTTTTCCCGAAACCACGTGGTCTGACAGTAAAAAACATTCGAAAAAATGTCATGAAAAGACTGCACAATGTATTCCCTTATTTGTCACCAATTATAGTATAGAATTTTCGCAGATCTGTCGCATTGTCAGAAAGCATCTATCTGTTCTTAATTATGACGAGCAGTGGTCTGATACCATCAACGGTGGTGTCAGATGCATTGCCCACCGCGCACCTGCTATAGCGCAGAAGATTAGTCCCAGTTTGTTTTCTGACAGCAACAAAAATACTAATAATAAACTTACTTGGTTAAGACATAAGGGCACATTTAAATGTGGTCACCGTATTTGCACCTGCTGTAACTTCATGCAAACGGGTTCCTCTATATATTCCACAGCTACACAAAATACTTTTGATCTTCAACAATATGTTAATTGTAATACTAGCCATGTCTTTGGCCGTAGCGGTATGACGTGAGGACGTGCCGCGCTTTCTCTCCCTCCCGCAGGCTGTCGGCGCCTCGGCGTGTAGCTCTCTATGGAAGGCACACGCATGGAACGGGGGGCCTCTGAATGATCCGTAGACCTTACTGGTGATCCGCTGAGCTAATTCGGAGGATTCGTGGAGATCGCGCTTGGGGACGTGGGAGTATAGTGACTGCAGGAGCAGACCCGTGCGGCGAAGTAGTGGTGATGTAACCTGGCAACTCTGTAACCCTGGTAGGACGCGGAAGCGACCCATCTGAGCTGGTGAAGTGTGTTAAAGAATCGCTGATAAACTGCTCTGTATGCCGCGGTGTTCGGTTGGTCTCCCAACGGCATGCTGGTGGGGTGAGGCTGAAGACATAAGAAGACATAAGAAGGGGAATAAGGCAGTTTGATGACGGGTGTTATTCCCTTTTCCCCTCTGCTGTAATAACTACCGGGTGAAATTGGGATAATAATAAGCTGGTTGTACACCACAGCGTTCCGCGGAAAATCCGGGCGCAGTGTACCGCAAAAGTTGCCCTGCTGGTCTGGGATATAGCTGCTAAGGGGTAGTTACGGGTCCCCCGGAACCTGCGAGCGGGTACACACCGTACGTGGGTATACACCTGGTAATATATGGAGGCTCTTAAGCTGCCCTAACGTGTCAGGTACCCCCGGCAGGACTGGTGCCCGCCCAGATAATGGAATTTTGTCCCCTTTAGGTGTCTCCAACATCGGGAAATCCGGGAGACCATTGACATATAATGTACCTTCGAGTGGAGCACCTGATGGTACAACAGTATAAACGGTATGATAATTGTACCTCATGAACCGATTCTATGCTCTCCCTTTGCTTACGCCCTTCCCTCTCCTGAAATATGCTTGAATCCAGCTTCTGGACATTATTCGTTGTTTGTTAGGAAGAACAAACGGACACTTTTTTTTTTTTTTTTCCTCTTTTTTTTTTTTTGTGTGGACTGGTAAATAGAACTGTTGGTCTCGGCCCAATTTTGGACTCCGTTGATGGGACATTCCTTTCTTTTTTTCTTTTTTTTTTTCTTTCCTTTTTGCCTATATTGCCGTGTGACTGTGTGGTATTTATCTTTTGTTTTTCTGTGTGTGGCTTATGATTTTCTTTTTTCTCCTTTCTGTGCCCGGGAGGTTGCAAGAGGGAGAGGAAAGGGAGGGGAAGAGTTGAAAAGATGCCACCTAAAAATTATAGCAGAAAATCTGTGGGAACCTCCTCACCGGGCGGAGGAAAAGGGAGTAGTACAGCAACTGGCTTAGAAAAATATCTTAAATCCCCTCCAAATCCGAAGAGTAGGAGTGCACTACGGGGGAATAAGGAGGCCCAGAAAGATGTAGGTGACTCATCCGTCCCAGATGAATGTCCCGGGGTTGAGAGCAGGATAGGGAATGGAGAAGCGATGGAGGAAAGAATAAACTCAGTTGATAAAAAACTGGGAGAAATTTTAGGGACGGTACAACAGTCTAATCATAGTCTAGAGGATTTGACCAATAAGATCGCTTCTGCTCAGGCTGATCTCTCCCTGATTAAGGAAGAGATGAATAAGGTGAGGGAAAAGGTTAAGGAGTTGCAGATATCCTCAGGAGGAATGAGGAGAGATATCGAGGGGATAAAAAAAAGAGTAGAAGATATAGAAGGTGAAAAGAAAATCCTGCTAGAGAGAGTTACCACAATGGAGGATAGATCCCGGAGATCAAATATGAGATTAGTGGGATTTCCAGAGGGAGTGGAAGGAGAAGATATAACGGGGTTTATCCAGCAGTGGTTGGAGGATAGTTTTGATAAAAGTACCCTGTCTAAATGGTTCTTAGTTGATAGAGCACATAGAATCCCGGGAAGACCACCGTTAAAAGGGAGTCCTCCTAGGGCCATCTTAGTTAAAATTTTAAGTTCCAGAGACAGAGACGTAATAATGAGGGCAAAAAGGAAAATGCAGACAATAGAGTATAATGGTCGTAATATAGAAATATACCCAGATTACTCCAGAGCAACGCAGGAAAAGAGACGTGAATTTAGAGAAGTAAAGAGGAGGCTAGCAGCCGCCCAGTTACAATACTCCCTGATATATCCAACTAAGTTACGCGTAATATATCACGATCAAGTTAGTTTTTTTGGATCACCAGAGGAGGCCTCTGAATGGATGGATTCCAAGGGAATAGGAACATGAGATGGCCTGTGGAGTGGGTGAGGGGGGAGCGGGGGGGGAGGGAAGGGGGCGTAGAGTAAGAGGTGGGGGAAATGTTTTATTTCGCCGACCAGCAGGGGGGGAAGGGAGGGTGCAGGGGAGGGGGGGAAGGAGGAGGGGTTTATGGGTGGGATGGTTGTCTTGATGGGATTATTAATGAAGATAAGAAGGAAAACACAGGTGGAAGGCACACATGAGTAGGATTTTAACATGGAATGTACGAGGTCTGGGGGACAAGGTTAAGAGGGTTATGGTTTTTGATACAATTACTAGACACCTCCCAGCAATTGTGGGACTAACGGAGACACATAACACTAAGGATAAGACATACTTATTAATGCGGAAATGGGCCAAGTACCAGTATCATTCATGTTTCTCTACCTACTCATGTGGAGTTAGTGTATATATTCACCATAAAGTGGACTACCTCCCACTAGATCAGAAGATCGATGACAGGGGCAGATATGTTTTCCTTCACTGCCAGTGGAATGGGATATTGTGTGTTTTAGCCTTTGTGTATATACCCCCTCCATTTTCACTATGTGTTATCAATAGCTTAGTGGAGTTTGCAGAGTCGAGAGGTAAATGCCCTATACTGGTAATGGGAGATTTTAACTCCGTTATGAATAGCTCTCTAGATAGATACTCGGTGATACCAAATGATAAATATGGGACAAGTCAACCAACACTTCTCAAAAGAATATCACAAGAACTGCTGTTAATAGATGTATGGAGGTATCTGTATGATGATAAGCGAGCGTACTCCTGGTTTGGTCATGGGAGCAAAATCATGTCAAGAATAGATATGGCATTAGCTAGCCCAGAACTGGTAGAGCAGATATCGAAAATGAGGCATGAGGTTAATAGTATCTCAGACCACTCCCCAATCTGCCTGACATTTAAAACAACGGTTAAACCAAAGTGCAGAGTGTTCCGGCTAAATCCACACTGGCTAAACCTGATAAATAAAGATGAAAGTATAAGTGCCGATATAGCAGAGTACTGGGAAATTAATCTTGGATCTACACAAATAGGTTATGTATGGGACGCATTTAAAGCATATTTACGGGGCATCCTCGTTGGTAGAATTCAGGGTTTAAAAACTGAATTCGCCAAAGAGGAGAGGGAGCTGGGCGAAAAAATTAAGAAACTAGAGGAGAAACTTCTGGTTAATAATTCCCCTGAGATGACGGCGAAGTTAGAAGAGTCTAAAATCTCTCTAAATAAATATTTGGAGAATAAGGCACAACAAAGAGTGTTTTTTGAGGGGGCCCGATATTTCAGGGAATCTGGGAAACCAGGTAGACTGCTTTCCACCATTGTACAGAATCAGAGGGGGGACGGCAGAATTAAGCGTGTTGAGAGGAGAGATGGGGTGATAACATCCAGCCCGGGAGAAATTGAGCAGGAATTTGTTAAATATTATAGGGACCTTTACTCCTCGGAGGGAGCGGGGGACGGTGCAGACATAAAACTCTTTTTGGAGGGGGTCTCGCTCCCTACTCTCTCCGAGGAGGACAGGGAGTATTTGAATGGTCCAATAGAACTGGAGGAATTACGTGATACCCTGAAATCGATAAAGGGTAACTCTAGCCCCGGGCCGGATGGTCTCCCCTTCGAGATTTATAAAAGATACGGGGAGGTTATCCTCCCAGTACTCCTGCGGGTCCTTAAGGAATCTATGGACAGGGGTGAACTCCCGGCCTCCCTGTCAGAGGCTGTAATAACCCTGATAGGGAAAAAGGGGAAAGATGAGAGTAAGGTGGACTCGTACCGCCCCATCTCTCTTCTCAACACGGATTTTAAAATATGTGCCAAACTGTTGGCAAACCGCCTAAAAAAAATTATAGGTAAGATAGTACACCCAGATCAATCGGGGTTTATACCGAAACGTCAGGCTCAAACGAATATCCGTCAGGCCCTCCTTAATATCCAGATGAGCGGGGAGGGCGCCCACTCCATCCTGTCATTGGACGCAGAAAAAGCGTTTGACAGGGTGGAGTGGGCATACCTCTGGAACATAATGCGTGAGTTGAATTTGGGGGACAAATTTATTGGTTGGGTGCAACTACTGTACCAACATCCGAAAGTCAGGATTAAAATTAACGGGGAGACATCTGAATCGATAATAATGCAAAGAGGAACTAGGCAGGGATGCCCCCTTTCACCACTACTGTTTGCCATATTTGTCGAACCGTTAGCATGTAAGGTGCGATCAGATGATAACATTAGGGGATTTGGAAGTAGGGGCGCCTCAGACAAAATGTGTTTATACGCGGATGATGTCTTGTTTTTCTTGAAAGGGGGGGCGACGACGGTTCCATACCTGATGCGAACTGTAAATCAATTTGGCCAAATCTCTGGCTTCAGGGTGAATTGGATTAAATCAGTGCTACTTCCAATTGGCTATGAAACCAGGAGAACGGATATTAACGTTAAAATATTAAAATCCACAGACGCACTGGAATATCTTGGAATAAAAATTAGTGCGAGGATTCAGGAATATATAGAATTGAATCTTGCCCCTCTGCTTAAAAGGGTTAAAAATAAAATAAGTATCTGGCAAAAAATACTGATAAGACAGGCAGATCGCATAGCTATTATTAAGATGATTTTGTTGCCGCAGGTCCTCTATGTTATATCTGCATGTCCTGTCTGGATAGGAGACCACCTTTTCAACGTATTGGAGGGATTGATAAATAATCTTATATGGGGAAAAAAAAGGGTCAGACTCAAACAAAAATATTTATGGCTCGATGAAGAAGACGGTGGTTTGTCCGTGCCCTGCTTCAGAGGCTACTATTACGCATCCCAGCTACAATGGTTAATGACAGAGGATGACAGATTACGTCAGTATCTAGTGGGTGAGTTTGTAGGCCTCCAATACAATATTTTTAGTGTCCTGGAAGCCGGGATACTAAAAATAAAGGGTAAGAAGTGCCCTATTAGCAATATGATGCACTTGATATGGGTGAATGCTAAAAAACTACTGGGGATAAATTACTCATTAAAGATTACCCCTTTATGGGGGAATATAAACCTAGGCGAGTTTCAGAAGTTAGATGATTACGTATTTTTGGAAAAAAATGGTATTAAGTTTATATCACAGATTGAGATAAAAGGAAAGCTCAGGACACTAGAAGAATTAGGGCTTAGTATAAAATTAGACACCCTCACACGTTTTAGATACTTTCAGAATTTGTAGAATTTTGTTGCCTCAATAAGGGGACCAAAGTATCAATATCAGAGATATACAAAAAAAATAAAAAGGGGATTAGGGGGAGTGATAAAGTTTAATAGTGAACAAAAATGGGCACTAGAAGTGGAATCTAATGCATTAGATTGGAGATGTATCTATAAAAGTATAAAAAGAAGTACAGTATCGAGTAATTTTCGATTGATACAGTTCTTTATTGTCCATCGTACTTACATCACCCCATGGGTGTTGAGTAGGATGTATAAAACAAGGGACGCTAGATGCTGGAAGTGCAGGATGGATAATGCGGATTTCACCCACTTGATCTGGCACTGCCCTCTAATGCAGGACTATTGGACTCAGGTTTTTCGGGAGCTGACCAGATCGACTGGATGTCCAGCCCCAATGGAGATCGCTATTGCGGTGCTTGGATATGTCAGGAAATTAGGTCTCGACAGAGAAATAGAAATGAAATGGGCTAAAGGATTAATGCTGGCGCGGGTTGTAGTGGCTAGAGAGTGGGGGGCGGACACACCACCAAACATCGAAGCATGGAAGAACTTATGTGGGAAGGTTCGTAGATACGAATATGCCGGAACCCATAAATAAATCTGCAGTAACCATCAAGACAACCATGGGGGGGGGGGGGCAGGGGAGGGGTTATATTGGTTCTTTTTTTTTTGTATATGACACGAAAAAAGAAACAGGACAGGGATATATTTCTGATGTCTAAGGATAAGCGAGTAACAAATGTATGTGTATATACAGGAATTATCTTTGTTAATGTCCGGTTTTATTATTGATTATTGTCATGTTTTGTTTCTGAAAGAAAAAAATAAATTAATATAAAAAAAAAAGTAATACTAGCCATGTGGTTTATTGTATTACCTGCTCAAGATGTCATCTTCAATATGTCGACTGTACCACTAATAGTTTAAAAAGTGAGACTATGCAGACACTTGTTGGATATCCCACACACAAAAACTAGAAATGTCTCAGCTGTCAGTCTTCATTTTGTGGTTGCACATCAGGGCTATACCGCAGGGATCCAGGTTTAAGCTTTGGAGAGGGTTAATCCTCCTACCAGAGGTGGAGACTACAAGCGCAAACTCTTGAACAGGGAATCCTACTGGATCTTCCATATGGGCTCCTGTGTTCCAACAGAATTAAATCGCAAGCATTATTTAATCCTGCATTCCTTATCCTTTTCTATACATTTTTGTTTATTGTAGATTTTAGAATCATGTTGTATTCTTATAGTATGTCCAACTTTTTATCTTTGATTATTATGTGAGTAGGGGACATGGCTTGTGCTCTTGCCGATCGTAATCACCTGTGATCTGCAAGGCTACAGCTATTTTAATCCCAGCTAGTCGGTATGAAACCTGTCAGGAGTAAGGATCAGTATTAGGGGATCCGAAACGCGTAGAACTGGTTGCTATGCTGGATTTTTTTATGTACATTCGCAGTTCATTTTCTAGTTCTGTATTAACCAAGGAGTTGGGCTGAAAAAAGACATTACTCAGCTACTGTGATTGGTTATGGTCAGTCTGACTTTATTTTCTTAGTACGGCAACCCCTTCAGCAACCCTTACCCCTCTTCTTATACTGTTTTAGCACTTCAACAATTGTAATTTTTTTTTAAACTGTTCTAGTTTAGGACTTATTACTCTCACATATTACTCTGTCAGATCATCTGTCAGACCAGGGAGGAGTGAGGGGTGGTGACTCAATTAGGGCACCACACCTGCCCTCTGATATCCCAGTACAATGGTTGGTCATTGCTTCTCACATTACGCTAATAGTGCATGGCTCCTCTGTTTGCATTCCTATATAAGGCTTATATAACATACTTATATTTACATGCAGACATCTCCTCCACAGTATGAGGAGGAGTTGATTGCTAATGCCATTGCTCATCCTCATACTGAATCGTTATTTGCCAGTGGCAGATCGTGATTAGACAGTACATTCTTCCACCGACAAAATGATTTTTAAACCTTCTGAAAGATTACAATTGCCCGATGAACAAGTGTTTGCTCTTTAATTCGGTAATCGCCAGCAGTATTACACTGCCAGATCATCGCTAAAAAGCATTCATATGAACATTTGTTAGCTATGATCTGCACAATTATCTGCGCGTCTAATATAAGCTTAAAAAAAATTATTCTCTGACCTGTGCATGATGTAAACTGTAGTGAATGTCATCTTCTCATCAGTGACTGTATTTGTGAGTTATAACCTCCCTTCTGATCCTCAGCTGTGTCATGTGACCAACTCTCTGATCTCCAACTGACACAGGACAGGAAGTCAGTCACTTCTCTATTCATTCTTATGAGACAGACATCGAGACTCCCATAGGAATACATAGAGAAACTGGCCGCCTGTCCACACATAAGATGCTGTGTTTTTTGGAAAGTCTAATTGCTGGTCACATGACACAGTTGAGGATCAGAAGGGAGGATATAACTCACAAATACAGACACTCTTAGGAAGATTACATTCACTACAGCTTACCTCATATACCTTTCTAACAGGTAGAACAATAGAGCTGTCATCCTGTCAGTCATTTCAGTCCATCATCTTATAAATAATAATACTCTGACAAGGGCAATCAGACCTGATAATTTGACCTCAGTGCAGAAATGACAGCAGTAGTTCTCCTAAAAGTGGCCACTGTAGTGCCCTATAACACAGTCATCCACAATACTCACATAGAAAAGTGATAACCACAGTGACCAGGCCGCAATGTAAACCACAGCACTGCCATAAAATTGAAGGCAAATTAATTTTGACCAGATGGCAGTAAGTGAAGTTATTGGAATCAACTCTGTTTGTAGCCCTTATCCCATTGCCAACATCTTTTGGGAGGCAAAGGCATAACTTGTAGCTCCTGGATCTCAATGCAAAACCTGTAACTACTTCCCCTTTAAAGTACCACAAGACGGTAATAGTATGGTCCTCTCCTGTGGCTCTGTGGGACCTGTTGACCTTGGGTTTGCAAATATAAAATGATTTAACTTAATGGATTGACGTCCTTTTTTTTTCTAACCGACTACATATGTAACCGCTGCACTCGTGTAACAGTCAATAAGATTCCAGCTTTAGTTTTTCCAGTCCAGATTACAGGTTGAAAAGAAAATATCAGAGTGATCACTATGGAAAATGAATCAACTTTTTCTAATCAACTATTGTGTGATTCCAGATCCCCATCTCAATGAATGTCCATAACGCTGGCTGCTACTGTTAGAATCCATATTTCTTGATGTGACATTACTGTACACTAAGCATCTAACCTTACATGCTGATAGTTATAATAATGGAATACAGAACAATTTTTTAGGGTTAGAACTCAGGGCTTGTGCACTAGACATAAGCTTGAAGGTTGTGGACACCTTTTGAACAAAAAAAAAATGTCAATAGGTTTTTTTTTAATCGAAAAAACAACAGAGAGCTGCTCAGTCACCTCGATTAGTAGCCCTTTTCTGTAATTTCCTAACAGCTCCTAAACACTAATTATTGCTAAATTATTATCAAACTAATAAGAATAACTGTTCGTAGTGAGAAAATTATTTATTGTCCAAAATGAGTAGAATGCAATGACGACCCCCAAAGGTGTCCGTAGACTTTAAGTGCAAACACGTCAATGGTCATCTAACTCACAAGAATCCTGAAGGTTATAATAATTTTGTGGAGGTCACTAAATAACAACCCACCTACAAGTAACATAGACCACCGTAAATTCAGCATTAACCCTTTTTAATACTCAAAATCAGGTAAGAATCTATGAATTTTTCCACTACCCTAGACCACCAGGGAAATAGACATTAACCCCTCTACTATCCTAGCTCACCAGGGAAACATGGTCACAGACAAATCCCGGTGGACCTCAGGGTTCCACAGTGGTGAAATCACAGATTCCAGTGCTTATCCAGTATGAAATAGACTTAGCATTCTTGTCCAAAAAGATAACGCATAACAGCACTTTCTTCAGATGAAAAAGTTCATTTGGCTGTGACCCCGAAACACGTTATGTTTTTGGAACCAATAAAGCAAGGTCTGTTACTGCATACTAGATACTGGATAGGCCCTGGAGTATGTGATTTTTCCACCATAGTACCCTGAGTGTTATGCAAGCGGGTGTGGACCCACTGCGCCACTGATTGGCTGCACTCTGGAGGGGCATAACTAAGCAACTACCTGGTCTTCACTAGAGCCTCTGATCGTGAGGATAGGCTTGAGCCCTTAGGGTAGTTGCCAGGTGCCACTCCAGAGCAGTCCCCAAGTCAGTGGCACCTGACCAGGGGGTCAGAGTACTTGGTGCAAGCACCGAGGAAACTTGTGTGGCCAGAAGGTTCCGGATCTGGACAGGCGGTAAACAAAGTCCATAAATAAGATCCGAGGTCAGGGTCAGGCGGTAAACAGGCAAAGTTCATAAACGAAGTCCGAAGTCAGTGGCAGGCGGCAAACAGGCAAAGTCCAGGAGTACAATAAGCAAGGTCCGATAAACAGCGAAGCAGACAAGAGAGACATCTTAGACAAGTGCAGGATCAGCCCCCCCCCCCCCCCCCCCCCCCAGTATAGATGAGCACTTCCTGTTTTTGCTTACAACGTTAATTTGTAGTTTAGAGATAGACAAGCTAAAACCATGAGGTTGCACAGGCATCTTCCTGTAGTAGGAAGTGCTTTTAAATACCTCCTGCAATCCAGCCATAGGCTGCTGAGAAAGAGGGCGTGTACTGTATGTGTTGCCTCATAGTTAAAGAGAGACATACCCACGCAAGCGCAAACACCAGTGCAAGTCTGCAGCAGGAAGGAAACTCTGGCATGGAACACAGAGAGCATAGTTAGGCTACCTGCTGCCCGCGTTTGTCAGCATTGCGGTAGGAGGAAAAAGAGGGAGCCTGGCACCCGTGCCTGCGGATACGGGCAGCGGCGCCAGCACAGACCGCTGGGCTAACACTGAGGTCCCCCAGGATTTACCTGTGATGGTCTTCTATGTCCAGACGTCATTGATACCCATTGTGCACCTGCTGCTAATGATCCAGAACCCACTCTTTAATTCATACTTATAAAGTAGTTGTGGCTTATCACAACTCAGAAAGGTCAGAGCAATACTTTAATCTGAATGGGCTACTATTATCCGACTATACTACTGTATGTAGTGCCTGGCGCTATGTTTCTTATACTTTCTTTACAGTCACCACCAGGGAAACAGATATTAACCCTCAGAGCCGGATTGTAGACCATCAGCAAAACAGTCATTACCTATTCACTATCCTAAATCAATAGTAAAGCACAGAAAACCCCTTCCACTACCATAATTTACTAGGTTCACTTTAAAATCTACGATACTGGATATTTCAAGCCCACCACCATTCTGCCCAGGAAAGCTCAAAAAAGAAAATAAATGCCCCCCCCCCCCCCTTCCTCTCAAAATAAAAAATTACTCCAAAATCCTAGAACTGTCTCTTTTATGCAAACTCCTATCAAACTTGGGTTCTAGCAAAAGGGAAAATAAAGATATTTTCCAATATTTTCATATGGAATATTTCTATTGCTCTATTTGATTCCTTGTGCTGACAAGCAGATCTTTCACCCATTGTTTGAATCGTATCTAATTTACCCACTGTATGGCAGTATTATTCATTGTTTTATTTTGGCATTGAAGTTCAAGAGTTATCTGACTCTTTGTAAATGATGACCTCTGGTTAGGTCATCAGCATGTGATCTGTGGGGGTCCAACACCCAGGACACCAGCCAAGAAGCTGTTTGAGAAGGCACCAGTCCTTCTGTGAGCGCTGTGGCCTTCTTGCAGCTTACCCTTGACCAGAGTTGTCACGACCATCGCATCGGCCACGTGGCCTAGGCGCACCTCGGAGCGGAAGTTAAGGGGGCTGTCCAGGATTTTACTATTGATGATCTATTCTCAGGATAGGCCATCAATATCTGATCGGCAGGGCTCTGACACCCAGCATCCCTGTTGATCAGCTATTCTTAAGTAGCTCCAGTGTCAGAAGTTGGTGCATCTGTTTACTGCAATACTGCTCTTATTGAAGTGAGTTCTGCAGCAACTAGCTCTGTGGTGGGATCAGAAGTTTGGGAAAGTTCGGAAAAAAATAGACTTACAACTTAGATCCAAAAAGAGAGTTTATAAAACTATGACCAAAGATACATTATACACAAAGATAAACAAAGACAAAGATTAAAGGGGTTGTCCGGGTTTAGAGCTGAACCCGGACATATCCCCATCTTCACCCCTTTGGCCCCCCTGATAAGGCATTGGAGCATTTCATCCTCCGATACTCTCCTTTGCCCTGCCCGGCAAAGGCATTTTTTGGAGATCCAGAGGAGTACTGGGCTCTCCAGGGGGACTGCTAGGCGGAGGCGGAGCATAAAATGCTCCGATGCTCATACTAGAGGGACCGGAGGGGTGAAGATGGGGATATGTGCGGGTTCAGCTCTGAACCCAGACAACTCCTTTAAAGTGTAATTGTCATTCCATTTTTTATTTTTGTAATGTATCGGGACAGTGATACTGTAATATACTTTCATTACTGAAATCGTACATTTCTATTAGAATAATAGCTCTAAAGTGGCCCATTTTGAGCCTTAGCAACGCTCCTCTGTCTTCTGTTTACATAACTGTGGAGACTTGCTCAACATTGACTGTGTTGTGTAAACAGAAGACAGAGGAGCGTTGCTAAGGCTCAAAATGGGCCACTTTAGAGCTATTTTTTTTTTAAAGAAATGTGCTATTTCAGTATTAGGCCATCAGTAGTACAATATACATTAAGGGAAGTGTTTGTTTCTGTCTGCATATGTGTGTGTGCTTTCTGGAATATTGCATATGTAGTTTGTTCAATCAACTGTGAAACAATATAAGAGGACATATAATGCTTTAATTACTGGGTTCATAAAACAAAGATAAAATACATCACCTTTGTTCCTTCACTTTTCCATCTTTATCAGGGTTTTATTATCAGTCCGTAGTCAAGATGAACATTTAAAATTGTCAGCCCTATGTGCGTCCTGCTTTAACCCCATGTGACATTAGGCTGTTTAGAAATGTCATCTATGACAGGGCCACACCACAGGATGGCATTTTGAAAATCGTAATGAATTTGGAAGGTTCTGCTCAACCCTCTATAACCTGACCAGACTTGTCAGTGACAGCTGGTGATACCAGAAATGGACCCATTATCCTTTCCATCCATTCTATGACCTGCGACCCAGACAGATTTGAAGCACCCTGTAAAACGTAGGAGCTACATTACCATGTAAATGATTTCTTGTACAGTTGCAGGAGAGCTGAGTGTGTCATCTGGCACACCTCATCATCTGTGGGTTTACACAGGACTTTAGGTTACTTTGCTGAGCTGTCTTACTCAGCAACTTATCGTAACGCGCGAGCTAAAGGACAAATTCACCTTCAGTGTTTCACTGCATCTGTATATAGGTGAGTGGAGTGGATGAAGCACTACTAATGGGTGCGGTTAACCCCTTAATGACCAGGCCTGAAAGGGCCTCGATGAATGGACCATTTTGGAGATTTAACAGTCCTAATGTCTTATTTGTTGACCCAACGAACAAGTTTTGCTGCTTTTTTGTCAGACATATGGTTCTCTATTAACATATTTTTTAAGAAATATTTTTTTTCTTTTTTGTATTGTTATATGTGGGCGAATTGTACACAAAATATGTTTTCCAAATGATTATTTTTTCTTTAAATTTACAAATTGCACTGAAACAAATAATTAAAATGGGTTAATATTTTCCTATTAGTATGATTGTCTTGGGTGTATGGGACAGCAATGGCAATGAATTTGTGGGTGTTTATTTTCTTTCTTTTCCTTTTTTTTTGTATTGTACTACTGTATATGATTTTCTTACCTGTGTATGCAAATATTTTAGGTACTAATAGAACTCTTTTACATTTTGTAGTTTTTCCACAGTAACTGAGGCATCCATAGGAGCCCCAATTACAGGGCAGAGGAGCCCCATGTCCTGTCACTAGCTAAGACCTAAGACCCAATGGATGTGCTATGCCCAGAAATGCCCAGCGATCATGTAATCACTGTGTCCACTGTCACTGCGCAACAATCACATGATCACTATGTCCATTGCCCCTTCCTCTACTCACCACACCCAGTCCTTGAGCACCTGACCTGCCTCTGCTAGATTGCAGGAGCAGGACCTTTAAACCTGTGCCGTACATTTATAATGGTGTGGGTTTAAAGCCCAAGACCACACACCATGTATAGCACATGATCCTAAACATGTTAAATAGGCTTTTCATTCTTAAGCAATACACTTTCCAATTTACCAATTTGATTTATTAAAAAAAAGCACCACTGGGCCATCTAAAGGGGCAAACTAAAGCTATCGGGGTTCCTGAGCAATAAGGGTCTTGAATCACTTACTGCCCATATGTTTTTATATTTTCTTTTTGTATATTTCAAACTGTCAGTTAATAATTTGGTTTGCTTCCCCCTAGTGGCAGCTGAAGTCAGACAGAATTTTATCTTTTAACCGAATAGCTATACCATGGTATGCAGGGGATTTGGAGCTTAGATACCTATCAAGTTTTATGATGCAGTATTTGTGACCATGTTGGTCATTCGGCTGTGGACCACAGTGACATTAAAGGTTTTTTTTTTGTGGCATTTTCCCTAATTACCACTTGTTATTAACCTGTGGAGGGAAAATGATTTACATAGTACTTAGTACTTGTCCTGCTCAGAACCACCAAGAGGGACTTGAGGCAACTTGCTCCTAACCGATTAAGCTTGACAGAAGATCACAACTTACAGGTGACCTTTTTAGGAAGTTGGTGGAACTATGCCTTAACAAAATGCCAATTTGCTTTGCCCTAATGTTTCGTTACCCATTATTTTTCAAACTCCACTGCTACATCAGAAAGAAACCAGATTTGTGGCATTTTCTCTACATTCCCTGTTGGACACAATGAGGAAGATTCTGATGTGCATTGCATTAGAAAGACGCTCCAAACATTGCACTATTTTCTGTAAATATATCATTCTGACACATGTCATCACATATTCCTTACCGTATCATAATTATTCAGTGTGTGCAACCCACAGCAAAGCTCAAGTGCTAGTTATTAGGTAGATGTAATGACCTGTTACCTTCCTCTGGCATTTTTAGTCAAGAAATATGCCTTCACCCATCACGCAGACTTCATTTTAATAGAGAAATAGAGACAGACGATTTCACTGTTAATTCCACAGTACAAGGATAGGAAATAAGAGACTTAGAATAGATGTTGTTTTTTATTATTATTATTATTCTACTGTTCCTTTTCTGTGGCCATTCTACAGCTGAATATTTTCTAACCCCTAGGCATGATTAAAGCCACCTTGAAAAAAACACCTCTAAAATATCTGTACTGTACGTTTATTGTAAAATGTTTGATCATTTACAAAAGCTTTCATCAATAGGAAAGACAAAATAATTGCAAATAATGCATGAATGATAATATAAATGCAATGATAAATTGATAGATAAAGAGACATAGATAGAGAGATAGATTTGAGACTCCTCAAAATTTAAATTGCAACACCATATGGTTATGGAAATTGAAGAGGTACCAGTTGTCAGTAAGATATGCAAATTATTACATTTTCAAGCACCTAGCTCCAATCTGTGGCATGTGGGAGGGGCATCAAAGCCAGATTAAAAACAAACTTCAAAAATCAGACCAAGTTGTGTGGGGTGATTGTGTGATGCCACTTGTTTTTCGAAGTGTCGATAATCACCACTTGTCGCAAACTGAGAGGGAAAATATCCTTGAAATGAGAGACTTTGGTTTATCAAAGGCCACAATGTCAGCCCTGTTCAATGTTACGTGTCCTGGTGGTTGGGTGAACAAAAACAAACTGAAATGACAGCAAGAGGTACACAGTACATAGTGATTTATTCTGTACTACAAGTGAATTTGGCATCATATCCCATGCCTAGGGCTGCAAACAGTGTGTACATAAACCATCAGAAGGAGGTTTGCACAACACTGAGCCACAAGCCAGACATCCAGCTACAGGTCCTCCACTGAACTCAAGACACTGCAATCAAAGGCTATCATGTGCACAGCAAGATGGCAATAGAGGCTGGGATGGAGGTCCATCCTCTTCAGTGATGAGTCTCAGGATTATGGTGTGGGGTGACATGTATGGTAGTGTTCATTTTAGGTACACCATCAGCTAGGCGTTACATTGATTTGGTTGTGGAACCAGTGGTATGGTCATTTCTCCAAAGTGTCCCAGGAGCAGTTTTTCAACAGGACACCACCAGGCCACATGTTTCTCATGCTACTGTAAGCAGCCTGCATGGCCTAATTGTGCTACCATGGCCTGCAGTGTCTTAGGACTTGTATCCCATCGAGCATATCTGGGACATCTTTGGTCTGCAAATGCAAAGGGAGCTTCAAGCAGCCCATCTTGATGATTTGCATGCCCAACCGCACTCAGCGCAGCAAGTATTCCTCAGACAACCAATAATAACGTCTATGATAGCATGTCCAAGTGTGTAAGTGCATGTATTTCCCTGCAAGGCACTCATAATCGATATTGAATAAAGTGAGATGTTTTGATAGATGCTGACTGCACAGCATTTCGTGGTAACAGGTTTTCTCCCTCCACAAACAAACCGAAGGTAGCAGCATTACAGATATCGTTTCAGTGAAGCAATGCTAATACTTTATTGATCCATATATGTTCAATGTTTCAGCTCATGCAGGAGGTCTGTCAGAATGAAAGTTATTGCTTGTCTAATATATAAAGCTAAGTGTATGTATGTGTGTATGTCCGCTAAAAGAATTTACACTGTTGCATTTACGATCACGAAATTTTGCACACAGGTACATCGGGTGTCCGGGAAGGTTTTTAGACCGGGTTTCAGCTCTCTAGCACGTACCATTCCTGAGATATTTTTTAAAAAATGCATTAGCCAATAGAAGCCTGGTCACATGACCCTTATCAGCCAATAAAATCTTGCAGGCCCTTAGTCTCCACATACAAACAGTTTTACACCAGGTTTCCATAACAGCCCGGCCATTTTTCTTAACTGCTGTTGGTCAGCTTTAAAGGGGCAGGGTGCTGTGGATGACACTGTTAAGGCAGTGGAGTGCTGTGGAGGTTACAGTTAAGGGGGCAAAAGATGAACTTAAAACCCATGCACCCAAGTCCCGTTAAGCCACACCCTTAACCTGGTTAGCCATGCCCCCTCCACTCCACAGCCAACGGGAATTAAAAAAAGAAGGTAAAAATCAACTTTTGTCAGCTGCAGGAGTGGGAGGAAGGGTGACTTTCTCCCTGCAGCTCACGGTCAGACAGCACATCCCTGTGTCCATCCAGGCCCTGCACCGGAGAGAGGACAGGGAGTCTGAAAGCCTGACTTTCCAGCCTCCGGACCTCTAGCCACCATAGGGGCAGGCTGCTGTGGAGGTCACAGTTAAGGGGACGGTCCGCTATGGAGGTCAGTGTTAAGGGGCAGATTTCTGTAGAGGCCACTGTTAAGGGGACGGAGTGTTGTGAAAATTACTGTTAAGATGGTGTACTATGGAGGTCACTAATAAAGGGGCGGCCTCTGTGGAGGTCACTGTTAAAGGGGCAGGCTGCTGTGGAGGTCCCTGTTAAGGTGGCGAAATTCTGTGGAGGCCACTGTTAAAGGGGCGGGCTGCTGTGGAGGTCACTGTTAAGGGGGCGGGATGCTGTGGAGGTCACTGTTAAAGGGGCTGGTGCTGTGGAGGTCTCTGTTAAAGGGGCAGGGAACGGTGGAGGTCACAGTTAAGGGTACGGTCCACTATGGAGGTCAGTGTTAAGGGGCGGAGTGCTGTAGAAGTCACTGTTAAGGGGGGGTGGGTTGTTGTGGAGATCATATTTTAAGGGAACAAACCTCTGTAGAGGCCACTGTTGAGGGGGTGGGTTATTGTGGAAATCACTGTTAACGAGACGGGGTACTGTGGTCACTAATAAAGGGCGGCCTCTGTGAAGGTCACTTTTAAGGGGAGGGTGCTGTGGATGTTACTGTTATAGTGGATACTGTAGATATATTTTAACAACACATGCAAACATTAAATGAAATAGATTAAATATATCCGTACGAAGCCGGGTCCTTCCGCTAGTTCCTTATAAGAGTGTCTCAAGCAGGAGACCACTTTATGATGTCCATATGCCCACATAGTCCACAACTACACCCTCCTGCACCCTTCTGCAATGGTTGGGATTAGATAACTCCAATTCTGAAAGTCCACATGCCTTCCATGCTACAGCTCCTATTACACCCTGCGACAGAATGGCAGTAAAATTGGTATACATAGTAATGTAAAAATATGACTTTGAGTAATATAACCAATTGTACAACTGCATATTGAAGACCCCTATGAGAACAAAGGTAAAGTTCAGCTGAATACATTTTTTGTATATATATATATATATATATATATAATGTTACTGCTCTGCTCACCTTTCCTCCTCTTCTCAGCGGGTCCAACCACCAGGCTGTGGTCTACTTGCTGCCAAAGCCATTCCGCCTCTGCCCGTGTGGAGCGCACGCACCTTCCAGCTCTTAAAGGACCAGCACACTCTTATTCTCACCAGCCAATGACTGGCAACCAATGGCTGGGAAGGTGCTTGAGCAATAGTTTCTTAGCTTGCTAGTACCCTGCAAAGGTGTGCTTTCCTGTTGTCTTCCCTGTATCGACTTTCTGCCCATTTCTATAATATTGATCCTTTGCTGCCTGCCCGGATTTAAGATCCTTTTCCATATAGCATGACCTCTGCCTGCCCCGGCCTCAGCCTATCCCTGTTGCCTTACCCCTCCATGCTGTGCGGGTTTCTCGAAACTTTATATATACGATCAAATGGTTCCATTAATAGTACATCTCGTCTCTCTATAAGCCCTCACATGGCTATTTCAATGGAAAAAAATTAAAAAGTTATGACTCTTTGAAGACAGGCAGAGAAAAACAAAAGCAGTTTTGCTTCGATCTTAAGGCGTTAAGGGGACCTTTTCGATGACAGATTATTAAATATTCTGTCAACCCCTTATCTGCACTTACAATTACAATAGAAATGTATAAGGCTTGCTTGAACATGTTTAAAGAGGTTGTCCAGGACTGACTTCTTTTCTAAATCCCCTTTCCTGCTGGACCTGTGAAGGGAAAGATACTTACTTACTTCCCGCTCCATGGGGCCCCAGCTGTCCTCACTGCGCTCTGACCCCCTCATGTAAACTTCTCGCATGGACAGGGTTACATGTGCCACTGCAGCCAATGACTGGCCTTAGTGGTGGCATGTCCCCAAGCGTCCCATGAACCATATGCCACTTGGCGACATGTCACCACAGAGGCCAGTCATTGGCTGCAGCAGCACAGATGACTCCCATCTATGCTGGAATGTTACAGGTGGGGACAGAAGTGCAGTGAAGACAGCTGGAAACCTTTGGAGCTGGAATCAAGCAGAATCCCCCTCACATGTTCTTTAGAGATTTAAAAAAATAAGTAAATCCTGTAATACCCCCTTTAAGACCAAGCATCATAACTGCTCACATTGCTGTCCTGGACATTATATCTGCACCATTGTAAATGTTTGGTGTAGGGTTAACACTGCTCCCAGAATTGATCCTAGACAGACGACAGGAGCAGTTCATTACCTCTTCTGTTTCATCCATTTGTGCTTGCACAGTGCTTTACTGACACTGTACTTATACTGCTGCTGAACCTGACCACTCCATTGCAGGCTCAGATCTCCTATAGCTACTCTATCTATACCTTTGTAGAGTTTATATGCCTGAAACAAAATGGAGAACCTTTTTAATACATTATTTTTCTATAGGTCCAAACCTATCCCTCGGTTGAACTTGATGGACTTGATGTCTTTTTTCAACTGTATTAACGATGTTACTATGTAACTCTAACATAAAGAAAGAGAAATCCCAAAAATATTTTTTTATTTTTATTTTTTATTTTATTTTTTTACTGTTTGCACAGTTTACCACTATAAAAAAGAAAATATATATATATTAATATGAAAAATCTATACAAACATGGAAAAACATTACAAAATTACAGTGGCTCTACAACTGAGAACCTCAGTGTTGTTAAACCACCATATGTGCAAATCACTAAATATCATTGAGTTTTCTGACATAGGAAATTTATAGCACATCCATATGGAAGTCTGGACTCTTGAACGTCCACCTATGAAGAGGACGGGGTCCTATAACCCTATGGCTGACTCACCTGGTGGAACTGGTGTTTGGCTGGATTCACACAAGCAGTTTTGTATTCAGTTTATCTAAATAAACACACAGATAAATCCCAAATGAACACCTATATCCTAAAGACATATATATACCCTTTCTTTTGATACTACACCTGTGTTTGGCTCAAGAATCTACATTAAATATTGATATTTTTTGCCACAAGTCAGAGTGGACAGACATTAGCATAACTTAGGCTAGATTCCAATTTTTGGTACAGTAATTTTTATTTTTTATTTTTTTTTTACCAAACACAGTAGTTGTGAAATATTTTGCATTTCCTTTATACTTTTCATTCCTCTTAAATCCATTCCTGGCTTTGGCCAATAAAATGAAACCGATGTCAAAAACTGCAAGTAGCCTTTATAATGCTCTCTGTTGTATCTATTCCCAATTTGGTCTTTAAAAAAAAAATCATCTATGCTATCAAAATGCAATGTGTGAACACCACCTGTGCTGTAAAGCAAGAATGTTCACTTGGTGCTCTTTGGTTTAGCAGGTGTCCTGAGGGTGTCAGAAAAATGTTGCAGAAAATGGGCCATTAAAATAAATATAAAAGTGATAATTATAATGGCAACAACAGTAATAATAATAATTAAGTAAATAAATAAAACAATTCAAACACTACATAGGTTTCCATCATTTACCCTTTCATTACCCCACTGACAGCTCACTTCCATGACTAGCACTAAAGGTGGGAGCTGTCCACAGTGCTGAAAGGCTCCTACACTTTACCTGCTGGACTTGATTAGAAGGAATGTTAGTTAGTTTTTTCCCCTCCATCTTTTTCTTAAACTATTTAGCTGTGACCAAAATATTATAGAAAAACTAGAAAAAGCCAAAAGAGTAGAGTGGCAGAGTCAGGCATATACCTAGAGTTTTATGGCTGCTCAGAGTCACTTATGACACTTGTGCTGATAGACTATTGCAGATTCCAATGTGTACAACCATTTCTCCTCACCCCATTGTATCTTTACTTTCCTCAGAAGGGCCTTGTGGCCTTATTTTGTGAACTACCTCTTCAACTCTTCCAAAATAATAGGCTGTATTATTCTGTAAATCAGAAGCCTCTTCTCACTCCCCTCTATGATGGAGTTGACTTTAAATCGTTTTATTGCTGTGGAACTGTAAAAGATAAGGAGGAAACTTTTTGCTGAGTGCTCTATTGCTATTGTTATTTTAGATGTCAAAGACAGAAGGGGAAATACAGCTTCTAACTATTTGCCACTCTATGACATCATTCATGGGTTACTAAATAAAAAAATAAACTTTTAGGTGCCCCCCTCCTTTTCTAATGAAATATAACCCCCATTTTCTTAGCTGGTGGTGATTTTAGTGGAAGTGTGCACAAGCTCCAGTCCACCCACACTAATGAAGGATGCTGACTGTTAGGGCTTGTGTTGGAAAAAGCTTCTTCTTTTTTGCTAGAGGCAAGGCATAAAAGAAACTGTGATCTTCTAGAAATGCCATAAGAAGCAGGTTAGTCAAGCAAAGATTTACATGTAAAGAAATGCTGGAGCATCATCCTGCTTTTCTAGATGTCATTTACCAATGACAAGCGCTTCTAGATGCAGATCAAGGCTTGACATTTTCTTGATTCCCCTATAGTTATGGATACATATGATTATGGATAATATTCTCAACTTGCTGAGGTTTAATGTTAAAGGAAAAAGCCAGTATGGACTCCATTGTATATACTGTATACTGCGTACCTAAATCGGTCAGAGAGCATGTGAAGTGCACGTTATGGACATGGAGACAGATGTAGCAGAGCTGATTTCTGTATATGCAATATGTAGAATGCGGTACCTAATGGTAATATATGGTTATCAACTGAGTTATCAAGGTGTGTAAAAAGAAAAAAAGGAATATAACTAGTTCTGCTACAGGTGAAAATTATCTTTTAGGATGAAATGAAGATTATGTCCCCATGTATTTTTTATTTGATTTCTCAAAATTATACAATAAACTATGTCCATCAATCATAAATTAATTAACACAAAAATATAGTGACAGAATTAAAAAAAAAAAAAATATATATATATATATATATATATATATATATATATTAATTTCTGTCACTATATTTTTGTGTTAATTAATTAAACAACCTCAACTCTGCTACCTGTGTATACATTGCCAAATGCCAAATTTAGCTCTGCCGACTGTATATGTGTTTTTTAATGGTGTGCAGGAGAAAGGACTGCTGTGACTGGGGAGAATGGGCTCTCAGTTGGCTGCAAGGTCCCCAGCAAGGCATAATTACAACAGATCCAAGGGCACAAACGAGGGAGGCGTTCCTGCTCTTCCCCCTCTCATTGTTGGACTACTGCAGAGGTCAATATGGTTTTAACGCAAATTTATCAGCAGAGAAATCAGCAAACCATTGCCTAATTAGCAAAGCCCAAATAAATGTGCCCGGGGGCTCTTTCCAAACAGAAAAGAGAAGATAGGGGAGGAAAAAAAAACACAGTAAAGGTCCAAGTGCTGCTCAACCCTCAGAGGATCTGAGAAGGATCTGCTCCATGAATCTTTTATACATAATTGCTGGATATCTTTCTAATTTTATGGAAGGAATATTGTCTTCACCTTGAACGGTCTCGGCTTGTTATTTCAAGGCTAATAAATTGTGGCAGGGAGAAGCTGCTGGATCGATGGGAAAACTGCAACCTGTAAATATGGATTTAGGATAGAAAATGGTGATGGTGATGATGATTACTTCATGCAGCATATTGACGATTATTTTTCATTATTAATTACTTTGATATTAAGCATTTTATAAAGAGATAGATAGATAGATAGATAGATAGATAGATAATATAGTTTGATAATAGATAGATGGATAGATAGATAATATAGTTTGATGATAGATAGATAGATAGATAGATAGATAGATAGATAGATAGATAGATAGAATATAGATAGGAAATAAATAGATAGATAGATAGATAATAAGATAGTTTGATAATAGATAGATAGATGTTAGATAGAATAGACAGACACTCAGCTGGACACTGTCCTGGCCTCTCTTTGTCCGTGCAGCCCCCCGTTGCTCTCTGCAGTACACAGGGGTGGGCGCCCTCCGCAGCCCGGCTCTGTCCTCTCTGCCGCTGTCCCTCCGCCTCCTGTCTGTTCCCTGAGATCCTCCGCTCCCCCGGAACAGCTGTCAGGCTGAGCCTAGCTCCTCGGTTCCCAGGCAGGCCACCCAACCTTACAAATCACTCATTTTGCTCATTAACGTGTTTAAAATTCATAAAAAACGAGGACACGCTGCTGCCCAGGGCGATCCCCAAACCTCCCTCTCCAGATAGTCTCCGTGTCACATCTACACAGATAACGCGCCGTGCACATCTACAAGGTTTGTCTCATCTGCGATACTTATTTTATCTAGAACACAAAGTTTTTTTTTTATAATCTAGCACCTGATTTTATCCAGAACGAACCCACTGAAATCTCCATCTTCTGCCTGTAATAATTCGCTAGTGCTAACCACCAATAAATCTCACGGCAACAATACTGTGCGTTTTTATTTTATTAAAATTATTTTTTTCTCCAAGTTAAAAAAAGAGATACATTTTTTACTTATTATTTTTGTGTTTTTTTTTCTTTTCATTCACAAAAAAATCTCTGCCTTTCCTCTAACGATTTATTTGATTTTCTCAAAAAAAATTGACATTAAAAAATGAACCAGTTGTTGTGACTTTGGACAACATATAATAAATATGATATTTGAGTCTTTCCCATGTACATGGTATATTAGAGAGCATGCCACTACTCCGAATGAAGCCGCTCACGATCAGTGCAAAGTTCTCCCTTCCTTCCCTTTGACTCCTTCTTGCGTTTTCCTTTGGGCTCTGTCTTCATTGGACGGAGCGCGTCTATTTCTCCACTGCGCCTTCATTCTTTGCAGTGGGCGCAGTTTCCTTCTCTTCTTCTTCTTTATCTTCTCCTTTCACATATATATATTTTTTAGTCCTTAGTCCTCTAGCTTCATTATAGGATTCTGCTCTATATAGGTACAGTTCACACTGTATTAGGTGCTTGATGGCTGAGCCTTTACAGGGGGGTGCCCGTCAGTTGCCTCCCACGTGTCCCTTTTTTTCTGATGACCTCCTTTAGTTTTGTCCTTGTGGGTTGTGATAGTGCTGTAGATAGTAAAAAAAACTTAAAAAAAGAGTCTGTATTTCACCGATTGTGGGGGGTGCCTGGGATGGGGTTACCCAAAGGGTTAAGAGCTGGTTGCCCCCCAGGACCTAGGCCATGGATGAGAACCCTGGGGACTAAGGGTCTCTGTAACTGAGGGTGGGGGGCAGGGGGAGTCCTGTACATGCTGCTGTACATGGCTGCAGCTGCTGCGGCTGCTGTGGTGCTGTCCATACTGCTCAGCAGGCTTGGGTGATAGAAATAAGGAGAAGGGAACATCCTCTGAAGAGCAGAGTAATTGCCAGCCTCAGCCAGGAGCTCCAGACCCACTGCTGTCTGCCTCTTCCACTTTGTCCTATAGAGAAATAAAATAAAATTAAAATCAACATTCAGTATATAAAAGAGTGCAAACACTACTGTGTAAAACATGATACGTCGGCTGAGGTCTAGACAGGAGCACCAGGTCCCCTCACAAGACCCCAGCTGGGGTGGATTCACTGTAAGAAAAGACTCAAGACTATCCAGAGCTCTGTCTTTAGCCCCTGTCGAGAATTATGGAGCTTTGGAAGCTTTGTGTGGCTCATCCTCATCATCACTTGCAAGTTACAGTAGAAGCAAACAATCATTCAGAAGGCAAAGGGTGGGCACACTGGGCAGACAATAGCCCAGGGAGAGCCCACCCTGTGAGGATGCGGATGGTGGGACTACTACCAGTACGGTTACTCATATCACATAAAATAATAGTTCTGGATTAGTATATATATATTTGCTATTTGACACTGGGTGAATAAACCACGTTGATTTCTTGACTTTACTGGAGTGCTGCTGGCTTTTTGAATTCTCTCTCTCGCTCTACATATATATATATATATATATATATATATATATATATATAGTGCAACTCCTCATATTGCGCTAATAGTATACTGATACTTAACTTCTCTGTAGTGTAGGCTTTATTACTTTATTACTATTTCCAGTCCTATTGTTATACCAAGCGGTGGACTATCTGCACATTGTAACACTGCTATCATCTGTGGTGTGATCAGCGCTGGACTTTTGTCGTATGGATCGTCTGCAATTAATATTTGTGACTGTTTCTAATGAACTACTACCACTATTAATATAGTACTATATATGTTGTTCTATAGCAGGGTATTATTAAGATATTACACATTATGTTACTTTTATGTTTTGGTTCACCGTATTCTCTGCTAGCCCTGTATGATCAGATTATTGTACACTACAGATTTATTATAGGCTTATAAATTACTGTGCTATGGAGTCTTTATATTACTGGATTATTATTAGCTTATTGTACTGTGGAGTCATTATTGTTTCACTACACTACACTACTATAAGAGTATTATTAGTGGATTATTGTACTGTGGAGTATTTATTGTCTCACTACACTACTATAACATTATTATTGGATTATTGTACTATGGAGTATTTATTGCTTCACTACACTACTACAAGTTTATTGTTATTATTATTAATATTATTATTATTATATGGCGTCTTTATTGTTTTATACTTCTCTCATTGATTATGTGTTACTGAGTATTCATAATAAAATAATTTACTCTACAATTATTAGATTATAGTACTAAGGAGTCTGTGCTGTTTAATTATATACTTATAGAACTAATAATGAATTACTTTGCTATGGAGCCTTAATACTACAGTCGTTTACTACAGGATTGTTAATGGATTATCGGACTATGGCTTGTTTATTGTTTTACAATACTCATATAATTATTAATGAATTACTTTGCTATGGAGCCTTTATACTACAATCCCTTACTACAAGATTATTATTGGATTATTGTACTATGGAGTATTTATTGTTTTACTACACTACTTTAGGATTATTATTATTGGATGAAGTGTTTGCTACTGGAGTATTTGTTGTTTTACTACACTACTACAGTATTAATATGTAGCTTTTATATTACAACTATTATATCATACTACTACAAAATATTTTTATTGGGTTGTTTTACTGTGAAGTCTTTATATTTTAACCTTTTTTTTTTACTATACTACTACAGTATTATGGGATTATTGTATTATGTACTGTGCCTATATAGAAATACCATCCTCTCTTCCCTCACATGGAAGTTAAGGATACCCAAGGCTTCAAGTACTCTTGGGAGACTGCAGACCACTGATGTCTCAAGGGATGCACAATGATGCTAATGAGTTAATATCAGACTATAACTACATTTTCCTACTTGAGACTTGAGGACTGGAGAGCAATATTGTGACTCGTTTATTTCTCTCTCTCTCTGCCAAACCAGTGTAGCTGAGAGCCTATGGAGCTGGTAGAGTAGAGTAGTGGGGGTATACAGTAATAAACAAGCCCCTGACATATTATCTTACATTGCATACAAATGACACTAATTTTTTCCGACAGAATTAGGGTGGCTGAAACCGTCTGTAATGAGACAGAAAATTATGGAAAATAGAATTGAACTTCATTTGTTGCTACAAGATGAGTGTGGACAACAGGGATGAGGGACCTTCATGTAATATACATTCGTTTTATTAAAATAATACCATCCGAATGGGTTTGTTGAAAAAATAAATAAATAACAATTTCTAATTGAGTCTGCACAAATCCTGCATCGCTGAGTAATTAGACTGCAATGGGAATTCTTGGTAGTGTATTCCTGGGACACAGGGAGAGTAATCTGTCCCTAATTTTGTAATGAAGATTTACACATTATTTATTCATGTATATGTTAGTTGCATTTTTTTTCCTGCCTTTAAAGCTATTAATTAGCCATATTTATCTCGTTATGGGCACTTTGGGGGTTTTCCCACCATGTGGATGAGACTCCTAAAATACCCTGGGATACAGAAACACAAATGTGGCCCCTTGAATAGGAAGGAATAAAAAAAAAAAAAAAATTGTTGGATCGGTCGTTAGATTTGCATAGCTGAATATCATAACTCTTATGGGCATAACCCAAATCATGATCAGAGACCTATGAAGGGGGCTTTATGAAGGGGATGGGGATCTTTTTACCCTTTTACTGGTTTTCCTTCTTGAACCTTACACAATTGTCTCAGTTCTCTCTCTGGTCACTTTATTGGGCACACTATACCCAAGTAAATGCAATATATATATATATATATATATATATATATATATATATATATATATAGTTCTTCAAAGGGTCTGCTAGTAGGACAGACATCCAGGAGGACTCCTGCACCCATGATATCCAGCATCATTTCCAAAATGTATTTATTGCACAGATTTGCTCTCCATTGTGTTTTGTGCCCATTCCTCTATCCTCACCTTCGGTTCTGGTACCAGGTCTTGACTTGGGTGTCTGTGAGGTTCAGTGCTGCTGCCAGGTCCATTCGGTCTTGTACACTCAGATACTTCTGCCTCTCGAAGCTCCTCTCTAGCTGATTGAGCTGGTGATCTGAGAAGGCCGTCCTCGCCTTCCTGGGCTTCTTGGATCTGACAGGAGGACTCTCCCGGCTGCTTGAAATTTCTCTGTCTCCTTCTTCCTTTGTACCTATGGATATAGGTGATATAATGATACCTATGCACAAGATAAAGCATGAATAGATAGATAGATAGATAGATAGAAAGATAGATAGATAGATAGATAGATAGATAGATAGAAAGATAGATAGATAGATAGATAGATAGATAGATAGATCGGACAGACATACAAATAAACGGGCAGACAGAGATAGATAGATAGATAGATAGATACATAATGGATATATACATAGATAGCTAGATAATAGCTAGATAGATAGATAGATGATAGATGGATAGATAATAGATAATAGATAGATAGATAGATAGATAGATAGATAGATAGATAAAAGGTAGACATACAGATAGACAGACAGATGAAAGATAGATATGGGATGGGTGAATAGATAGATACATAGATAGATACTGTAGATAAATGATAGATATATAGATACTGTAAATTAATGATAGATAGATAGATAGATAACTAGATACATAGATAGATAGATAATTGGTAGATAGATACTGTAGATAGATTCAAAATTGCACATTATTATTAGTAGCAGTAGTAGTTGTAGTATTAATAGTATTCATATTTTAATTTCGATTATTGGTATTGTTGTTGCTAATATTATTACTATCACAAAATATTGGTCTTATCATCATCATTGTGTTTGCACATAATTATTGCTTGATATTAATAAATGTCTTGTTATGTTTTTAATCACACAATTATCAATATATTCTTTTTTTTGCAAATTATCCTTATGCTTCCTACATAATAATATTAGTACTATATATTTATTTTATTTTATTTCTTTAATTAATGCATTAATGCCAGGTGAGAACCATAACAGGACCAGGTATTATACACCAGATTATTTTTTTTTTTTCTGTACTGAAGAAAAATCGATATGTCAAAAACCATCTCTGTTTGTACCAGTTTTTTCTTCTCCTGCGTTTTTTTTTATCTTCCCTGCAGGAAGAACAATAATCTCTCTAATTGACCCACTGGGGAGGATGGTTTACACACAAAAAAAATCGCCAGGCCACACTGTACATCTGGTTTTGATCATTAATGCACGAGAAAAAAAAATGGCTATACCAAAAGGAACGCTTAAATTAATTCTATGATATTGATATTAACTAACAGATAATGGTTCTTTGGCGGGATTTTTTCCCCATATTTTATTTAGCCGCTGGAAATTAATTGATGTCAGTTGACAATTGCTAAAAAAAAAATGCATTGAATAGAAAAGCGAGATTTTTTAATTAACACAGCACTTTGCAATAATCATGCGCGTATTTAACAAGGGATTATGTGTAAATTAAAACGTTATTGCTTTGGTATCAGCTAAAGAAATTAGTATTTTGGACAGAAAGCAAATACCAGGCGTTTATAGAGTTATAACTACTTGGTAAATCATTTCAGTCCTTTGTATTATTTTGACAATTAATTTACTAATATTCAAAATAATACACTTCATAGAAACAGACTATAAAACAATAATATAAATGCAGCTCGATTCAAATCTAGAAGTAATAAAATATAGTGCATTAAAATAATATATATATATATATTTATGTATAGTTAATCAGTGGATGAAGTATAATAATAGCCTAGAAAACATATATTTTGAGTCTACCTATTACATAAATATAAATGTATAATTAAAATAATTAAAAAGATTTTGAGTCTATCTATTACATGAATATAAAATGTATCATTAAAGTAATTACAAAAATGTTGGGTCTACCTATTAGATAAGAATAAAATGTATAATTAAAATAATTTAAAAGATTTTGGGTCTACCTATTAGATAAGTATAATAAAATGTATAATTAAAATTAAAAAGAGGCAATAACTAATCAAAGTATACAAGGAAGTTTTTGACACTCACCATGCCCTTTCATGTCTGAATGCAGGTCATCTCGTAGTTTCTCTCCTTTGCTCTTGCCATCTTGCATCTCATGTTCTAGTTTGGGTCGAAAACTTTCTGAAGCCACATTGCCCTCATGCTTGGGAGTATGATGAGGGGAGGACACACTGGTGCTGTAAGGGGCACAGGCAGCTAGGGGTTTGCTGTCTCCCAAAATGTCTTTAATTAAGAAGGAAGAGGTGGAAGTCCTGGGGGCAGTGGCCAGCTGAGCTGCCTGCTGTGGGGGTGACTGCTGCTGCTGTGGGGGTGCCTGCTGGTGACTGTGGTGGAGGTGGTGGAGGTGTGCGCTGTCCACCAGCCGGTGCTGATCTGCCGCCTCCATTGTAACTGAAATAGGAGATGAAGGAGAACTCCCAACAGTGTCTATTTCCGAACCAGGAGAGAGAGGACCCTGGTTCCTAAAATCTCTGCCATCCCGGCTAAAGTCTCCATTCAACAGGCCAGGGCTGCCAGAACCAGCATTGGACAATATCGTGTCTATCCCAAAACTGGATCCTTCCATGGTGCTTGCCCTTCAAGACCAAGTCTTCATAACAATCCTCTTGGAGCAATCGACCAAAAAGCAATTCTTTTTCAAAGGACTGCGAAACAACCCAATAGGAAAAAAACACTAAAAAACAAAAAAAAAAAAAACTGAGGCAAATGGATGAAGCAGAGGCGAATGGTTGATGTAGCGGAGCAGAGACACAAGCGCACGTGTTATTGGTGGCAGTACATACGTTTATCTAGTGTCATGTGCCAGTGCTGTGCCCTGCCAGGCTATATTTCATGTTAATGGCTCTTGTGAAGCTGAGGATGAGCTCTGCAGGGCTTCGGGTGCCTAGGCTCTAGTTGTTGGAGAACTTTCTTTGAAAGTTGAGGTTGCTCTCAGACAGTGGCTATAGATGACTCCTGACTACTGCAGCTCCTTTCCTTGTAATCCTTCTCCTGTTGGGCTGCAGAGACTCCTTCCCATGACGTCACCCCCCAGGACCAGGCACTCAGCCCTCCTTCTCCATCCTCCAGCATTGGTCGCCTTGGTGGGAGAGACCTGACGTTGGGAGCAAGGCAGCCAATGGGGAGGGGGGTAGGAGGCTTGCACTGTGCATGCACCAGGGCTATGGACTAGGATGCTCTTTTTTTTTTCTTGTACCATGTATCTCCTGGGTCGCTTCCTCTAATCTAAAGCACAGTCAATTCAATAAATAAGAAACAAATAAATGCAGAGGGGAAAAAAAAGGTGGAAGAGAAGAAACAAAACTAGGAGGATGACAGGTTCATTCTGAATAATAGCATAACTGCAAGAACAATGCACAACACTAAAGAGCTGTACAGTAGTAAGGTAGTGTCTGCAAAGAAATGCAAGACCTCAGAACACTGGACTTGTGAGCGAGTAAGTGATTTTATGTCCCCCTCTCACCCTGTTCCTGGTCTGTGCTCATACAACCTGTCTATTCAAGTGCTTGTTACAATTGTTACAATTTCTACTCAATATTTGTAAATATTCGAATATTTGTAAATACAGTGATGGTTCCACTTCATTGTCCGTTTGTTGATTTATACATATATATAGTGTTAGTCAAATTTGCATATTTGCATATGGTGCACTAAGTAATTAAGCAGTAGTAACAGGAATAGATGTCATGGACCCATTGGGACTGTGAAATGATGGTGCTGATACTGCACAGCATCAAGTTGTGTTCATTTCTCCAGGACAGCTCCAACCTGTCTGGTGTAGAATGTCAGAGGACTGAAGGAAGGAGGGGGATGGAAGGAAGGGGGGCGTCTATGATGAGACTCCATATTACTCCTGACTAAGTACCGTGTTCAACCTAATTAGCAGAGTCATTATAAGGTGCTAATGAATGATTTCAAGTTACATTTGATTTGAAATTACCATTTTTAGAAATCGATGCGAAACAAAACACTTCTGGGGAAACTGTTCTTCCTGTAGGGTGACTGTACCGGTTCAGTTTAGGGTTTGGGCTATAGACAGGTATAGCAGGGATGAATTTGTCAGTGTAGTGGCGCTGAATTCATCATTGGGCGCTGTTCATTCTGATATCACTGTAGGTGGTTTAGGGCAGAAATGCAGCGAAAATTGCTAAATTATTTAGAGGTAACTTTTTTTTTACTAAAAAATAAAAAAATCGATCAATTAAGTCATCGATGCTGCTGTAAGCATCAAAACGTAGTAAATTCGTAGATTTTTTAAAAAAATGCATAAAATAAATTTGGGTCTATGAGTATACCTGAGGTTCTATGGATCTATCTATCTATCTATCTATCTATCTATCTATCTATCTATCTAAATATCTATCTATCAATAATTTTAGAGTTTTATATAAGTGATGATTTCTTAAGTTGTGTTAACTGTTCACACCTATAGGTGCACTTGGTTAATTGGGTGCAGAGTTCCCTTTAGCAACCTTGTAATATAAACTATGACTATTTTTTTTTTTTAGGATAGATGTGATTGTATCTGCTGAGACCTCGTTCACACAGATAAATATTCGCAACGGTTTAACTGAGAGCACATGGCCCCTGCTACAAATTTGTAGTGAAAGGTCAGCCTTAAAATCATTACTGGCTCTCAGCAGAGGGATAGAAGGAGGCACATACTACCCAGCCCTGACCCTCCATAGTCTATATGTCCCAGGTCTAGGAACGTTACTCCTGCCTGTGCCCTGATGCCCTGTGTGCGGTGCAGGCAGAATACACGACTGGTATATGCTACAAAGCGCATTCATCCTGACACTGGCAGTAACATGCCAAGGAGGAGACTTCCATCCTGATAGAGCCAGTGTCTGGCATCTGTAACAGGGGCACCTACAAATCCATAGCACCAAGGTTGTGATAAATTATTCAGCTCAGCTTGTGGCTTCATTATAAAGTGCTGCATAACTACATGCACATAAGTATGATCATCTCAGAGTGAGCTTCACATTTGTCTCTACTGTCTTATTTGTAGTTTTACATAGGACTGCAGAAGACAACACCATGCACCTACAAAGCAGACAAATTCATCACTACTACATCATAAATGGCAGATGGATAGATAGATAGATAGATAGATATTAGAGGAATAGATATAAAATAGGTAAATGGATAGGATATATAAAGACAATAATTAATTGATAGATATAGATGCAGATATAGAGATAGAAAGATAGAGAAATAGATAGATAGAGAAATAGGAAGATGGATAGGATATAGATAGAAAATTAATTGATAAGATAGAGAAATAGAGAAAGAGATAGCTACACAAATAATTAGATAGATACATCATATATAGAGATAGATAGATAATAGATAGATAAATCATAGATAGATAGATAAATAATAGATAGAAAAAGAAAGAAAGAGAAAGAAAGAAAGAAAGAAAGAAAGAAGGAAAGAAAGAAAGAAAAAAAAGAAAGAAAGAAAGAAAGAAAGAAGGAAAGAAAGAAAGATCACACATTATATGTATATCATGTCCATATAATTAGTGGGATAGTGTGTCTGCTTATGTTCCTTGTCAACATTAATGTTGATGCCAGGATCTGCTAATCTGCATCTGCTCACATAACAAACTGCCATCCTGCTCTGTCAATATATTGTAATTAATGTTTGTGAAGGCGTAATCTCTCCCCATATGACATTTAGAGAAGTCTTATTTTCGGACTGCTATGAAAAAGGCTTATTAAGAAGAAGACGAATAAGAAGGGGGGAAAAAAAACACTATTACATTTAATGGGTACACAGAGCTGGAGATACAAATATCTTATTAGATGACAGTTAACCAAAAAAAAAAATGAAAATAATAAATGTATAGAAAAAGTAAATACAATAAAAAGTGGACGTCTCTGCCGCAGGATATAGATGGATATTATGGTTTGCATTTGAGTCATGTTATCCCAGTATACTGTATATCTGCTAATGATTATAAGAGCATAAAAATGGTAGGATGTCATTATTATGCTCATTATTGCTATTACTATTAACACTATATGTATGTATAGTATTCCCCTGTCTTCTAGAAGGTTAGCTTTATGGTAAGTTTAATGCCTAGATGTAAGTGCATTATTTTATGGATGAGAAATAACTGTACATATTAAGATGTGAATAAATCGCCCCATATCTGCAGACTCAGTAAAGAAATAGAAAGAATGCGCCACTGTGGAGCCCATATTAGTGGCAGGAATGCCTAGTTCTGTCATTCATACTTTGTTTATGCAAATATCTTAAATATGCAATGGATATAAAAAAGCAGTAAAACCTACTACAGTGTATATAGTGGTTTTTCAGTTAATTAGTTTTGGATTTTAGTTTTGCTTAAATATTTTGCTCGTTTATGATAGTTGATGTCTTGTAAGTTTAAACCGCGCTCTTCACCACAGGGTGGCGCTAGTGGTCACAGAGAACTTGCCTTTTGTAGATTTAGAGTCTCTGCTGCTTTTGAGTAATTCCTTGAGCAAACTACAATGAGGATTTCATCGTCAGAGCCCTGTCTTATGCATATTGCAAATGAACCCGATGTAATGATTTTTCGCAAAAGATTCATTCTTGCAGGCAGTGTAATGCATTGTCTGCTGAAAACAACCAGTGCATGAATTTGTCGCAAATAGGAGGTGGGTACTGAGCCCTGGAAGTGGTGGGATGACCAGAGCTGTGACTTCATCAACTGAAACATAAAGGGATCGTGTACGTAAATCAGTCCCTTTATATAAATGTAACATAAAGTAGATGGAAAATAGACACAATCCTATAATCAGTGGTCGACCAGGGAGGAGTACTAGTACTGCTGCTGCTGGTACTAATACTTTTCTTACTACTACTACTAAAATGGTCATCTCATAATTATTTTTTGCTCTATAATTGTTATTTTTCTCTAAATATGAAGAGAGGAAACAATAGGGGGAAAAAAATAAAACTTTTACCCTGTAAATAAGATATTATACAGAATTGAAAGATTTTAAGTAAACACACATCAATACATTACATGGTCCAAAGTTCTAATCATCAGCAGGCTAGCAACAATATAATTTATCTCTATCTATCTATCTATCTATCTATCTATCTATCAATTATCTATCTATCTATCTATCTATCTATCTATCAATTATCTATCTATTCTATATCTATTATCTATCTATCTATCTATCTATCAATTATCTATCTATTCTATCTATATCTACTATCTATCTATCTATCTATCTATCTATCTATCTATCTATCTATCTATTTATCAATTATCTATCTATTCTATATCTATTATCTATCTATCTATCTATCTATCTATCTATCTATCTATCTATCTATCTATCTATCTATTCTATATCTACTATCTATCTATCTATCTATCTATCTATCTATCTATCTATCTATTTATCAATTATCTATCTATTCTATATCTATTATCTATCTATCTATCTATCTATCTATCTATCTATCTATCTATCAATTATCTATCTATTCTATATCTACTATCTATCTATCTATCTATCTAAAAAAGAGATAAATTCCACGGCACATCCAGGGCGTAAAATTCAAATGTAGGCTTTATTCACCAGACAGCGACGTTTCGGTCCGCTTGCTGGGACCTTTCTCAAGCAAAAGTCCTAGCAAGCGGACTGAAACGTCGCTGTTTGGTGAATAAAGCCTACATTCGAATTTTACGCCCTGGATGTGCCGTGGAATTTCTTTATTTTTTTGATTATTTTGGAGGTGGATCGTCCCCACAGCCGCTGGCACTCTACACACACAAGTGGGATTGCGGTGCTGCCAAGACTTTGTTTTTTGCTATCTATCTATCTATCTATCTATCTATCTATCTATCTATCTATCTATCTAATCCCCTTAGGGTGGGATCCACATATACACCCACCCTTCTAGTTACCCTGCAGTACAGAAACACCAGAGATAACCTGATGTCAGAAACACTGATCCTCTGGTTTTCTAAGGGATTGTTTCTGACATCCGGTGCACCAGTTTTAATGGCGGATTGTCTCACAGGACCAGGCAGATAAACGTAGCATGTAGCATTTTTTTCTGTCCGTCTTTTTCAGGGACACCAGAGCAGGGCACAAAGTACACAAAAATACCCGCAGTTGTGTCAGACTCCAGCATAAAACTACTGGAAGGAAACACTTTTTAAATATAAGTATAAATTAAAATACACGTGATATAAATCAATTATTCATTCTCAGTTGACAAATAATTGGGTGTTTAATGTTCTGCTATTTGCTTCAGATGGGCTTTATAAATGTAGCTTCACTTGGGGTAATACTGAGCGTTGTAGTCCATGAATTGGTTACACCAGATCTGTCCTTTACTCCTCCGGAGCTGTAATCAGTGCTGCCCCCCACAACTCTTCAGATGCAATATTAGATCACTACTGGACATTTCGACCTTCTGTTTGGTTCTGTCTGTAGAACCACAGGCGGTCTGGGTTTTGTACTTAAAATACGGCCCCTAGAAAATGAGTGTATTAGGGGTCCAAGGGTCTATTTACAGTACTGTCATTTTTTTGTACTTTTTCGGAGTGGAAATTATCTGAAGCTTTTTTCACCTGTAAGACCTCTTGCACACGACCATATGTATTTTGCAGTCCGCAAAAAACAGATCCGCAAAAAATACGGATGAGATCTGTGTGCATTCCATATTTTGCGGAACAGAACAGCTGGCCCCTAATAGAACAATACTATCCTTGTCCGTAATGTGGACAAGAATAGGATATGTTCTATTTTTTTGCAGAACGGAAATACGGAAATGGAATGCACACGGAGTACCTTCCGTTTTTTGCACACCTATTGAAATGAATGGTTCCGTATACGGTCCGCAAAAAAAAACTGAACGGACACGGAAATAAAATACATTCGTGCGCAAGAGGCCTAATGAGGCCATTCCTACTGAGGCCATGTACACAATAAGGTAAACTCATAAATGACAGCACTTGATAGCAGTTTGGGTCAATGCTCATGGCATCACTTATTGCACTGACCCGGTACTGCAGCACAGTGGGGTGGGAATATGAATCACAGTCTTAAAGGGATTCTGTCACCAGGATTAACGATATAGCGATATTTAGATGTGCCCATTAGTCTCCATGCAGTGTTTAAAATGATCCCACTGTTTATGCTCTGTGTGTGTTAGATTCTTATAAAAAACGATCTTATTGATCTGTAAATCACCTCTGTCAGGAGCCCAAGGGGTTGTCCCACGATATGTTGGAGCCCAGCCGCGCCCATCGATCCGGAGCCCAGCACCGCCAACCACTTAATTCATTCACTCCACTATCCCTGACGTCAGTTCTTCTCAGTGCCATAATCTCGCGCAGGGGGAGCCAGCGCATGCGCAGTTGACTCGTCGAAGCCGGTGCCAGTAGCTCGCACGGGAGCAGACTACAGTGTCCACTGCGCCTGCGCGAGATTATGGCACTGAGAAGAACTACAACTCCCAGCATGCTCCATTCATTTTTATGGAGTTCTGTGAACAGTAAAGCAAGTGTACATCTTGGGAGGTGTAGTTTTACCACAGCTGGAGTACTGGAAGCTAGCCATCACAGTCATAGACCTATCCCAATGAGCCAAAATGAAGCATTCATTGTATCAACTGGGTGTCCATTCAGTTAAATGGCTGCCATTCGATACTACACTTTACCTTCAGTGTCCACTGCAATTGAAATGCCTTGCAGACTAGCAGTGGAGGGCCATGTTATGAAAGGAGCTGTCTATGGAATGACATCCATTTTGAAACTGGGGTAAGCTTCCCCACATAGATCAGATCATCGGCAAAAATTTAAAAAAATTGGATGCTTGAAAAAGGCTTTAATAGCCAAAACGTTGCATCTGGAATACATTTTCACTTGAGGACGTGCTGTCTCTATCCAATTTTGTCAAATTTTTGCCACCCATTTTGAAACTGTCTCATTTTCCTAAGTATAATTCCTAGTTTATCTTGTTTACTATCATCATTTACTAACATTAATTGGGGCAGTTGCAATGGAACTGACTTTCACCTAATCTAAGTCATATGTTTGCCTTGTTCATTTGGGTAATTTAGGGAGGAGTGTTTGACTGTTTAAATTTCCTTTAAATGTCCATGCTTTTTGCTCTTTAGTTGCTGGGTATAGCATCTGCTCCTAATTGCCATCTCCTCCAACCGTTTGCCTTCATCATTTGGTTCCTGTCACCTATTGGGGAGTTTACTTCTGTACAGTATATCTGTTTTCTGCCAGTGTTGATAAGTGCATCATAATATATTTCTTGGGACTGTCTGGTTGTTATACAATTAGGATCTATCTGAGTATTGGGAGACACTGGGAAAGAAGGCTGCTACAGGTGAAGTCCCACAGGTGAAGTACATTTCTGCAGCTTTATGAGCAACTGGCATGTTTACAGTTATGGAAAATTGGTAGTTTATGCTATCATTTTTATATTGATAAACCCTGATCCAAATCCTGAGAATGCAGGGGCCACATCACTGGGGGTCCCTTCACATTGAGTATTGATGGATCAAATATTATTGGAGTCGGGAAGGAATGTCTTTTTTCAGATATGTATACAACTACCTGGTACCAGATGGACAAACAGTATAAGCGGTAATGGATTTATTCAAATAACATAGATGAATTGGAGCATATATTCACTTCTCAAAACAATATAATATTGTAAAAACATTAAATCACACATATAGTGGCGCCATAAAAATGATAATAAAATACATATAAAATAGATATAAAATAAATATAAAATAGTATAGCTATAGAAAGTCACTGGATGCTCCTGGTATTGAGGTATGTCAGGAGACTGGTCGTTGGAGCTCTAAGTCCCTTGTTTGGGATAGATAAGTTAGTATAGGTCCGCAATGCCGTAACCAAAAAACTCCAGGTATAGGATGTCCAAGTGACGCTACCAACTCTAATGTGAGGTGATGCTAATGACAGTAGGGGGTTGCTGCAGCCGGCTTCCCATATATCATTGCTCCGTTACAAGCATGAACTATGATAGGAGCCACTGTAACATTTGAATTTTCTTAATGTTTTTTTTTCAGCCTTACAAACGATGTTCCCTCTAAGCTGTGCTTTCCCCTTCATAGTCTACTGAATTGTTCCACCCAATCAAAGAAGGTACCATACAGCTGATCTGTTCTACAGTATCTACCCCTTCACTAGCTGAAGGGGAAGAGAGGGAAGAGATACTGGAATGAGCCCCCTGACTGTCCTAGACCACCAGTTATGCTTTAGACAAAGCTGTGTAGTCCCAGTATCTAGTGCAGGCAGGTACTAAAGGTGTTGCCCAGATTATTTTTTTTTCAAAGCAGGTATGAAAAATATAACATTCCCTGACGAAGAGTACCGTTTGTACTCGAAACGCGTAGGAAGTTTGATCCCCACTGCTATCCGTAGCTCACCTGCGGTGACATCACCCGCTCAGACGTGAGCGTCAACATAACAGCTAACGGGTATATTCTGCCACCGGCCGGGGCGAATTCCCAATACTTTAATATTACTATACAGCCTATGCTACAGCCACCCTCGCTTGGACCTGTTCCCCCTGCTCTGTACCATATACAGAAAAGACACGTGGACCGCCGCAGAACACTGTATCGCAACAGACACACCTGAGTTAAGGTAGGACCTGGATACAGAGATATATGTTTGTAGCGTTTCTGTGCAATTGCGTGATAAGGAGGAAGGCGTTCTGTGTAGTTTTTGGCTGTCCATTTATTTGTACTATAGCGTGCAGTGTTGCATTTTTTCATATAGTCATATATCTGTGTTTTGTACAGCTGGTCTGCACATTACTCTACATAGCAGGTTACGGGACTGCTAGAACACTGCTGCGATTTCCATGTGGTGAAGCGCCAGTTGAGAACATTGTATGCACTGAGGTATGAAAAATAAGTCAGTATGATCAACCCAAATAAACTAAAGTTGATCATGCTGATAACAACCATACCTTTGATATATCTGTAGGTAGAACCATTGCCGAGATATCTGCATTTTTAGTAATATGCAAATAAGCTACCGGTAATTTCAGCACCAAAAAGCCAGTCGGAGCTCTTGGAGCACTGCTTTTGTAACACCCCTCTGATTTGGGCACTTTCCCTTCCCCTTGCTTGATTGTCTAGCCCTGTATATCGAGAGGGAGGGTATAGTGCCCAAATCAGAGGGTTGTTACAAAAGCAATTTTCCAAGGGCTCCGGCGCCAGCACCTTGGTGCTCAAAACTGCTAATTTGCATATTGATAAAACCGCAGCTATCACACCAATAGTTCTATGTACAGACATAACAAAGGTATCATTTTACTCAGCATAATCAACCCTACCAGGCAGCATTCCTGGTTTAATAGGGTTGATCATTAAAGAGATAAGATTAGTTACTGTGGGCAACATTTCCAGTTCAGGTTTGGACTAAAATTAATACATGTTGACTATGTGGTTTTTTTTTTCAATTCTTGCTTCGTGAGCATATTTCTACTATATTCTATAAAGAAGATCTTTCTTTTACCACTAAAGATGTGATATAATAATGTGACACAAAGACTTACAAAGTCAATGCTTTGCACAATTGAGACTGTTGATACACAATACTTATACTAACTTGGTTTGTGTTCTCCAGCTAATATTTATAGTGTACACGATTATAAAATTAATTTTGAAAAGCAGACTGATTATCCTTGTCACAAATTGGATAGAACATATTAGCAGATCCCAACACGTGTATTTAACATTTCGTCATGTAAAATCTACATTTCCTTAACATTGCATTACATTAACAGTAATTCACATTTTCACCCTCACCACTTTATCACCCCTCTCTGTATTTTTTTTTTTACATCTTCCATCTGTGACCTTTTTGCATTTGATGGTTCTACATATTATCAGATGCTACCTGCTCTGCATGGCAAAGAGGCTGGAGAGGTTGCTTTACATCTTATCAAGGGGCGATCCTACATGCACTTTGATTACTTGCAACCACAATACAATGGGGATTTCGGTTTGACACATCTACTCCAATATAATTAAAATATGAATTGAACCAAGCTGTGATGCAAAGAACGTAATGAAGTTTCAGGTACAATCGCATCCTTCACCTTTGGAAGAAAAGCATATTTTTCTTTTAATAACATAATACCCAGTACCAATCAATTAACCTCTTACCGTGTCATTATTAATGTATGCTCTAACTCCCCAATGCTGTCTATTAGTATTGGAAAAATCAAAGCCAAGGGTGAACTGAGCTCTCCTATAGAGAAACTCATTTAAAATGGTAATTAAAGAGCAACTAATTAAAACTGCTATTCAAGCTCTAATCAATTTCTCTATTGCAATGAGGTGGGGGTGTAAGTTGAACAAATTGAATGTTGCCAGTTTAGAGTATCAAGTTATTACCTTGATCGGATGGTCGATGATGGGACATTGAATGAGTGGTTTGCTCTGTAATGATTTCTATTCTCTTCATGTAGATGTCGTTCTGTATTTAAACTCATTGACAGTGGTTAAATATACTTCTGTTCCAGACAGCGTGTGAAAGGTCTTTTTTTTTTCAAATAATTCCAAAGCAGTACGCTGTAAAAACTTCCATAGTATATAATAAATAGAAGCGAACTGATGTTTTTGTTTTTTAAGATCATTATGTGTATTCATGGCCCAAACATTAAGAGCGTCTGTCAGCATGATCAACCCTATTAAACCAGGCATGGTATCTGGTAGGGGTGATCATGCTGAGTAAAACAATGCCTTATTTATGCCTATATGTTGCCCCGTTCCTAAGAAAAGTCAGTTTTAGAGAGGCTGGCCAGAGTCCTTGGAGGACTAGTTTGCCAAAGAGCTACAGTTATGGCTACTATCCCCTTCCCCAGGATTGACAGGGCCAGACATCTCGCTTGGCCATGTTTTCTAGCGCCTTTACTGTGGTTCTCTACCTTTGTGAATGTGCGATAAATCTGCTGCTGCTTTAAAAGCAATGAGCATGCACAGAGACTCTTGGCATCTAAAAATAGGGTCGGTGGAAAACGGACCTTCGTGAGGTACTTACCTTTGTCTAATTTTTGAAAATAAAGCAGACCAATTTTTCTTATTCTAGATAACTCCTTTAGCACATATTAAAAGTAGTGATGAGCAGTAGAGATAGCCTTGCGGTTCGCCCGGTGCTCATTTTGCGGCGAACTTTGCTCGTTTGCGGTTCACCGAACATGCGAACATATGGCAATGTCCGCCGGCGCCATAGCGCCATATTCTTTTGCATTGTGCCGAACTTTGACCAATGACACATCCATCAGGTGGGACAGGTGAGGACAGCCAATTGAGACGTTTCAGCACATGGACATACCCCCTACCCTATAAATAAACCCGAACTGGCAGCCATTTTAAATTCAGTTTTTTGCCAGTGTAGGGAGAGGTTGCTGTGTGGAGCAGGGACAGACTGTTAGGGACACCAAATGCAAGCTAATAAGCTCACAAAAGTCCCTTTAAGGACTGGTATAGGTGTGCTATCAATAGGTGTGACATACTGAGGGGTGTGATATACTTATAATATACTTTCTAACATAGAAAGTATATTATAGTGCATTTGTATTGTGCAGCAGTTGTGTGTGGTTCTGATGAGATATTGCAGCTATACAGAGGGACAAACGCTATTGGAATAACTAATTGCAACTGGTGTGATATACCTTTTGCCCCCCCCCCCAAAAAAAAACAAACTGATTGAGGCGTTTGATATACCTTTAATATACCTTCTAACATAGAAAGTATATTATAGTGCATTTGTATTGTGCAGCAGTTGTGTGCGGTTCTGCTGAGATACCGCAGCTAGATAAAAGGACAAACGCTATTGGAATAACGAATTGCAACTGGTGTAATATACCTGTTGCCCCAAAAAATAAAACTGATTGAGGGGTGTGATATACCTATAATATACCTTCTAACATAGAAAGTATATTATAGTGCATTTGTATTGTGCAGCAGTTGTGTGCGGTTCTGCTGAGATACCACAGCTAGATATAGGGAAAAAGCTATTGGAAAAACTAATTGCAACTGGTGTGATATACCTGTTGTCCCCCAAAAAAACTGATTAAGGGGTTTGATATACCAGCTTCCAGCAAATACTCATTAAGGGGTTCTTAATACCTGTTTCCACAAAATACTGATAGAGGGGATTGATATACCAGCTTTCACCAAATATTGATTAAGGGGTTTGCTATACCAGCTTCCAGCAAATACTCATTAAGGGGTTCTATATACCTGTTTCCACAAAATACTGATAGAGGGGATTGATATATCGGCTTCCACCAAATATTGATTGAGTCCTGCGATACACCAGCGTCCACCAAATATTGATTAAGGGGTTTGATATACCAGCTTCCAGCAAATACTCATTAAGGCGTTCTATATACCTGTTTCCACAAAATACTGATAGAGGGAATTGATATACCGGCTTCCACCAAATATAGATTGAGGACTGCGATATGCCGACTTCCAGAAAATATTGACTAAGGAGTTTGATATACCAGCTTCCAGCAAATACTCATTAAGGGGTTCTATATACCTGTTTCCACAAAATACTGATGGAGGAGATTGATATACTGGCTTCCACCAAATATTGATTGAGGCATGTGATACACCGGCTTCCACCAAATATTGATTGAGGGGCTTGATATACCAGCTTCCACCAAATATTGATTGAGGCATGTGATACACCGGCTTCCACCAAATATTGATTGAGGGGCTTGATATACCAGCTTCCACCAAATATTGATTGAGGCCTGCGATATACCTGCTTCCATAAATACTGCTCTTCTATAGGGACTTCTATAGGGTCATTTTGAAAATGACAAGCAGAGGAAGAAGCAGGCAATTCCACAGGGGTGGTAGGGGTCGGGCAGGTGCACCAGGCCGGAGCTCAAGTGGGAAGTTGGAGAAGGTGCATGCGATTACATCAAAGGACTGTCACGGAGGTTGATGCGTTTGGGGATCCGTGTTACCAGTTCACAGCAGCAATATGGGTAGGTAACATAGCACTTTGTGCAGGGTGGGACGAGTGGCTTTAGTTATTTTGTATAATGCCATCTTTATGCTAGCACTCCACCGTCCTTTTAATACCCCACATTGTCCATATGTTAGATGCTTAGACTGAGAAGATGTTAGCTGTTTATCACTAGAGAATAGCATTTTGCACCCGCAACTACTCCTGTGTCTGTAGCCTCTGCTCAATTGTGGTGTTACCTGCTGTGTATGATTCTCCACATTGTAGAGCTCGACAATGGCTCAGTCTTCATGTCCTGTCCCATTTTGCTCTTACCTGTATTGATTATGTCATTTGAATTGAATAAAATGAGATTTTTTATTGTGATACATCCTCGCTCTTTTTTTGTAGAAGTTGTGGTAGGTTGAGGAGTTAGGTATTGCTATTGGGGTTGTTGCAGGATTTAACGGCCTATGGTGTACACTGTTACACTGTTGCCACACATGCGGTTGCCCACAACAACGTGTTGCTGTGAGAGCATGCGGTGACAGTGTCTCGGCCTTCTAGGTGATTGCCGTGATATGGTTGCCACGCATGCTGTTGCCGGTGGTTACGTGTTTGGTATGCTTGTGTATGCACTTCCCCTTTTAGTTGTAGCCTCCCTCTGTTTGGTGATGTAAGGGTTAACTACCTTGCTGGGTGTGGTCACTTGGGATTCTTATACCTGTGGCTTTAGGTCAGAAGTCAGTTGTACTCCAGCCTTGGTGTGTGCTGGAGTTAAGCTCCTTGTCTGGTTATTCCATCTGTCCAGTGAGGGCCACCCTTGTGGTCATCAGTGTTATCCTGGTGTCTCCTTCCCTTCCTGTCCCTGTTTGTATGGAGTGGGTTATGTTCAGGGTGTTTGTGTGTCTAGTTTGGTGTTACATGTCTGGTGGTGTCTGGTGCCCAGCATGTTTATTAAACATTCCCCTGTCTTATGTTTATTGCAGCTATGGGTGTCCTGTGTCCCTGTGTGGTTTGTGGTGTGTGCTGTGTCCCCTAATGTTGGTGTCAGTGTGTCTGTGGCAGGTAAGTGTGTTATGGGTTTCGCTTACCTGCCATCTCCTTTAGCTGTATGTGTTTCCCTTTCCCTGCTTCTAGGCCTTTAGAGACTCCCTTTCCTCCGTGTTGTGGATGAACAGGTCGTCTCTCCTCTGCTCCTAAGTGAGGGATTTCCAGGGCGACTCAGGATATTAGGTATCCAGGGTATGAGCCGTCCCACCATCGGGGTCCGCTCATACGGTGAGGAGTCAGGGAAAGGATTAGGAATGTTGTAGGAGGTGGCCTGCTCCCTTATTACTCCTTTTTGGCCTGGCTGATCCACCTTTTCCCTTTGACATCGCACGGTGGGGGGTTTCCCCCACTCACCGCCGTGACAAGGACGCACCAGAGTTGGTTGAGTGGCTCACTCAGCCTTCTGCTTCTGCACCCTCCTCATCCTCTGTATCTTCACCCTCCTCACTCTCTGCTGTGTGCACCCTCAACGACACCACCACCATAGCCCCTCCACTCAAGTCAGAGGAATTATTTTCCCATCTATTCCCAGACCGGACCAATGCACAGCCATTCTTGGCATCGGATCAGAAAGAGGAAGTAGCAACGGCCACTACCCAGCGGTCTGACGACAGTACCCAGATCAGCCCAAGGACGGCGGTCCCTGCTGTTGCTGCCTACTCCAAGATCTCTAATGTCAGTGGTGGTGAAGGTGACGATGATGACGTGTTGATGGATATCACATAGGTGCCACAAGAGAGGAAGAGGGGGGGAGTTCAGAGGGAGAGACAGAGCAGCAGATAGAGTGTAGAAGGAGGAGAAGCAGGCAGAACACTCAGTGCACAGGAGGCAAAATGCAGACTGCAAGCCCAGTGGGAGCAACACCGTCAGAACCCACAAAGCCACACTCCCAGCGCTCCACGTCATGCCTCTTCTCCTTCTCCTCTCTCCTCCCATTTGTTCTCGACTCCACCTTCTACCATGCCATCGCTGCGTTCATCTGGCAAAAGGCAGGCTTCTGTGACCCAAATATTAGAACGTAAAAAGTTGATGACGCTAGATAACCCTCTTGCCCAACGGCTGACCGATGGCTTGTCGGAACTGCTAGCCCGCCAACTACTGCCATATAAACTGGTGGACTCGGAGGCCTTTAGAAAATTTGTGGCCATTGGCACACCACAATTGAAGGTCCCCGGAAGGAAATATTTTGCCTAGAAAGGCATCCCAGAGCTATATGGCCATGTTTAGCGGCAAGTGAATGTATCTCTGGCACACAGTGTCAGTAAAAAAATACATCTGACCACAGACATGTGGTCTAGCAAACACGGGCAAGGAAGGTACATAACTTTTATGAATCTTCTGACTGCTGTCAAGCATGCAACCCGTGTGGATTTAGTGTTACCGCCATGGATTGCATGCAGGTCTGCATCTTCTTCTCCTCCTACTCCATCCTCTGTCTCCTCCTCAGCTGATTCCTACCAAGCTCCCCAGAACCTATTTGACGTGCCAGGTGAGACGTTGCCATGCTGTGCTGCGGCTGTTGTGCCTGGAAGCCAAGAGCCACACCGGTCCTGCACTGCTTTCAGCTCTGCGGACACAGGCCGATCAGGGTCTAACCCGCTCAATTTGACAGTTGGTAAAGTGGTGTGCGACAACGGTGCCAATCTGCTAAGCACGCTGAAACAGGGAAAAAGGACACACGTGCCGTGCATGGCACATGCCCTGAACTTAGTCGTGCAGCGATTTGTTGCCCAATACCCCGGGGTCCAGGATGTCTTGAGGAGGCAGGCCAGGAAAATCTCTTACACAGCCATGGCCATGGCCTTGCTGATGTTCAGCGGCTACACCACCAGCCCGTCAGACGTCTGATTTGTGACAGCCTGACCTGCTAGAACTCCACCTTGTGTATGCTTGATAGGCTGCTCCAGCAGCAACGTGCCGTTAATGACTATCTGTACGAGCTCTGTAGCAGGACAGGTACTGGGGAGCTCGGTTTCTTTTCACTGCGCCGGTGGCTGCTCATGCGCGACGAATGTAGACTTCTGCGGCCACTTGTTGAGATTACCAAACTGGTCGCAGCCAGGGCACCATCAGTGACATTGCATTGTGTCATTGATCAAGCCGTCAAGGAGCAGGAGCTGGAAGATGAAGAAGTCGCAATGCTGAATGAATTCCCAGGGGGCTACTCTATCTGAGACAAGTCAGCAGGAGTCTGAAGAGAAGTCAGAGGAGGATGGTGGCTGGGGGGAGGAGGAGAAGGAGCAAGAAGAGCAGGCTTAAAATTTTTTAGGGATCCCTGGTGTTGTCCGTGGCTGGGGGGAGGAGACCAAAGATGACATTCTCCTGGGCGATGAGCAGGAGCCAGGCCGCTTCACCGCTTCCAATTTAGCGCAAATGGGGGCCTTCATGCTCCAGTGTTTAAAGAGGGACCCCTGTATAAAAAACATAAATGCCAAGAACCAGTACTGGGTGGTAACGTACTTAGACCCCCGGTACAAACACAAAATGGCGGACATGTTACCAGCATCACAGAGGGCTGTCAGAATGCAGCATTTCCAGGCCTTGCTGCGAGAGATGCTGCATTCTGCTGTTGCGGGTGCTGGCAGAGGATTTCCACCCACAGCGAAACAGGTGCGAGTACCAATCCTAGCGTGCCTGCAAGAAGAGGGTGGTTTGAAGATGTGTTGGTCACTTCGGATATGAGATCATTCTTGCAGCCAACTTAATGACAGCCGCCCTCCGGTTCCACCCTCAGGGAACGGCTAGACAGACAGATCTACATCGGGTTAACGGCCGATGTGGACTCTCTGAGAAGTGAGGATCCCCTGGACTACTGGGGGTGCAAGCTTGACCTGTGGTCAAAGCTGGCACAATTTGCCATGGAACCGTTGGCTTGCCCCTCGTCGAGTGTCCTGTCCGAAAGGACGTTCAGCGCAGCAGGGGGGATCGTGACCAATAAGCGCACTTGCCTAGCTCACGACAGTGTGGACTACCTCACATTTCTAAAAATGAATGAGGCATTGAATTCTGAGGAATTGAACACCTGTGATGACCACGTTTGATTGAATTTCCTCATGACAGCCCACAAATATCCGCCACCACACAGAACAAAAAATCTTTACTGTCTTATGTAAATACAGTGGTATAGAAGGCATTTTTTGTCAGGTGAATGCCTAATGTTTGTAGCCTGCACTCTACTGGCCTGCAGTAAAATTGTTATCCAATGACCGTCTAATATACCTCCAGCCACATATTCACTTCTTCTTTTATGTAAGGTGAATGCCTAATTTTTAGGGCCCGTACTCCCTTTAAGACACATAAAAATGGCCCCTGATTAAAATACATATTTTTTTGTGGGAATTTTTGTATGTCACTGTCCATGTTGTGGGACTATTTGTGCACTTCTAGTAAGTATTTGTTGGCTGAAAATATGACCTGAAGGTTTTCCAGGTTCGCCTGCCTTTAAAGTAAATGGGGACCGCCGCGAACTTGCGGTTCGCGAACATTTGATCACGTTCGCGTGATCATGTTCGCGAACCACCCCGGCCGATGTTCATCCATCACTAATGAGCAGCATAGGCAATATTCGTTTTCGCGATATTTCTTAAATTTTTGCCCTTGGATTCACCATAAATTAGCAAATTCGAGAATTTGTCATCTCTAGTCATTATTTTCTTGATTGCGAAAATCGGCAATGTAACATGCGCGTATTGTGTGCTCAATACAGGCGTGGGTCACTTTGGCTACATTTTTCAAGCTGCTAGAAGTTTCCTGAGACTGGAGAAAATGCACAGTACAGTAATTCCTATCACACTACCTAACACCCTGCACTGGAACCTATCAGCTACACTATCACTATCTAACCTACACTGACTATCTCCCACTAACTATCTGTATTATATATATGAGCTAACTATCTAATGTAATTGAATAAGGATCCAGATGACTCAGCAAAGCACAGAGCACAGCATTGACACTGCTGTCTCTCTCAGAACTGCAAAAAACAGCAGAAAATAGCTGCTGGGGAGTTTCTTATATAGTAAGGGGTAGGCAACTTTCCTATTGGTTGCTAGCTATGTTGCTAAGCTCAGACAAAGATATTGCAGCCTTCTCATTGGCCCACAAGCAAGAAGCAGTGAGGGTAATGATGAAAAAAAAATCTAGAATATTCGGGATTACGAAAATATAGCACTATATTCTACATCTTCGCGAATTCTCGAAGTGCTGATATTCACGATAGAAATTTGCGATTAGAATGTTCGCGATCAACACTATAATTGAAATCGCTAATAAGCATATTGTTTGAATTTTCTACAAAAGTTTACTCACTTGGTAAACAATGGATTAGGGTCAGTAACTATGTTTCTTTTTTAATTTGTTTCTTCAGAATGTTTTGGTAAAATATTAACTACAGTATATAATGCATACTTTCCAATACTAAAGTGACTAAAGCATTATTTACCAAGTCCCATTTTGCCAATAGCAGGCAAACATTGTAACATGGCCTTATATTAATTTTATAATAGTTTTCTCCATAAGGAAGAACATGGTGCTGCTTTAAGATATCCATTAGCTTTCTTAATTTGAAGAGTTGTCGATGGGGTGCCGTATTTGCATCCGAGCTTACCACTTTTAATGCAAAGGGTGTGGATCCGCTGTGTCACTGAACAGATATGACTTAGGGCTACTTTAAAATCCATTTTCTTAGTGCCCCCTTTACAGGGAACCACTGGCCCAGGTGGATCAAGAGACACTGGACATGGCACCAAAGGAGACAGACAGAATTGTAGTCAATGGACAAGCTACGATCAGAACAGGTAGAGTTTGTTCAATTGGTAAACAAGCAAAAAGATCAGGGCAAGCAGCACAGGGTCAGTACAATAAACAGGCAGAGATCAGAACAGATACAACACAATTAACCACTTCAGCCCCGCTAGCTGAAACCCCCTTCATGACCAGAGCACTTTTTACACTTCGGCACTACACTACTTTCACCATTTTGGAAAGAAGACACTCCAAGGTATTCTGTGAGGGGCATGGTGAGTTCCTAGAATTTTTTATTTTTTGTCACAAGTTAGGGGAAAATGATGATTTTTTTCTCTTTTTTCCTTACAAAGTCTCATATTCCACTAACTTGCGACAAAAAATAAAAAATTCTAGGAACTCGCCATGCCCCTCACGGAATACCTTGGGGTGTCTTCTTTCCAAAATGGGGTCACTTGTGGCGTAGTTATACTGCCCTGGCAATTTAGGGGCCCAGATGTGTGAGAAGAACTTTGCAATCAAAATCTGTAAAAAATGACCGGTGAAATCCGAAAGGTGCACTTTGGAATATGTGCCCCTTTGCCCACCTTGGCATCAAAAAAGTGTCACACATCTGGTATCGCCGTACTCAGGAGAAGTTGGGGAATGTGTTTTGGGGTGTCATTTTACATATACCCATGCTGGGTGAGAGAAATATCTTGGCAAAAGACAACTTTTCCCATTTTTTTATACAAAGTTGGCATTTGACCAAGATATTTTTTTCACCCAGCATGGGTATATGTAAAATGACACCCCAAAACACATTCCCCAACTTCTCCTGAGTACAGCGATACCAGATGTGTCACACTTTTTTGCTGCCAAGGTGGGCAAAGGGGCACATATTCCAAAGTGCACCTTTCGGATTTTGCAGGCCATTTTTTACACATTTTGATTGCAAAGTTCTTCTCACACATATGGTCCCCTAAATTGCCAGGGCAGTATAACTACGCCACAAGTGACCCCATTTTGGAAAGAAGACACCCCAAGGTATGTCGTGAGGGGCACAGCGAGTTCCTAGAATTTTTTTTTTTTGTCACAAGTTAGCGGAAAATGATGATTTTTTTTTTTTCTCTTTTTTCCTTACAAAGTCTCATATTCCACTAACTTGCGGCAAAAATTTAAAAATTCTAGGAACTCGCCATTCCCCTCACGGAATACCTTGGGGTGTCTTCTTTCCAAAATGGGGTCACTTGTGGCGTAGTTATACTGCCCTGGCAATTTAGGGGCCCAAATGTGTGAGAAGTACTTTGCAATCAAAATGTGTAAAAAAATGGCCTGCGAAATCCGAAAGGTGCACTTTGGAATATGTGCCCCTTTGCCCACCGTGGTATCGCCGTACTCAGGAGAAGTTGGGGAATGTGTTTTGGGGTGTCATTTTACATATACCCATGCTGGGTGAGAGAAATATCCTGGCAAAAGACAACTTTTCCAATTTTTTTATACAAAGTTGGCATTTGACCAAGATATTTATCTCAACCAGCATGGGTATATGTAAAATGACACCCCAAAACACATTCCCCAACTTCTCCTGAATACGGCGATACCAGATGTGTGACACTTTTGCGCATCTAGGCTGCAAAAGTGCCCAAATTCCTTTTAGGAGGGCATTTTTAGACATTTGGATCCCAGACTTCTTCTCACGCTTTAGGGCCCCTAAAAAGCCAGGGCAGTATAAATACCCCACATGTGACCCCACTTTGGAAAGAACACACCCCAAGGTATCCAATGAGGGGCCTGGCAAGTTCATAGAATTTTTTTTTTTTTTCGCATAAGTTAGCGGAAATTGATTTTTATTTTATTTTTTCTCACAAAGTGTCACTTTCCGCTAACTTAGGACAAAAATGTAAATCTTTCATGGAATTAATATGCCCCTCAGCAAATACCTTGGGGTGTCTTCTTTCCAAAATGGGGTCAGTTGTGGGGTGTTTGTACTGCCCTGGCATTTGAGGGTCTCCGCAATCATTACATGTATGGGCAGCATTAGGAGTTTCTGCTATTCTCCTTATATTGAGCATACAGGTAATGAGATTTTTTTTTCCGTTCAGCCTCTGGGCTGAAAGAAAAAAATTAACGGCACAGATTTCTTCATTCGCATTGATCAATGTGGATGAAAAAATCTCTGCCAAAAAAAAAAATGGAGGGGAAAGGCGTCTGCCAGGACATAGGAGCTCCGCCCTACATCCATACCCACTTAGCTCGTATGCCCTGGCAAACCAGATTTCTCCATTCGCATCAATCGATGTGGATGAATAAATCATTGCCGGGATTTTTTATTTTTTTTATATATATATATACAAAGTGTTTGCCAAAGCATAGGAACGCCGCCTCCTCCTCAGCTCGTATGCATCGGCAAACGTATCTGTCACTGCAGAGTAGAAATCTCGTCTTGCAGCGCCGCATACACTGACTTGCGTGTAATCTGACAGCAGCGCAATGCTTCTGTCAGAATGCACATCAGTGCTGCAGCTAATCGATCGGTTGGTCCACCTGGAAGGTAAAAAAACAAAAAAAAATAAAAGAAAAAACAAGGCCGCAACGCAATAATTTTATTAACTTTGCAACAGAACATATAAACTTTAACTTTTTTAACTGAACATTAACTTTTTTGCTTACTGGTGTTTTTTTTTTTTTTACCTTTATAGAACAAACCTCTCCTTCCCCATGGGTCAATGTGCAAAGCGCAAATCGCCCAAAGATGTGGCGAAGTGCGTTATGCACTTTGTCCCAGGTGAAAGGAGACGTTTGCAGCAGCTGTGTGAGTGAATGGGCCCTAATAGCCCTGTGTGCCTATCCTGGTGAGATGATCCCTATGCTAATAGTGTACCTGCATAGGGCAGGGTGGTCAGGACAGTCAGGACAGAAATAGCGGGTGTCACGCCTTATTCCACTCCTGCTACAGACACGACATCTTTTTCGGGGTGACGGTTGGGTTGAGGTACCAGGAACGACATTGGGGAAATGTCGCTCGTGTAGACGGCTAACTACACTGGTGGATGGGGCCACGGAACCTCCTGGGTACAGGAGGTTCTCGATGATCTCTTCCTGAAATTTGAGGAAGGATCCAGTTCTCCCAGCCTTACTGTAGAGAACAAAACTATTGTACAGAGCCAATTGAATTAAATATACAGACACCTTCTTATACCAGCGTCTGGTTCTGCGGGAAACTAAATACGGAGACAACATCTGGTCATTGAAGTCCACCCCTCCCATGTGGAGGTTATAGTCGTGGACTGAGAGGGGCTTTTCAATGACACGGGTTGCTCGCTCAATTTGTATTGTCGTGTCTGCGTGAATGGAGGAGAGCATGTAAACGTCACGCTTGTCTCTCCATTTCACCGCGAGCAGTTCTTCGTTACACAGTGCGGCCCTCTGCCCCCTTGCAAGACGGGTGGTAACGAGCCGTTGGGGGAAGCCCGCGCGACTAGTTCGCGCGGTACCACAGGCGCCAATCCGTTCTAGAAACAAATGCCTAAAGAGGGCCACACTTGTGTAAAAATTGTCCACATAAAGATGGTACCCCTTGCCGAATAAGGGTGACACCAAGTCCCAAACTGTCTTCCCACTGCTCCCCAGGTAGTCAGGGCAACCGACCGGCTCCAGGGTCTGATCTTTTCCCTCATAGACACGAAATTTGTGGGTATAGCCTGTGGCCCTTTCACAGAGCTTATACAATTTGACCCCATACCGGGCGCGCTTGCTTGGGATGTATTGTTTGAAGCCAAGGCGCCCGGTAAAATGTATCAGGGACTCGTCTATGCAGATGTTTTGCTCTGGGGTATAAATATCTGCAAATTTCAGGTTGAAATGGTTTATGAGGGGTCGAATTTTGTGGAGCCGGTCAAAAGCAGGGTGGCCTCTGGGACGGGAGGTGCTGTTATCACTAAAGTGCAGGAAACGCAGGATGACCTCAAATCGTGTCCTGGACATAGCAGCAGAGAACATGGGCATGTGATGAATCGGGTTCGTGGACCAATATGACCGCAATTCATGCTTTTTTGTCAGGCCCATGTTGAGGAGGAGGCCCAGAAAAGTTTTAATTTCGGAAACTTGGACTGGTTTCCACCGGAAAGGCTGGGCATAATAGCTTCCCGGGTTAGCGGTTATAAATTGTGTGGCATACCGATTTGTTTCTGTCACAACTAAGTCTAATAGCTCCGCAGTCAAGAACAGCTCAAAAAATCCCAGGGCCGAACCGATCTGAGCTGTCTCAACCCGAACTCCAGACTCGGCGGTGAAAGGGAAAACTACAGGTGCGGCTGAAGTTGGGGACTGCCAATCAGGGTTTTCCAGCACCTCTGGGATTCTAGGGGCTCTACGGGCACGTCTTTGCGGTGGCTGCGACGGGGTCACTACTGCACGTGCCACCGTACCAGCTTCAACTGCCCTTCTGGTGCTCGCTACTTCACCAGGTTGTACGGCAGTGCTGGTACTAGGTCCAGGAAGGGCTGGGCTGCTGGTGTATGCCTCACCACGTAATCCGACAGCACCAGCCCCACTCTGCTGCTCTTGAAGCGGATCCTGCGCAACCTGCGGTCTAGCGACACGGGGCCGGGTACGCCTGGTGCTATCAGGGACCTCAGCCTCCTTGTCCGAACTTTGGGTCAGAGAGCCACTGCTTTCTACAGGTTCGTATTCTGACCCGCTGGATTCATCAGATGAGGGTTCCCACTCCTCATCCGACTGGGTCAGAAGCCTGTAGGCCTCTTCAGAGGAATACCCCCTGTTTGACATTTGGGCAACTAAATTTAGGGGTATTCCCTGAGACTACCCAAGAAAAAAAAGCAAGCCTGTCTTACAAAGGGGAGGCTAGCGAAGTACCGGAGGCCGCTGCGGTTGATAAAAAATATCAAAACTGATTTTTTTATCGCCGCAGTGCGTGTAAAGTGAATGTGCAGCGATCAAAAAAAAAATTTTTTTTTGTCACTGCGGTGGGGCGGGTGTGGGCGAACGCACGTGTGGGCGAGCGATCAGGCCTGATCGGGCAAACACTGCGTTTTGGGTGGAGGGAGAACTAAAGTGACACTAGTACAATTATAGATCTGACCGTGATCAGTTTTGATCACTTCCAGATACTATAAAAGTACAAATGCTGATTAGCGATACGCTAATCAGCGAATAACGGACTGCGGTGCGGTGGGCTGGGCGCTAACCGATCCCTAAACTACCTAACCAAGGGACCTAAACTATACCTAAAACCTAACGGTCAATACCAGTGAAAAAAAAAAGTGACAGTTTGCACTGATTACTTTTTTCTTTTCACTTGTGATTGACAGGGGCGATCAAAGGGGTGATCAAAGGGTTAATTGGGGTTCAGGGGGGTGATCTGAGGCTAAAGTGTAGTGTTTGGTGTACTCACTGTGAAGCCTGCTCCTCTGCTGGATCCAACCGACGAAAAGAACCAGCAGAGGAGCAGGCAGCCATATATCAGATGATATTTACAAATATGATCTGTTATCTGGCTTCTGATTGGATTTTTTAAAAATCAGCAACCTGCCAGCCAATGATCACGGCTGGCAGGTTGCTGACGAAATACTCCTGAACGAAATGCCGGCGCGAACTGCGCATGCGCGGGCGCATATTCGCGTCATCTCGCGTCTCGCGAGATGACGCGTATATGCGTGACTCTGCGCAGCGCTGCCACCTCCGGACCGCACATCTGCGTTAGGCGGTCCGGAGGTGGTTAAAGGAAATGTGTCATCAGAAAATGACCTATTGTTTAAATCCTCTTTTAAGTTTAACATATTTTTAAAGAATTTTTGATGATATAATATTACATTTTCCATGTCAATATCTATATTTAAATAAAAAACATAAAATCCTGCAGTTTTCCCACTGGCCACTAAGCCAAATAATTGGCACCATTTCTTGGCCTGTACAGATTACTTTACTGCAGTTACCTTCTTATCTACCATTCACAATAGGTGATTGTCACATCTTCTCTATTCCTTGCACAATGACCTCTGCACAGGTCACAGAGCATGCCTAGAAAACTCTCCCATAGAAGTCAATGCGGTCCCCTCCTGCTATTATGTCTATGGACCATGGGGCTCCTAAAAAACACACTTTCACAATATGCTAATGAGCCTCTAGGTGCTATGAGGGCGTTGATTCAGCACCTAGAGGCTCGGTCTACTTACCGTTTTTCCCGCCCAGGTCCTCCGTTTAGCCCACCCCGCTCCTCTTGATTGATGTCCAAGTTCGCTGGCTCGCTGAAGAAATCCCGCGTTTGCGCCGTCCACTTCTGTATTCGACGCAGGCGCAGTGAGAGAAGGACGCCCTCCTGGTGCCAGCTTCCTCACTGTGACATCGTCGGTGCAGGCGCAGTGAGGAAGCCGGCACCAGGAGCGCATCCTTCACTCACTGCGCCTGCGCCAAATACAGAAGTGGACGGCGCAGGTGCAGGATTTCTTCAGCGAGCCAGCAAACTTGGACATCAATCAAGAGGAGCAGGGCAGGCTAAACGGAGGACCTGGGCGGGATAAATAGTTAGTAGACCGAGCCTCTAGGTGCTGAATCAACGCCCTCATAGCTCCTAGAGGCTCATTAGCATATTGTAAAGTGTGTTTTTTAGGAGAACGGCCGCAGGGACAAATGTATGAAGAACACTGTTATGTACTGCTGACATTAACACATTGCTAATGTCAGTCAGCTACATAACAGAAATTCTGATGGTAGAAACCCTTCAAGAACAGCTCAGGCAAGATGGCCGCCCCAATGATCATGTTCAAGAAATAGAATAAATACATCTGTAATAAAAAAATATAAACAGACTAGGAAAAAAAGATGTGTTACTATATGGTTTTAACTGGCAGAAAACATTTTTTTTTGACAAATTTCCTTTAAGAGGGAGAGGCCAGGCACAGAAGATCAAACAACATTAGGCCCCATGCACACGGCCGTTGTTCACAGCCGTGTGCGGGCCGTGGAACCGCGGCCTGGATCCCTCCTGAGAGCAGGAGCGCACGGCGTCACTGGTTGCTATGACGCCGTGCGCCCCCTGCTGCCGGCACAGTACAGTAATACACTGGTATAGATCGTACCAGTGTATTACTGTACTGTGCCGGCAGCAGGGAGCGCACGGCGTCATAGCAACCAGTGACGCCGTGTGCTCCTGCTCTCAGGAGGGATCCAGGCCGCGGTTCCACGGCCCGCACACGGCTGTGAACAACGGCCGTGTGCATGGGGCCTTAAACATACCTTTTCAGGGAGCGCTCAGGCTATGAACCATTTTGCTCAGGCACCTTCCCTACCAAGAAATATCAGCTAGCATGGACTGTTGAGAAACAGAGCTGCAGGACAAGTGACCCATGCCCACTGGGAGCAGGGAGATGCCAGCGAGATATACCACTATTTACTTCAGACCTAGTACATAACTTTTTGATTTGTCTTTATGTTAAAAAACAGGAGTAATGACTTTAGAGAAAACACATAATTAACATAATTAAATGAAGTAAATTATAGTGAAGGCAATCTTCTTACCAGTGACTGTATTTGTGAGTTTTAACCTGCCTTCTGATCCTCAGTTGTGTTATGTGTGCTCAGGTAGCCAGTTTCTCTATGTATTCCTATGGGAGCCTTTAATGTCAGTCTCATAGGAATTAATAGAGAAGTAATTGACTTCCTATCCTGTGTCAGTTGCAAATCAGAATGTTGGTTACATGGCACAGCTGAGGATCAGAAGGGAGGCTATAACTCACAAATACAGTCACTGGTAAGAAAATGACCTTCATTGCCGTTTACATCATGGAACTTTATAACAGGTCAGAGAATAAAACTGTGGGAATTCTTCTTTAAATTATTTTCATTTGCAAAAAGAAGAATACAATAGAACAAATAAAACTGATATCAGGATCAACATCAAGTAACAGATTTAGTGCATCCTCATTAGGCTACATGCACACGAATGCTGTTTGTTTCCGTGTCCGTTCTGTGTTTTTTTTTTTTTTTTTTGCGGATAGGATGCGGAGCCATTCATTTCAATGGGTCCGCAAAAAATGCGCACAGCACACCGTGTGTTGTCTGCATCAGTATGTCCGTTCTGTAGCCCCGCAAAAAAAATAGAACATGTCCTATTCTTGTCCGTTTTGCAATGGATCCGCAAAAAAAAAAAAAGAAACGGATGGTATACGGATGTCATCCTTTTTTTTTGCGGATCTGCAATTTACGGACCGCAAAATACATATGGTCGTGTGCATGTAGCCTTAAGCTGATGTTTTGCACTAATTATACTGAGAGGAACAATAGGTGTCACTAAGAATCCTTCCAAGAAAGAAATGGACTTCAGGAAAGTCGCAGGTAATATCACTTACATCAACATGTCATGGTGATGCAGATGGCCATACGACAAGATGCAATGTGAAAAGACAAAGGTCAGGGTTAAGACATATTGAGGGTTGAGGTCGCAGCCATAGGAATAGGTTCAAATCCATGAGAAAGAGGTCAGGTTCACATACAAGTGCAGTATTGTAGTCAAAGGTCAGGCCAAAAGTTAGAAGCCAATAGATCACAGATTTGTATAGGGCATTAGTGGCAGAGAAGCCCCAGCTACTAGGAAGACCAAGAAGAAGGACGCTGGACATGAAATCAATGATGGATATACTTATTAAAAGTGGCAAGTGAAACACCTCTAGAACATTTGATTAGGTCTATAGTATTAACTCTATTTGTACCTTCTGAGGGCTCTGTATTGTTCTCCTAGGTTTGGGATCAAAAAAAGTTCTAAAGTATACAATGAATTATGGAATTCCCCTTTAGGTTGCTGGATGTAAAACCAATGGACAAAGCAATATTGCACTGCTGCACGTATCTGCTTTAAGGTGTAAATTCTGGAGAACTTTACAAAAGAATGGGAAGGACCGTCTGACTAGAATTCCTCTATGTATAATGGAAGGAGGATCTTTGACTAAGTCTACTGCATTTTTGTAGTATCAAGGCTTCCTCAATATCTTGTAACTATGTATTCTTAGATGCTTAAAGTTTTTTTTTTCAAGTGTTTTATACTGATGATCAGCATCTGATTGGTAATGGTCCGACTACCTGCACCCCCACCGATCAGCTTTTTGAAAAGTCCGCAGTGCTGCAGTGAGTGCTTTGGCCTATTCCGAGGCCAGTAATGCCACATTCATCGGTCATATGGCCTATGTGCAGCTCAGACCCATTCAAGTGAATGGGGCTGAACTGCAATGCCAACCACAGCCTTTATCCAATGGACGGAGCTATGCTTGCTAAGGTGCGAGGAGGCCGCTTCAAGATGCTGATGGATGGGGGTCCCAGGGGTTGGACCCCCAGCCCCACCAATCAGATAATGATGACCTATCCTGAGAATAGGTCATCAATATTAATCGCTTTGAAAATCCCATTCAATGCTTGACTAGGACAACTATTTCCAAGTTATAAGAGTAATAGTGGTATTCTAACAAACTGAGGAAACAAACTACATATGTAAAATATACAGGGATCCATCTTATAAGAGTCATTCACAAGGCTGCTTATGCTTACAGTCCAGTTCTCAAATATGTCTGCAGCCAAAGGAAAAAACACATCTCTTTTCTCTGTCTAATATCTTGGAATCACTAGCATCTCCCGCATCTTCACCTTTCCCCAACCCTTTGTACATCTCCCCTGTTCTTTGTTCCTCCATCCTTATATCAAGAGCTTGATAGATGTCTCTGGACCAGATGGTGCCTGGGCAGTTTAGCTATAACCTACAAGAGGTGACAACAGCACCTCTGCAGCACAATGAGACCCCCTGTTGACTTCACTTAGAAAGTGATTGATGCTACTTTGGCACAAAGCTCTTTCTCATTTTTCTGTGTTGCTACATGGTATCCTCTGCACAGTCTGCACTGTTTAAACAATTAACAAATCTCTAGTACCGATATTCTGTCTAACATCGCACTGATATACTCTGGGGTCTCATTTACTGTGTTTATTTTTAAATAATTTGTAAGGGATTTACTGCTTTCATTAAGCATTTAAGGGACTTTTGGAGTGGCTTTTCATAGTCTTGTTAAATCTGTTAAACAAATAAAGGAAAATATGTAAGTATAGTCTGCCATCTGAATATCCTGCCAACAGGGGGAAATAACTTGTTATAGATAAGGAACAGTATAATTTTTGGTATTCTTAAATTAAGTTTGTTGATATATATATATATATATATATATATATATATATATATATTTTCAAATAATCACCTGGAATTAGAATTGCAACTGCATTAGTAGTCTAGCATATAGGTTACACAATACATAATAACAAAGCCATTGACACTTCCCCCAACAACATCTGTCCCTGTAAACACTAATGGGGACAAATAAAGCAATATTTAGTTGTTGCAAACCAAAGTTTAATGTTTGTCATAACCAGCCTTGGTATAGAGTCGTGTTTTTCTCTGGTTACTTTAAAGGGGTTGTCCCACAAACAATAGCCTACAGTTTTGAAACCAGCACCTGGATCTGAATTCTTTTGTAATTGCATGTAATAAAAAAAATTGTATAACCACTGAGTTATTCAATAAAATGTACCTGTATAGCGCCACCTGCTGTTTGTTCTTTTTCTTATTTCTTTGTCTGGCTCACTGAGAAGGCCGCACATGCTCAGTTTCATCTTTCAACTGCCTTCTGAGCTGTTATAGGGAGAGAGCTGTAACAGAAAGGAAATGTCCCCCTGAGCTTCATCAGAAAGGATGCTCCCCTAGATATAAATCTAACAGAGAAATTGGAGCAATGGATGGGGAAATCTCTGGACCCTTGTGAGCTCCAGGGCTTGTTCTACGTTTGTTAGAAAGAGATTGTCATGTCCTATATGATGTCTGTTTTTATTTTTTACATTATTCATGGGATAATCCCTTGAATTCACTGAATTGTAAAAATCCACTAGAGAAAGATTTTTTTTAATACAATAGCTGAACATTCTTTTTAAGCCATTTAAACTATTAAAGACATAAGCATGCCCATGTCATGGCCATACCTACAGACGAAACAACTTTTGGCCACCTTGAGTCCAAGAGGCTGAGGGGCCCGCTCAGATGCCGAAACATTGCATTGTTTCATTGCATCGGTTGTGGTGATTGTATGCTATCTAGTGGGTTCTTCTCTATGCAGATCCGGCAGGATTGCCAACCGTTCAGAACTTTCTGGACAGTTTGTAAAGATAGGCAACTCGTCGGTAAAAAAAATGGTAATGAGTTCTTATCAGTATATTGTGATTTATTGTCTTTATCATTCATTATTGTTTTCTCCTTTGTGGGTAAAATGTGTTGTCTGTCAGTGATTTTTGGATAAGTTGTACAGAAAAAAGAAAAATTCTGGTTGTCAATCTTGATATCCTGTATATGGCTATGCTATTTCCTGTTTGCTAAAAAAAAAACAACTGTCTATGCAATATTAACATTTTTATTATGCTGATTTTAATTTTTTTACAATATGCATAGGTCATTTTCAAGTAGTATTTTCCATGTATTTACATAATATTTTCCATGTATTTTTCATGTCAATGAAGACTGGTCATGGGAAAATGCTTGAACGCCATTGACTCACTGCCAGTTGGCCTAATAAACTATAAGTTTTATTTTATAAAAAAAATTAATATTGTGTTATTTCATTGTTCATCTGGGGTCAGAATGGTGGCAGTGTCAATCCCCTGATAAATCCTGGTTAGTAGGAAACACGTTGGGATAGAAGGAACATAGGGAAGGGTTTCAGCTATTTGGGTCATCCTTTTTAGGGCAGTTACTAGAACCACTATCTCAGGATGAATAGGGAAAGAGAACCAACACCCAATATATACAGTTTCTAACTCTGTTATCGTGGAGGGTCACCACTAACCTATGGTGATTGTCCACATTAAGAGCTATAGGATTAATCATGAAGTATTGCCACCAATGGTCTCCAAATTTTCCCTGGCTTTAAACAGCAAAAATTACATACTGAGGACAGGATACACCTTGTTCCTTTAATCTCTATTAATGTTGTTGTGGAGGGTCTACTCTAGTTGGGGTGATGGTTACATTAGGAGGAGTTAGTTATGGAGTATTGTCACCCACTGCCTTCAATCTCTCTGAGTGCTTGAACAAAAATAAGTATTGGGGACATATGTTAATTGGGGCAGCCACAATGGTCTAGGTATGCCCGCTAAATATATTCACTTGGCCCCTATGCTGGAATATTATTCCTTCCCAATAATGATTTCTATGGAAGTTAACAAAATACTGCCTGGGTGCATGGGGCCCTGCACAAGGATATAACGAGTTTAATGCAACAATTTTATATTTCTATAAAAGTTATGTTTTATCAAGGCCAATGGCAGCCTGTCGATATTGTTTATTGGTACGATGGCAAGCAAGATAGTGATCGCTTTAAATAAATCCACACATTTCCCAAATCTATTGTAAGATACCTTAGCTCCCAGAATTTACTGCAATCCAGGTTGATATCTCCAAAGATAGCATAAACTATTGGCTATACAACTGCTGGGAGATGATGTAGGAAAACCAATTCACAATTACTCATTTTTCCCACAAAATTAAAAATATGATCTAATTGACCAGTGAGATTATGGAAAACAGTACTGATCTCCATCATCATCATCACTTCATGTGGAATGGTGGAGGTCTTAAAAAATGACCTCACTTTCCATTGTTGAATACAGCCTATTAACATGATACTCCCATCTTGGACCTCTGGGACCCACTCCTATCTCCAGAATGGACCCCCTAAAGTGAAGGGAGAGCAGCTGTGCTCACACTCTTGCACCTTTTCACCGCTATGGGAGTTCCAAAACTAGTAGAGTGTTGGCTTGGCTATTTCTGAAAGTCCCATAGCGGTGAATATAGAGGTGGTAATGCATGCCCGGTGCGCTCTCCATTCACTACCATGGGACTACTGAATATAGTCAAGCACACTCGCTTGGCTACTTTTGAAACTCCCATAGCAGTGAACGGAGAGCACGCTGCGCATGCGTGTTGCGCTCTTCTTCACTTCAAGGATTCCAGTTCTGGGGATAGGAGTGGATAGCACCTGCATCTTACATTGTTGGCATATCCTAGCGATATGCCATAAATGTCTCAGATGGGATTGTTTCTTTAATGTTCATTCATTTTGTGTAGTGTAAATCCCCTGGACTTCGAACCAAATTTCAGGATAAATTTGATTCGCTGCAAAGCCGAATTTCCTCGTGCTTTGGGGTAGCGAATCGATTTAACCTGAAATAGTGTAAAAAAACAAAAGAATTATACTTACCTGATCCATTTGCTTGCGACTAGCTGGCCGCCCCCATCTTGCTTGAAGATCTCGGACGAAATCGACGTCATAGGACCATGCCGGCTGGCGTGATGGCGTCATCTCAGGCCGTGTGAGATCTTGCGCCAGACCTTCAAGCAAAATGGCGGCGGACGGCCCATCAAGAGCAAATGGATCAGGTAAATACTATATATATTTATTTTTTTAATCACATTTTACACTGTATTATTCCTATCAGATGCCGCATTTAACTATGAGCGTGGAACCTGAGGGGCACAATGAAGAGGAGCTGCACAATCGCCGCTCCCTGTCATTGCACTCACTACTTACAAAGAAATGTGCTTTGTGGTGAAGTAATTTGTCGCAAAGAGAATTTTCTTGTAAAATTTGGCGAAGCAGCCAAATTGAATTTTACAAAACTTTGCTCATCTCTAATTGTGTTGAAATATGTTGGCCGGCTAATATTTATATAATGCTACGGACTTTTTCTAAATTACAAAATGACCTTTAACAAAGACATTTACATGTAAGCATGCCATAGACATAGGAATAATTAGTAATTTCTAGTGAAAGATACAGTATAAGTATGTCCTGCTAGATTCGCCAACGAGTTGGGTAGAAGGGTTCACTGGCCTTGTTGCTTTGAGTTTGGAAATGTCCTCAGGTGTCTGTTGGCTAAGTTCGATGAGCTTTCAGTACTATCTGTCATTCCTGGGTTCAATTTATTATTTAATTATTTTTTCTTCTTCAACTTTTTTTCCTCCCCCCCCCCCACTTTACCAAGTTAACTTTTTGGCTCCCAAATTAATTCAAGCGTTTAGTGCTAGTGGTTTTGCCTTTTCTTTCTTGGATTTCATTTCCTCTCTCCTTGTACATGATCAGAAAATGCTCAGGGAGCAGAAAGCACATTGATTTCTGCTTGTTCTGTCCACAGACAGGCCCTGACAAGGTTGTTAGAACAGTTGGAGAGGTCTCTACAATCACTTAATTACCAAAGCTGTCAGTCAGCAGGGACACGGCAGGCTCCAGCCATGGCTGCAAGGAGCATTCCACTACTGGGCTTCCTCTTGATTGATCTGTGCTGATGGCATTGCAAAATAATTATAGTGAATTTTCTGATGTGTGATTTCATACCAAGTTCATGCTTCAGAAAGGTAATCGTAAGGATGAGAAGGGTCAATGCCATTTCTTATTACCTGAAGTCCTGAGGAAAGGGTAACATCTAGAGGAAGCTGCAAGGAAAAGGGATGGAAGAAGCAGAAGAGAGAGAGGGAGAGAGAGATTAAGGATTGCTGAAGGGTACTGCAAGCAATTCGTCAACTGTGCAAGTGATTTCCTTCCGAGCCAACAAATGGCAGATTGATTTTGTCCAACGCAGCTTTAGCCACATTTGCAATGATCCAGCGGTTATTATTGCGATTGGCTTAGGAAGTGACAGGCAGTTGTAGGCGAAAGGAGGGGAGATCCTGTTTACAGCAGACGTGGTTTTAACTGCTGTCAGATGTACTTAAGGAGACTGCAAGGGGAGCAGCCCTGTTAGATAAATGGCAATTGAATAAATATGTTTTCCTTTCATTTCTGACTGACTTCACTTTCTGCTCCATTCCTGCAATCAGAACGGACTGAGCACATTGCATTAATTTGCCCAGAACATATGAACACAGACAATGGCGCACTATAAATAAAGGCGTGTTGAAAAGACTCTTCATAGCTACACAGTAAAGCTCTTCATGGTCACAGCTATTCCCCTCTAGACTGTAAGACATTCCATTTTTTTTAAATTAAAACATGCAAAATACATATAAGTGATAAAGTGTAAAAAGGCAAAGCATTTACATAGCAACGTCTACTGAAAATCACAATGCATGGTACAGTAAATTACATCTATCTACCTCATATCTATCTGAACAAAGGAAATAGGTATAAGATAAATATTGTATAGATACACACAATCTAAATGAAAAAATTAAGACAAATAGGTAGGCAAACACAGGACATAGATAGATGGATAAATAATAATAATAATAATAATAATAATTTAAAAAAAATAGATAGATAAACATAAAATGGTGGACTGATAATTAGAAAGATAGAAATGGGACAGACTGAATGGATAGATAGATAGACAGATGGACAGATAGATAATGGATATATACATAGATAGAATAAGATACATAAATAGAAAAGATAGATTGATAGATAGATACATAATAGTTAGATAACTATAGATAGATAGATTATAGATAGGTAGATAATAGATAAATATAGATAGATATTAGATACACAGATCGATAGATAGATAGATGGATAATGGATATATACATAGATAGAATAAGATACATAAATAGAAAAAGATAGATTGATAGATAAATAGCTAATAGATACATAGATAAGAGTTAGTTAGATAAAGATAGATAGATAATAGTTAGATAACTATAAATAGATAGATTATAGATAGGTAGATAATAGATAAATATAGATAGATGATATATATATATTAGATACACAGATCGATAGATAAATAGATAGATACTGATAAGTTAGTAGATTTGTGGGTAGATTAAAATACTATACAGCCATAAAATGACCTGTGTATGAAACCAAAAACCTCAGAATCTCATACCAGGCCCTATACTCATTGTAGGGAGTGTATTTATTATATCGTATCTTTGATCAACTAATTAGTGTAAAGCATCTTTCTATCTAACAACAACATATGTGATTAACCATCTGTACGCCAGACAGGAAAAAGGCAAATGCATGACTGGAAGGTGTGTGGACTAAATAAAAGATGGTATAAACAATACATGAGGCATTCCTTTTATTCTTTCTGCCATGGCATTTGCAAGGTTGTCTGCAAGGGAAACATCCAGAATGTAAAAAGAACTGGCAGCAAGCATTTCTGATCTATCTCACTAAACCTTGTTTCTTTTACCTTAAGCAAAGGGAAAACCATTCATAATTTAACGCATCCAATTATGCAGTCAGTTAAATTTTAAGATATGAAGCATATGTTCCACTGTAAGTCTGTATTTCAAAGTACAAAAAAAAAAACCTGTATTGGAGTGAAAGTTTGGGCTTGTTAGCTAGACAGCAGATCATTTTTTTATTTTTTTTTACTGAATCGAAATGTATTTATATATGAAAGTAGAAATCTGCAGTGTCCTTCAAAACCATGGAGTACATTTCATAATGGCAGCGTGAGGACTGTGTATGAGGAGATCATGCATGACTATTTCATTTCTGTTACAGTGCCACTGATAACGGCGGCACCCATGACAGATCTTTAATATTGTATGACATTTCATGCAAAATCTATTGGAGGAAGTCTAAATGAAAAGAAAAATCTACACAGTAGTCTATCTATTTAACTGATGTAATGGTAAATATAATAAATAGGTTGCAGTATGGGCAGTTGTTCTGGTTTAGGAAAACGGATACATCAGGCCCTAAATAAAGACATCGATAGATGAACGATAGATCTCAATAGAATAAAATGCATGTGGTAGGTGGAGAGTACAGTTTGTGCATTGAGGCCTTCAAGGGATGTCTCTCAAGTAGAAGAAGAAAAATACAGATAGGTCTATTGTATGTATAGAAGCAGACAGATGGATTTGATATAGCTAGAAGATAGGAAGGAAAGAAAGGAAGGAAGGAAGGAAGGTAAGAAGGAAGGAAGGAAGATAAGAAGGAAGGAAGATAAGAAGGAAGGAAGGAAGGGAGGGAGGAAGGAAGGAAAGAAGGAAGGAAGGAAGATAAGAAGGAAGGAAGGGAGGAAGGAAGGAAAGAATGAAGGAAGGAAGGCAACAGTTGATTAAATAGAAAAGGCAGATAGAGTCATGATAGATACATAGATATATAGATAGATAGATAATGAGATGATAGATAGTTGATGGGCAGATGATAGATAGATACAGATAGATACATAACGAAATGATAGTAGATGGACAGTTAGATAGATACTGTAGATAGATATGAGAGGATTGATAGATCGACACATAGATATGATAGATAATAGATATTGATAGATCCATAGGTTGACTGATAGATTTAGACTTTTTTTTTTTACATAAATTGCAGTACTGTAGTGTATACCTTATGATTTTGGTCTATTTTAAAGTTTTATTAATCATTTTATGCATTTTATACTTTTACATCATTACCTACAGGTTTTATACAGCACACATTTTTAGTCATTATAGCATTTTTCACTTTATGATGCCATAAAAAACGAAATATTGAAAGCCATAAATGTATCACACATGCGTTTACAAATAGTATTGTTTGTCATGCCCTGGATGGATATCGCGCCGTATACAATCTATACATAAAGGTTCAGGTTATTAAAAAAAAAAGATCTCAACAGCGACCACCTGCAGACTCCCCCCCCCCCCCCCCCATGACGTGTAAAACACGCGGCTCTCTGAAGCATCAGGACATACAGCCTAGTCGTATTTATTTTTTTGTTCTTTAAGTCAAACGGCAGAATGTATGCGCCGAATCAAGTAGGTAAACAACGTTCACATGATTGCTGTACTCGAAGGAACCATCCATTCTCATGCACAGCAAATTGTAGAAACAATGGCACTAATGAGCCTTGCAAAATGCAACTGTGAATAATGAAAGACAACACTGCATTTTGCAAGAGAAAGAATAAAGGTGAAGTAATCATCTAGCAAAGAGGAAAAGAAAGCGAGCGATGATTAAATGATCAAAAGCTGGCAGAGTAAATTCAATGTCACTGCCAGACACAGTCATCTACCCACAAGTGAAAGTTGGGTTTCAAGCACAGTGTAATTATAGCTGGGGTTGTCAGTTTGACATTAATGCAGCCAGCAGAAATTTCCTAATTGGCCTCAGAGGAGAAAGTGAACCAGAAAATATATTAACATTTTAAAAAAGCATATTTTGCCTAATCCTTTCACTTTCCAACAATATTTGAAGACCAAAATGCCCCAGGCATAAGAATTTAAATGAGCAATTTTGTTTTTGAAGGAAACGGCCAATGAGACAGAAAATAGACTAAAGGGAAATCATTAGTGGATGAGGGATACTGACAGGCCTGCCTTGCTGACTGGCTGGCCTGTCACTTGCAGTCTATGTTCTTTCGTTCCACGCTATGAGCTAAGTTGATAACATGAAAAGACCCATAAACGTGCAGCCAGAAGTCAAAGCCTATTATCTGGAAATTCAAATGCAAAGGGGGGGTAAAAAAAAAACAGGAGCCCTCATTCTATCGCATAAAACTGGCCATATCAGAGAACAATAATAGGCCATTATCTGACATAAATGTGCTATAGAGTGCCAAAAAAACAAGAGTCAAGAACTGCAACATTGCTCAAAGTGAAGATAGTTACAAAATGCTTAAAGTTACAGATGTAATGTCACATGCGCCCCGGTTGATGTGATACCACCATATCAGGGAAACAAAGCTAAGTGCAGTCAGGATCTGTTAATATTGCGCGTTTTGATGGAGCAGCCGAGGCAAGCATTGCCCATGGCGTCTACTGCAGGGCAAAATACTCACTACCAAGACTTTTGCCCTTTTGAAATGGAATAGAAAGAAAGGCAGCGGGAAATCTGTGGCATTGCTGAGGGTCATGCGAAGAAACAAGAAACACTGAGCTGAAATCTTGGAAGGAAGAGGGGGAAGAATCAGTGCTAATTAGCAGGTAGTCAGGCAAATTACTTCTCATTTATGGAATTTTCCATTTTGAGATACATGGCTGTCCTCTCCATGGTTCTTGATATCTTTCTTAAAAGCAGCCGTAGAAACGCAAATTAATTGGCTGTAGGTTTTGGAAAAGTCTATCATTAAATTGTTGACTGAAATTGAGAGCCAACACTGCGCAACAATGATTTTGCTACTGAGAGAAAAACATGTGATGTATACTAAAATGAACGCGCTGATTCCAAATATGAGCTCTGAATTTGCCTGACACGTCTAGATTTTAAGTTACACATGCAAAGCCTATTCAGTTATAATATTAATGCATTATATTGGAGATATGCCAATGGACATGTCCAGACCTGTTCGGTCGCACTCAGGCTGATGTCAGCAGTAAGTATATAAGGCAAGCTGGACAGATTTTGATAAAGTGATCTGTTATAGTGCTATCAGTTTTGAAACTTAAGATGGATAAACCCAAATGTGTTAACGATCCAGACAATTTCTGCTACATATGTGGCAAATACACTACTTATGATCAGCGCAAGAATCTGACAAAGCGAGTGCGTCTTGCAGCTTGGGATGCATTTGTGCTACTAGTGCAGAACTTTACTTGGGAACAGACGAGCTGCAAACTATGCTGAATTAGTGGACAACCTGCTTACAGCATATGAACAACTTGGCTGCCGAATGTCATTGAAAGTGCATTTCTTACATTCCCATCATTACTTTTTACCACCCAATTTGGGACACATAAGTGACGAACATGGAGAGCGGTTCCGTAAAGATATTTCTACAATGGAGAACAGGTATCAAGGCTGCTGGAATCCCAACATGATGGGGGACTACGGCTGGTTTTTACAACGGGAACATATGACCATTCACAAACGCAAAAGCAGATGCCTGAAGCACTTTTAACAGTCCTGGGCCTTGATCAAGTAAGACTTTTAAACTGAAAAACAAGACTTTTTGAAATTTTGTTATTTCATTACATTTTCATACACTGTTTACTATGCAAACGTTGATGTAGATCAGGTAATTTTTGGAGTAAAACTTGTTCTGTTCAAAATTATTCAATGCTTTCCAAGTGCTTCATTCATTTAGGCATACTTAAGCATAGCAAAATTTCGTGACGTGTTACAACAATTCTGACTTTATATTTGTAATCCACACACTCGATTTAATATAGGACAAATGTTTTTTGCCCAGTAGCAGGCGAAAAGTTTTTTGTTGTTTATATTAGTTTAAAGCGGTTTTACACTGTTGACCTATGGTCAGGATAGGCTGTCAGTACGTGATCGGCAGGGGTTCAACCACTGACCAACTGTTTGAAGAGCTTACCAAACACAGTGACGTCCATGTGATATCGACTGTGCTTGAATGAGACTGACCTGCTCCTAGGCCATGTGACTGATAAACATGAAGTCATTGGCCTAGGAAGAGGCCACAGTGTTCACTGGAGCAAAAAGCTGATTGGCGGGGGGAGAAGGGGGGCAGGAGTTGAAGCTCTGTTGATCAGATACTGATGACTAGTGTCAAAGACCACAAAGTAAACGTCGATCCGAATTTCAGGGAAAATTCAATACACTGAAAAGCCAAACTTCCTTGTGCTTCACGGTTGTGAATCGATTTTTCCCTGGACGGCGATAAAACACACAAAAAAAATAAAAAATCATACTTATCTTATCCATTTGCTTGTGACTGGCTAGCCGATGCCATCTTGATTGATGATCTCGTACGAAATCCCGTGCAAAGTGACGTATGATGTCACCACACCGGCTGATGGGATAATGTCATCACGGGCTGTGTGAGATTTCACGCTAGATCTTCAATCAAGATGGCAGCAGCTGCCTCTTCACAATATTTTTTTTTTTCATATTTTACACTCTGTTTTTACTGTTAGATGCTGCGATCAGCTATGAACACTGCATCTGAGGGGTACAATGATGGGGGGGCGGCGCAAACGCACTCACTACTTACAAAGAAATGCGCTTCTTGACAAAGTAATTCGTCATGAAACTAGTTTTTTCTTTTATTCAGCAAAGCAGCCAAATCTAATTTTTGAATACTTCGCACATCTCAACTGATAACCTACACTGCAAAACCCATTTTAAACCAGGAAAAAATATATGATTGGTGATGATGTAATCATTTGTTTGTGCCACTCACCGATGACATCACAATAGAAATAACTTGGATGACAAGGAATTTCTTTTCTTTAGACTCTAATTATGGTATTCCATTGCATCATCATTTCCTCTATAAACGTATTGTGCTCTTCATTGACATCTCACGTTCTTGAGTGACAGCCTTCTGCATTCATTTCAATGGCTGAGTAAACTCATTGATAAATATAGATTTTTTTCTTTGGGTTATTTTATTTTATTGAAAACTCCACTTTCAGCTGGCACAGGAGCATTGGTCTGTGCATAACCCTTCTGCCCATACAGACATACCCAAATGGGTTACCCTAAAATGCAATGGTCCCTAAACTGTGGCATGCCAACTAATGGGAAACTACAACTCCCAGCGTACAATGGCAGCTACAGACTTGAGATGACTGTTATAATGCATGTTAAGGGAAGATCTTTCAGGTGATCATGATAGTGGTAGGCAATTCAAATATAGTTTACACATAATAAATGTATTTTAATATAAAATACAGTATTTTTTGGACTATAATACGCAATGGACTATTAGGCGCACCAAGAATTTAGAGGAGGAAAATAAGAAAAAAAATATTTTTCATCAGACCACCAAATCTGACCCCCATTTTCCCTCAGATCAGACTCCCAAGCTCTATCAGCCTCAGATCAGACCTCTGACCTCCAACAGCCTCAGATTGGACCCCCATCAGCCCCAGAACGGATCCATATCAGCCCCACATTGTATCCCCATCAACTTTAAAACAGACCCCCATCAGCTTCAGATCAGACCCCATCAGCCTCAGAACAGACTCCATCAGACTCATATCAGATCCCATCAGCCCCAGAACAGACCCCATCAGCCTCAGATCAAACTCCTTCAGCCTCAGATCAGACCACATCAGCCCCAGAACAGACCCCATCAGCCTCAGATCAAACTCCTTCAGCCTCAGATCAGACCACATCAGCCCCAGAACAGACCCCATCAGCCTCAGATCAGACCCTATCAGCCTCAGACCAGGCCTCATCAGCCTCAGAATAGACCCAATCAGCCTCATATCGGACCCCCATAAGACTTCAGATCTTACCTCACTTGCTCCAGATGACTCTGCCACTCACTCACTGATCCCCGCTCTTCTTCTGGCACGCTCTGCAATGTGACCTGACGTTGCACAGTGTAAGGTCATAGTGCGTGCCTACATAAGCTATGTCTTGATGTTGTAAGCCTTCAGGACACAGAGCAGAGTGGGAGCCAGAAGAAGGCTCTCCGAGCCTCCCGCATCCTAATGACCGCTTCCATAACGGAAGCAGTCATCAGCATGCCACATTTCCCCCCACTTTTGGAAAAAAAGTGTGTCTTAAGATACTTTCACACTATGGTTTTTTCTTTTTCCGCCATTGAGTTCCGTCCTATAACTATAACTGATCAGTTTTGTCCTAATGCATTCTGAATGGAGAGCAATCCATTCAGGATGCATCAGGGTGTCTTCAGTTCAGTATTTTTGCCTTTTCAGGTTGGAGATAATACCGCAGCATACAATGGAACTGCCTGCCTGAATCCTCTGTCGCAAGTGTGAAAGTACCCTTATAGTCTGAAACACATGGTAGATTAGAGTAGATTCAAGTACCATGCCAATGAAAGACAGCATCACTGGACTTATGAATATACCTAGAATGATTTGGTCATTTTGCATTTCCTTAATTTACAAATTTTATTCTGATCTTAAAATAAGTTCAAATTTTAATTCTGAAGACAGTTCTTAAAAATCTTACTTCTATGCTAAGATTCTATGATTTGGTGTTACAGGCCCAAAGCCTGAATCTGCACCACTTAGACTGCTGGCAACCAAAATGTTCTGGTGAGGCGAAGTGATGTCACAGAGCGCACTAAGTGGGTATCAGTACTATGAGGGGGGAATTAGGGGGTATATTTACTTTGAGGGAGCAATAAGGGGCATCATTACTGCCTGAAGTTCACTAAAAGCCCTCACTATTGAGGGGGTACTAAGGAGGCATCATCATAGTATACCAACACTATTACTGTGTTCCACACAAAGCACAGTATGATAGTTTGTGAGGCACCAAAGTGCGCTATTACTGTGTGGGTAAATTAAAAACGATTAGGTAGGAATGGGCATTCATTTTATTTCTAACTCTTGAATACTGTTTCATTCAGAATTCTGATACACAGCTCTGAATCTCCAGCATAGACACAGCCTGCAGCTACCACTAGAGGGAGTGTATATGCTTATTGCATTTGATTATACATTGAAGTCAATATTAAAACAGTATGCATTTAGCTCCCTCTGGTGGTGGCTGTAGGCAGCTAGAAGGTTATATTTTAAATCTAAGTCTGTGCAGTAGTTATGGTGCTCTATATCAGAAAAGCAATTATGAAATAAACATGGTGTTAGTGGTGGGCATTCACATTTTGAATATTAGTTTTCCAAAAAATCTACTTCATTCATGCTTGTATAGAACCTCAAAAAGTGTTCTCGAAATATTTTTTCACAGGGCTGTAGATAATTTGGCCAGTATGACCATTCTTCAACATGTAGTAATAAGAATTTGGTGCTCAAACTGTATTGTATCAATTAAAATGTATGTCCTTTAAGAATTTGTATTTTAACTTACAAAAGTAATTTTCTAAGAATATAGCATAAACATCTGTGAGATCTTGGCTCCTTATTTGTGTCATCCCATGCCTATATCTCATTGTCTTCTATGAAACCTGTTATTCCTGTTGTTGTTGTTTTTTTTTACATATAATCATTGATGTGTTCTATTTTGTAGATTCTGAAGATACTCGCAGGTGACATGAACTTATGATGTCTCTCGCTGCATAAAACATCTTGTCCTGGGAAACATCCAACTCAGCAGGTTGTGGTGGTGTTTCTAATGTCATGAAGAAACAGAAAGAAAAGCAGTTCTAGGTGATCTCACTATTAGTTCATGTTAACAGCCAGAGGTTGCAGTTGTAGACATTTTTCTTTAAAGAGGTTGTCCGATTAGGACAACCCCTCTCTACAGAGCATTCAGAAAGTCTTTAGATCCTTCAGTCAAAAATGTTCCCCATTATTCTGCACTCAATACTCGATAATGACAAAGTTAATACAGAATGTTTAAAATCTTTGCTAATTTATTGAGAAGGAAAATATTTCATTGACATAAGTATTCACTTAGACTTTGTTGAAGCATTCAGTATATACTTTGTTGAAGCATTCAGTATAGACTTTGTTGAAGCACCTTTCGCAGCGAGTACAGCCTCTAGTCTTCTTGGGTATGATGCCACAATGTTTGCATACCTAGATTTGGGGATTTTCTGCCATTCTTCACTGCAGATCCTCTCAAGCTCTGTCAGGTTGGATGGGGACCATCGATGGACAACCATTTTGAGGTCTCTCCAGAGATGTTCGATTGGCTTCAAATCAGGGTTCTGGCTGGGCCACTAAAGGACATTCACAGAGATGTCCCTAAGACACTCCTATGTTGTCTTGTTTGTATGCTTAGTGTTATTATCTTGTTGGAAGGTAAACCTTTGGCCCCGTCTGATGGATCAGGTTTTCATTAAGTACAGTTGTGTTCAAAATAATAGCAGTCAGACATCACTAACTTGATCAATCACTGTTTTTGGTAGAACTGATATCTCTACTTGGCAAATAATTTACTAGCAGGTGTAGTAGAGTAAAAAAACTCAACAGACCCAACAGTCAAGACATGCATGCTGCTGATTCTCTGTAATTCAATCACTTATTGAAAGGGGCATGTTCAAAATAATAGCAGTGTGGAATTCAATGAGTGAGGTCATTCATTCTTTGAAAAACAGGTGGCAATTATTGCCCTTATTTAAGGAAGGAGGGCAGCAAATGTTGTACATGCTGGTTACAGTGCATTTCTCTCTGAAATTCTGAGGAAAATGGGTCGTTCCAGACATTGTTCAGAAGAACAAAGTACCTTGATTAAAAAGTAGATTGGAGAGGGGAAAACATATAAAGAAGTGCAGAAAAACATAGGCCGCTCAGCTAAAATGATCTCAAATGCTTTAAAATGGCAACCAAAACCTGAAAGCTGTGGAAGAAAGCGAAAAAACTACCATTCGAATGGATAGAAGAATAGCCAAAATGGCAAGGACTCAGCCTACAATCAGCTAAAGGAAGGTCAGAGAAGGTCTAAAGTTACCTGTGAGTACTGTTACAATTAGAAGAGGCCTATGTGAAGCCAAGGTATCTGCAAGAAGCCCCCGCAAAGTCCTACTGTTGAAAAAAAGACATGTGTTGAAGAGGTTACAATTTGCTAAAGAGACGCTTTGTGAACTGGTGAAAGTAAGATTGTTCTTTTTGGGTCTAGTGGCCGGAGACAGTTTTGTCAGAATACCCCCCAAACACTGAATTCATGCCACAATACACTGTGAAGACAGTGAAGCATGGTGGCGCAAGCATCATGATATGGGGATGTTTCTCATACTACGGTGTTGGGCCTATTTATCGCATACCAGGGATCATGGATCAGTTTGAATACATCAGAATACTTGAAGAGGTCGTGCTGCCTTATGCTGAAGAGGAAATGCCCTTGAAATGGGTGTTCCAACAAGACAATGACCCCAAACACACCAGTAAACGTGCAACATCTTGGTTCCAGACCAACAAGATTGACGTTATGGAGTGGCCAGCCCAAAACTAAGAAATAGAGAAGAACTGTGGAATGTAGTCCAATCATCCTGGGCTGGAATACCTGTTCACAGGGGCCACAGTTGGTTGACTCCATGGAACACAGATGTCCAGCAGTTCTCAGAAACAGCGGTTATACAATGAAATATTACACTACGTGCAGAATTATTAGGCAAATGAGTATTTTGACCACATCATCCTCTTTATGCATGTTGTCTTACTCCAAGCTGTATAGGCTCGAAAGCCTACTACCAATTAAGCATATTAGGTGATGTGCATCTCTGTAATGAGAAGGGGTGTGGTCTAATGACATCAACACCCTATATCAGGTGTGCATAATTATTAGGCAACTTCCTTTCCTTTGGCAAAATGGGTCAAAAGAAGGACTTGACAGGCTCAGAAAAGTCAAAAATAGTGAGATATCTTGCAGAGGGATGCAGCACTCTTAAAATTGCAAAGCTTCTGAAGCGTGATCATCGAACAATCAAGCGTTTCATTCAAAATAGTCAACAGGGTCGCAAGAAGCGTGTGGAAAAACCAAGGCGCAAAATAACTGCCCATGAACTGAGAAAAGTCAAGCGTGCAGCTGCCAAGGTGCCACTTGCCACCAGTTTGGCCATATTTCAGAGCTGCAACATCACTGGAGTGCCCAAAAGCACAAGTTGTGCAATACTCAGAGACATGGCCAAGGTAAGAAAGGCTGAAAGACGACCACCACTGAACAAGACACACAAGCTGAAACGTCAAGACTGGGCCGAAAAATATCTCAAGACTGATTTTTCTAAGGTTTTATGGACTGATGAAATGAGAGTGAGTCTTGATGGGCCAGATGGCTGGATTGGTAAAGGGCAGAGAGCTCCAGTCCGACTCAGACGCCAGCAAGGTGGAGGTGGAGTACTGGTTTGGGCTGGTATCATCAAAGATGAGCTTGTGGGGCCTTTTTGGGTTGAGGATGGAGTCAAGCTCAACTCCCAGTCCTACTGCCAGTTTCTGGAAGACACCTTCTTCAAGCAGTGGTACAGGAAGAAGTCTGCAAGGTAAGAAAAACATGATTTTCATGCAGGACAATGCTCCATCACACGCGTCCAAGTACTCCACAACGTGGCTGGCAAGAAAGGGTATAAAAGAAGAAAATCTAATGACATGGCCTCCTTGTTCACCTGATCTGAACCCCATTGAGAACCTGTGGTCCATCATCAAATGTGAGATTTACAAGGAGGGAAAACAGTACACCTCTCTGAACAGTGTCTGGGAGGCTGTGGTTGCTGCTGCACGCAATGTTGATGGTGAACAGATCAAAACACTGACAGAATCCATGGATGGCAGGCTTTTGAGTGTCCTTGCAAAGAAAGGTGGCTATATTGGTCACTGATTTGTTTTTGTTTTGTTTTTGAATGTCAGAAATGTATATTTGTGAATGTTGAGATGTTATATTGGTTTCACTGGTAAAAATAAATAATTGAAATGGGTATATATTTGTTTTTTGTTAAGTTGCCTAATAATTATGCACAGTAATAGTCACCTGCACACACAGATATCCCCCTAAAATAGCTAAAACTAAAAACAAACTAAAAACTACTTCCAAAAATATTCAGCTTTGATATTAATGAGTTTTTTGGGTTCATTGAGAACATGGTTGTTGTTCAATAATAAAATTTATCCTCAAAAATACAACTTGCCTAATAATTCTGCACTCCCTGTAGTGAAGTGATTCAAAGGAAAGCAAAATCTTCAAACATTTTTCAGTTTATATAGTGAATGTTTGAGTTTGTAAAGAAGAATACAAACACTGCTATTTTACTGAACAGTCTAATATTCACTTTTATTCAATTTTTTAAGAGGAACAACACAAATGTGATACATTTTCCCTCATGTTTTGATTTGGAATAGAATGTGTAGTGTTCCCAATGCATTTGTGTGTATGGAAATTAAAGCTATTAGAAGAATTTTGAGCTTTATTCACCTTTTTAAACACATTGCTATTACTTTTAACACAACTGTATATCTTTGTAATTTGCTTAAAGCGGTTGTCTCACTTCAGCAAATGGCATTTATCATGAAGATAAAGTTAATATAATGCACTTACTAATGTATTGTGATTCTCCATATTGCTTCCTTTCTTGCAATGCTTCTATGTACGACATCTTAATTACAGTGGTTGTCCAAGTGCTTACTACTGATGATCTATGCTCAGGATAGGTCATCAGTATCTGATGGGTGGGGGTCCAGCTCCTGGCAGGGATCTAACTACCGATCAGCACTGGCCTCTTCCTAGGCCAGTGACGTCATCGGAGCTCTACAGCCTCTCCAAACAGCTGATTGGCTAGGACAGCGGCCCTCCAGCTGTTGTAAAACTACAACTCCCACCATGCCCTGCTGTAGGATAATAGATGTAGGCAGTCTGGGCATGTTGGGAGTTGTAGTTTGGCAACAGCTGGAGAGCCTCAGGTTGGCCATCCCTGGGCTAGGAGGTCGGGAGTTGGACCCCGACGATCACATACTTATGACCTATCCTGAGCATAAGTCATTAGTATTAAACACTCAGACAACCCCTTTAATGATTTTTGGCAAATGAAATCCAACATGCTAATGCTCTGCTAATCTGTATCAGTTTAACAGGCAAGACATTTCTGTCAATCCAATAATTTTTGGTGCCATTTAGGGATAATTTACCACATGTATAAAATATAAACATATTCATTTATGCCCCTTTCCAAACTCCAAATGTTTACCCCGTTATTGTATAAAAACAGCATACTCATAACAGATGCTAGGCTATATCGTCCTATACATGGTATCTCCTATCAGTTCATCTATACACATCGATAAAAGATGACCATTAAAACACATTCTCTGCACGTATCTTAACTACCTATATTGATGAGCATCTAACCATTTTCTGATTTACACAAGAACAAAAGCAAGGCATCATTTGCTAACAAAGGCTAATCCTATTATTAATAATATATAAGATTATGTAAATCTGTGAGACCAAAGAGTATTCAGTCCATAATGCTCAGGGAGTCAAATGGTAGATAATCTTCCCTTTCTACAAATGACCTGGGACATGATTCTGTGGGATCTTCACTGTGTAAAGGGACACCAAAGGAAAAAAAAACATAAAACAAACGAGGCCAGCGCTTGCCATGCAAATAATAATCATAAACCTGCTCTTTTCAAATTACAACCCAGAGGGTAACAAAGGGTCTTCTAGAGGGATCTTGTGTGACTCCCTACAAGACTTAGAGGATGCCAACAAAATATATATGATAAAAGAGGCAGGTTTTATACTGCCTTATACTGGCTAGGAGGCAGCTTATAGCAACAGAAACCTCTCTCCACTGCCCTCTCCACAGTGGAGTCTAAATACGTTTTCAAGCTTTACCTATTTACTAAGCACTATTTTTTTTTGTAACCTCTCCTGACATGTCTGTTTGGACTCATGCAGACAAACGTAAGGGCCCCGTGACCCATGTTGTGGACCGCAAACAGTGGTCTGCAATGCATGGGCACTGGCCATGTGCACTCCGTAACATTTGACACCATTTGACTTGAATGGGTTCACGATCCGCAAAATACGGCAAAAGATATGACATGTCTTATCTGTTGAGGTGCTGACACGAAAGCCCACGGAAGTGCCGATATATAGCTGGAATCCTTTATACAGTATACAGAGGGTGCAGAAAGAGCTTTATTTTATAGGGTCAGTCATAATGTCATTAATACAGTTCCCTCCAAATAATGCCAGTCAGGAGGTGAGTAACTTTGGAGAAACAACCCTAGACTCTGCCATGTACATAATGTGTGAGCAAGCCTTAAAACCTGTGACCACAATGCACTACCACAAGCCATTACCAGCCCCTCATTTGTATATCTCTCTAAAGGTTTGTTCCAGATACCTGCCCCTTGTAAAGGTGCTGTCCTCGATCATCTTTAATGCGGCATATAAAATGATAGTTTGCAGATCAAACTGAGTAAGCAAGGATCTGATGCCTGCGAACAATGAATCTATATTTGGACGAACAATCACAGTTGTGATCATTCGCCCCTATCCAGATAGAATGAGTGCAGGCAATGATCTGGAACAAACAGTAAAGGCCCCTTTTACACAGGCCGAGAATCGTGTTCATGGGAACGCTCGTTAGCGATTATCTGCTGGTGTAAAGGTGCTGCCGATTACTCAATAAATGAGCAAAATGCTCATTCATTGGGTAATATCTAATTTGTGAAGGCACCTGAATTGTCGTTTGACGGCAGCAGATTGTGCCATCTAAACAGCCTGTGCTGCCGGCCAACAACGAGTCTGTATGGGGACTAGTGATGGCATTAGTGATCACTCCTCCCCATACTGTGGAGGAGATCGCTGCATGTAAATGCAGAACTCTCCTTCACTGACAAAAAGGCGCTTGCCAGGAAGGAATGCTTCCTTCCAGACAATGGTCGGCTAAATTGTCCCGTGTAAAGGGACCTTTAGTCCGCTGTTATTGCCTGTGCATCAGCCTGTGTAAAAGGGCCTTAAAGGGGTTGGCTCACTTCAGCAAACAGCATTTATCATGTAGAGGAAGTTAATACAGGCCATTTACTAATGTATTGTTGTTCTCCATATTGCTTCCTTTGGTGGCTGGATTCCTTTTTCCATCACATTATATACTGCTTGTTCCCATGGTTACGACCACCATCAGTGGTGGTCATGCTTGCACACTATCAGAAAAAGCACTAGATTATGTGCGCTACCAAGGTCCTGGCCACCAAATAGGCCGGTGCTTTTTCCTACAGTGTGCAAGCACAGCCACCACTGATGGATTGCAGGGTGGTCGTAACCATGGAAAAGAGCAGTGTGCAATGTGATGGAAAAAGGAATCCAGCCAGCAAAGGAGGCAATATGGACAATCACAATACATTAGTAAGTGCCTTGTATTAACTTTCTCTAAATGCCATTTGCTCAAGTGAGACAACCGCTTTAACACGGTGTCTATCAATTTGCAATTTAGTGCTAATAAGTCTGTGAATATCTTAGCACTTTATCTGTCATGGTTAGTAAATGTCCCCCCTTTAACACCACAGAATTCTCTTCTGATGAATTTTATAAAATGTCCTTATTTTTGCTGGAGCTCTATATTTCTGGTCCAGAGTTCAAATCCCATGTAATTCTGACTGTCTGCTGCCTCCACTAGGGGGAGCTAAATATATTACCACCTATTGTTAAATATTTAAACTGCATGCACTAAGCCTCTAGGCTCCCCCTAGTGGTGGCTGCAGATACATAAGCCATAGAAGGATAACTAATTAAAACTGTGGAAGTAATTGAATGTTAGCAACAGGGACAGATGGATTCCCCTTTGATACAAACATCCCCCAGGCTCATGGGCCCTGGTGCAAGAGTTCAGCTTGGGCCCCCCTTCCCTCATTGCTTTGTGGCCAGGGGCAGGGAAGCACATAGCCTTCATGCTGCCTGATGCAAAAATTGAAACTGCACCCCTACCCCCATGCCAAATTCTTGACCTAACCCCTTCCCTGCCAGAGGTGTAACTTGACCAGCATGGAGTTTCTATAATACCGGTGTCTTTGGCACAAGGGTCTTTGAGCCCCTCCTGGACCCGGTAGCAACTTCTACCTCTGCACCCCCTATAGCTATGCCCCTGCCAGTAAGTATAAGTCCTCGAATTGTCCTCTTTATACAGCTAACGGGATTTTGTATCAACATCTTAAAACAAATCTGCCCATTTTTCCACATTTCCCTCACTTTGTAGTCTACATGGACGTGTACCTCCATTATACTCCTATCTTCCTGAGGATACATCTTGATTTACTCGTTTACCTGACGCGTGCATCACATTTCGGGTGCGTAAGATTTATAACGACAGATTATTTAGTTGGGACTTGTAACGGTGAGGATGTAGGATCCATTTTCACGGGCCACTGTCTATATGTTTTTTTTTTTTTTTTTTTTTACAAAGGTTCCCTGTAATTGTCTTCATTATTTTTATATTTGTCAGGCCAGATAAAGATACACATCATGTTTATGGTGTGTCAGTTATCTTGGGAATGATTGATTTGCACAATGTCAGTTGTATAAGGCAATTGCAGGATATTATTGATGAGAAACATATCTGAGCCTGACATCAAATTAGTGGTCTTCATGTAGCAAATACAGGAGGAAATGTCTCAGATACTTAAACTAGTGGGAGGCTGGAGTTTTTCTACTCCCTCATCAATGAAACGCTGCTTTAAGAAGAGATGGAAGGAGGGGTAAAAAAAAAAAAAAAAAAGGGCTAAGTCAAAACTTCAGTATTTCTCATTATTATCTATACCTAAAGGGGACAGAAAAAGCCTCCTGTACTTCCTCTCATCAATACAGTAGAGCTTTTTGTCAGTAATTTGCAATAAGTGTCTACTGCAGTTCTACGGGGACCCAGAAATCATTATTGGCTGCAGACCTGCACTGTTCCTAATTGGAAGCATTGGGCCTTATCAACTGAGGATTTTCTAGGACCTTTGACAGATACCAATACTAAAATCATTGTTCACTTGTCAATTTAAAGACCATTAAAGCAGCTTATTTTTGTTTTAATTGGAAGCTTCTCCCCTCAACAACTCCCCTCCAAACCAAAAAAAAAAACTAAAAAAACCACAGGGCAGATAAAGGTATATTAACATTGAGGTAGCGAGCTATGTAGGTCAGTTCATCAGGTTAGGATTGTGAGAGGCGGATAAAAATAAAACAAGAAAAAACACGCACATTTTGGTTTAAAAGATTCCTGCAATTTCCTTGGGATTTCAGCATCAAGCATCCAGTAAGGTGGTATCTGCCTGTAAATCTCCCAATTAAGCAAAAAAAAAAACTGCATTCATTTAAGATGTTTGCAAAAAAGCACGTTGGGGCCAAAATCAATCACAGGCGGTAGCCTGACCGGATGAAACATATGCATAACATATTCATGCGCGCCGCTCTGTAAGCAACCCTGAGCAGATCTCATTAATAAAAGCGTATATGTTATGTGAATTTGCCACGCTGCTGATACTGTCAGAGGCAACCAAACTAATATGTGTAAAATGTTTCGGAGCCATTATCTGCTTACAACTGATGTTTGGCTATAGGGAGAGGCAGACGTGTTTTGACACTTCATTGAATAAGGAGCGAAATCAGGGCTGATGGAATCATTGTAGGAGGCATTGCCGATCCTATAGGTTAAAGCAGCGGTTTCTCTGAAGGTAGAGACGTGAAAGGAAAATCATTTCTCATCCTGGACTAATTGTCCGTAATACATAGTTTATATACCAATACAGATCTCTGTTGTAAGTATCCGTAATGCGGTACCCATGGATGGCAATGGGCGCATGCTATACTTCTGCAGCGCATATTAGGGCTATTTTCCCCTGGAAAGCCTAGGGCTCCGTTATATGGAATTATATGGTTTTGCTGTATGCATAAGGACTTACCTTGTTTGCAATTTGCTGACTACTACCATCATTGGTCAGTTCTGAGATTGTCTTTCTGAATTCTTACTTATACCACGTGGTGCCATTGTATTTTACCGTACTGCGGTCATCATTTTTTCTCATGTCATCCAAATCACCCAAAAAAAAAAAAAACGATGCCTATATGGCCTTATTTAAATGGCATCTGTATTAAATCTGGAATATAATAAAGAGTTGTCTTACTTGGAACATTGGTGGCATATTACTAAGATGGTCCACCAATGTCAAATAGATGTGGGTCGCACCTCTAGGACCTGCGCCCGAAGTTCGGGTGAGCGCACCACGCATGTGCGGCCTTCCTCCATTCATTTCTACGGGAGCGCCGAAAAGAGCTGAGCAGTGTGCTTGGCTATTTTCAGAAGCCCCATAGAATTGAATGGAGAGTGCATCGCCCAAGCTCTGCCACCGCTCCATTCACTTATTTGGAACTACCGGCAATAGTCAAGCCAGTGCTCGGCTATTTTCTGCGCTTCCATAGAAATGAATGGAGGGTGGCCACGCATGTGTGGTGTGCTCTCATTCTCTTAGAGATGGGAGGTGGGACCTGCACCTATCTGACATTGGTGGCAAATCATTTGCCCCCAATATTCCGAGTGAGATAAACCCTTCAAGAAGAAGTGTATCTTGAAGTTCCATGGTTCCAATGCAACAACGTAACCAGGCCTCACCATGTGTCATTTATAATGTGGCAGAAGAGTCATTGGGTTCCCTCAGGCACCAGGTCCGGATGCGAATGTGACTTCTGCACCCCCTATTGTTATACCCCTTATGATAGGACGCTCTATATATATATATATGTACATATACGTGTTGTGGAGCGAAATCTGTGTCCACATTGCTTATGACTGCATTCAGTATCTCTGGATTATTTTAGCTGTGTGTACTTTATGACTTTTATGTACCTATAACCCTCCCCCCATATGGACACCTATATACATGTAACACATTTCAGCATTTTATTTTATGATATTTTTATTTGGCTGCCGTATTATTTGCGGTTACAAATAATTAGATTCATACATCGTTTAAGCATGTGTACAACCCATGGAGGGATACATTTGACCTCATTAGAGTGCAATAAAGTAAAATTCCAGTTTGTTAAATATCACCGAGCTGCATGCATTCAGGAGCAGATCACAGAGACTGGGCTTCAAAAGCGGACTCTTTGAGATGAGGAACAGGGTTAATTTTGGTCGCCAGGAGCTCTTCTTCCAAACACAGGAAAAGAGACAGCGATGCAGCGCCTTTAAGAGCCCAGCAAGTAAAGAAAAAAGAGATTTATGCTTTTAATTAATGGCAATTAAACCATGCCTGTTGGCTTGGCCTATGGCAATTGTTCCCTGTGAAAAGAAGGCCGAGCTGGTGACAAGCATTTGAATCCGCTAAGTTCTGTCAGGGGAGCTGACTCTGCAGGCATCAAAACCCAACTAAATCAATAAAAGAATTAAACTTTTATAAATTGCATTTTGACAAGTATCAGATACCGTTAAGCTTTGATATTATGAATTCCTTGGAGGTGATGCAAACAAGAAGGGCCGCGGTTAGAGATTCAAACAATCAAAGAGGCTTGTTAACATGTGCTGTCAAATGCATCAGTGCTATTAATTACTACAAATTAATGTGACTCTCTCTTCCTCTGGTGATTGGAATAATAATCAGCTGGATTCAAGGAATGAGCACGGAGAACATATGCATCCCTGCCAAAAATAATAAGTTAAGAAGCAAACAGACATTTGCAATACTTATGCTTGCAGGCGTGATCATTTTCTTGTGCATATGAACACCCTGCTAGATTCAGCCTCCTTTTTACAAGTAGGGTTCTAATCATCCCAAGCCTTAGATCAGGCATCCTCAAACTGCGGCCCTCCAGCTGTTGCAAAACTACAACTCCCAGAATGCCCAAACAACCTTCAGGTATCAGCCTACAGCAGGGCATTGTGGGAGTTGTGGTTTTACAACAGCTGGAGGGTTCGCAGTTTTGAGGATGCCTGCCTTAGATGGTAGTTTATACATCTCCTCACATTTTCTGTCATACCATATGTCTTGACCAGGTATTGAAGTATTGGCTTGACTCGAAATGAGCAAAGGGGAAGGTTTAACGGTGATAAACTACACTTTTATTGCGAAATGTTCATACGAGTCCTATTTAAACTGTCAAAAAATGCAAAAGAACTGTTTAAAGGCTAGGAATATTAGAGAAAGTCACAGCCGTTTGTAGGTCTTGGGGCTCAGAATTTACTCTGAAAGCGATATACAGTATTATTTTTGGTCAGCTATGGTTCATCACTGCTGTATGATCCAGCTGGAAAAACCCATAGCACTTCAGTCTGTGAAGGTTCTCATTCATCAAAGTCATGGTGTATTAGCAGTAATAAGTCAGAGCAACTGGACTTGTATTTTTGTTTTCTTGCAGATTTTTTGCTAGTCATCCAACTGGCTTTCTCTATTAGAGAAAACCAGTTGGATGACTAGCAAAAAATCTGATAAATAGCGAAAAATAAATAAAGGGGAAAAAAAATTATAAGTCCAGTTTCTGTGATGTATTACTACTACTACTGAAAAGTGAATATCCTGCAAATAAATTTAAAACATCATGTTCTAGGCAGTCTCCATAATATAAATTTTACCCACCTATAAGCCCCCCAAGGCCTCTCAGATAAAAATATGCAACTCTTTCCTCTGCCCTGATAAAATGCATTTGACTAGAAAGAGCTTTTTGTAGATGGCTTAGCTGTTAACCTAATAGGTCTGTTAAAAGTGTAAAGTATGATTTTGGTTGTCTATACTATATTGGCTGTTGATAGATACTCAGTAGCCTTTACTGTTTGGAAGGAAAGCTGAAGTGCATGTGTCTTTCACACATTTGCTTTTTCACTATACCTTTTCTGACATGTGAACCTGCACCTAACAGTGTCGACCTATGAGTCTTTGAAATAAATTATTAGAAAATAGCTCTTCTTCACATATGCAAACATATGCACTTTGTGCTCAGGGAACTGCAGATCTGCAAAATACAGATAGCTGACCGTGGATTGCACACAGAAAGTATTGTATTTTGTGGATCTGCAGTTACCTGAGCCAAAAAAAATATCGTTGAGTGCATGTAGCCTAAAAGCAAGTGAATTTCTTACCATTTCTTTCAGATAAACCAACCAACACATAAGGGTGCACTTTGATGTGGCAAGAAAAGAAAACACAGCTACCTAAAGAGTGAGAAATTCAGTCTGAGAGATCTTGGGGGCTTTTGGGTGGGTACAATTTCTATTATGGAGATTGCCTATTATATACACAGGTAATTCTGATTTGCCCTCTGTGATGCCCCATTTTAAAAAGGTATAACCCCTTTAATGCCCTATTAGGGCAAATGAGAGTCACAGAGGGGCATCACTAAACCTAACAACTCCGCCTTGTCCATATATTACACCATTGAATTTACCACCATATAGTATTTAATTTCTGGACACTACAGGGATAATATGTGGTCAAAGACTACTTTCCCAGGCAAAAACAGTTGATCTCTTGGAGTATCTCAATCAACTGTCGGATTGGTGTCTTTTTCAATTTTTTTTAATTTTTATAATTTTTTTTAAATATCAGCACAACACCAGAGTACGCAGACCCTTAACAGAGTCAATAATAAAAAATCTAGGCTGGGATCTCTTCAAGAGACCAAGGGGGTCATTTAGTAATCTGAAATACGCCTAAATAAGGCATATTTCAGGTGCAGATGGCTGCCCAACGGTTAGTTGCGCCGCTATCTACGACTTCTCCCCGCTCAAGCCCCCTTTTTAAAATTGTGGGTGTGGTGTGGACAGGGAAGAGGATGGGCCAGCCCATCTCATAGAAAAAAGTTTAAATGTAAGACAACCTTACATTTAGAACTGGCGCTGAATGTGCTGAAGTTATTGAGGGGCCTGCACCAGATTAAGGCTTAATTAAGGCCGACGTCTAAAACGTCGGTCTTAATAAATGTGCCCCTAGGTATCTATTCAATAGCAATTGTATTTTTTTTTTTTTTTTTTTATTCATTTAAATTGGTCAATAATAACCTTATAGAGTTTTGCCGAACTAGACATATAAGACAAATATTAAAATACATAAAGAGTTGGAGAACATTTGTTTTAAAAAATGCTTATTTGGATATTTATTTTCAAATACTTACTTATCACAATATTATATTTAAATTTATAGACTGATTTTGTAACCCAAGAATTACCCGTCTCACAATTATTTGCTTATTGTGCTTTGGAAGACTTACAGATCATTCTCAGTGTTACAAAGTGTGTGAACCACATAATATTTTTTTGAGATGATCAATCATAGCATGTCAGTCTGCTGGTAAATGAATCCATAGGCCAGAGGTGATCTGATTCAGTCATCAGAGTACACTAATGGACCAGGCATGAAGGATACAGTTATAAGACGACAGGGATGGTCGAGCCACTTATCCTTAGAACCAGGCTTTTGTGATAATATCCCCTGCAGAATATTTCTTAACTCTGTGTGTATGGACTTCCTGCTGTAAAAAAGGATGTTAGAGAAAGAAAGTAACACAGCATTTGATATGCTGAACATAGCATAAAAGTGTCAACTATATTTTTAACAATTAAAACCAGACAGCGATACATATATTTTTTTTTAAACAGTTTTTTTTTTATTCTTTTTTTTCTACAAGGTTGTGAGGACTACCTTCTTGCCTGAGCTGCTGTTAATGGTGTTTAGAGATATGGTTTACAAAAAAAAGCCTATAGGCACAAAGGACAGGAGATGACTCTACGATTCTACGGGAGAGCTTAAAAAAAAAAAAAAAAAAAATGCTCTGTGCAGGGTTTATTGTAGAGGGAAGGGGAGTAGATAAGCTGTAATATCAACTATTGTTATCATGGGCTCTGTGTTATCTATATACTGTATAAAGATGCTTTCATTGTAATCCTGCCTACGATAATGAGATGACGGCTGAAAAGTGATCTCCACAAAACAGGGAGTAGTTCACATATTATTAGGTAGCTTACATGAAAACTACAGGATTTTACAATTTATTAAAAAATATGAAAGAAAATCACCAAAAATTCTGAAAAGATATGATTAAACAATAGGTAATTTTCTGATAACACATGGCACATTCACTTTAGGGCATGTGCTAACATCAAGGACTTCCAAAATTATTGCTCTTAGCTTTTGTAAATAGTTGACCGAAAACTTCACATTTAGGGTTCATGCACACGACCGTGGTTTTGGTTCTCATACAATCTGCATTTTTTGCTGATGAAATACAAATAAATTAATTTCAATGGGATTGCAAAAAAAAAAAAAATAGAACATGCCCTATTCTTGTCCGTTTTTTGGCCAAGAATAGCCAGTTCTAGCATAGAGCAGGATGTACCGTTCTGCAAAATGTGAAAAAACACAACGGGTATCCGTGTTTTGTGGATCACAAAAACTGCTATGGTCGTGTGCACATGAGACCTTAAGAAGATTTAAATCATAATTCAAAAAGACTCTACTACGAAAAAAAAAAATAAAAATAAGATTTTTCCCAGAATATCATTACAATGGTAGCAAAATATTTTATCCTACACTAAGTCGAAATTGTACATTGGCTCCTTAGTCTGACTGAGGGTTAATCGTTTTGCCAATGACCATTTAATGATGTTGTATAGGTATGGTATAAAGAAATACAAACATCTGAAAGTGGTAAAATAAATAAATATAAAATAAGGGCGATCTTTATATGATTGAGGCAAGGGGTCAAGGCTTTCCATGTATTAATTTTGCACAAACCATTGAAGTCTGGTTTAGAACAATGGAGCGTACTTGCAGTTAGGAGGCAACACAGAAGGTTGGCCTAGGGGAGGCTTAAAATGTAAATTAAGCCCTTTAGCAGCAGTATGTATATGCATAATTCCTGCTAAGACGTCTCTTATTAACACATGTATTTGGTAATACAAGTCCAATACATTTGAATTAGTGCTAGCATCAAGCAATAAATACAGGAACATTAAATTTCTGATAAATATATGACTGTTATGGAGCACAGCCGAGATACTGCGGGAAGCCATGGGAGGACAACCTAGTGTATCCTATTATCTTTTAGATATGTGTCCAATCATTTTAATATACTTTTATTTGTCATAAACAACATGTGAGAATGGCAAATGTTTTTAAAATAATTCTAAGAATAAAAGACATTTTAATGTAAAATTCCCCAGGTTTGATGTGTGGCCTCATTAAAGGCTAATAACTCACAGTGGCAACTACAATGTTTGAAAGTTAAATATAATTCTGCCCAGTGGGGATTTTCTTTAGTTCTGCTAAACACATGATCTAATTGGTTTCCTTTTTTCCATCAACTTTTTAGTTCATTTTTTGGAACTATATAGCTTTACTTTATTTATGTGTTTAAATTACCTTGCAACTAAATTGAGTCTTCAGTGAATTCATTATTTCCTAAACATATGAAACATATGCATACATTTAGTTCATAAATTCAGTTATTTGATGGCCACGCTCCATTAACTGTTATGGGAGTACCAAAAATATTTTTGTCTATTCTTGGAAATCCAATAATGGTGAATGGAGGGGTGGCCATGCGTGCCCAGTTTGTTCTGCATTCACTGCTATGGTACTTCTGAAAATAGCTGAGTGCTCACTATTTTCAGAAGTCCCAGAACAGTGAATGGAGAGGATGCTGTTTTTAAGCAGTGTGCTCTCTGTTCATTTTGAAGGCCCAGTTCTTGAGATAAGATTGTGACCTAGATGTGGAACCAGCACCTAGCTGATATCTATAGCATATCCTAGTGAAATTCTGTAAAAGTCCCTGATGGGAAAACCCCTTTAAAGAAACCCAAAATATGCAGTTTTTTTTTACTACTTGAAATTATTTTGGTCTTAGAAATATTTTTAGCTTTAAAAACATGGAAATAACAAATATTTTTTTGCCTACATACAATGCATTTGAAAAGTCTTCAGACCCTTCAACTTTTTTTTTACAATTTGTTATGTTGTGGCCGTGTGCTAAAATAAAAATAAATTCAAAAATTCCCCTATCAGTCTGCATGCAATGCCCCAGGATGAGAAAGTGAAAACAGAATTTTAGAAAGGTTTGCAAATTTATTAAAAAGAAAAACTAAAATTTCACATGGACATAAGTATTCAGACCCCTTTCTACAACACTGGAAATTTAACTCTGGGGGCCTCCCATTTCCTTTGATAATCTTTGAGATGTTTCTACACTTTGATAGGAGTCCATCTGTTTTAAATTGTTGATTTGACATGATCTGGAAAGACACATCACCGTCTATATGGTCTCACAGCTGACAATAAATATCAGACCAAAAACCAAGCCATGAGGAGGAAAGAACTGCCTGTAGGGCTCAGAAAAAGGATTATGTTAAGGCACAGAGCGGGAGACAGGTACAAAAGAATTTCTGTTGCACTGAAAGTTCCCAAGAGCACAGTGGCCTCTAAAATTCTTAAATGGAAGAAGTTTGGAACAACCTGGCTGCCCCACCAAACTATGTAATCCGGGAGAAGGGTCTTGGTAAGAGAGGTAACCAAGAACTCAATATTCGCTCTGGCTGAGCTCCAAATATCCTGTGTGCAAATAGAAGAAATTTCCAGGTCAACCATCACTGCAGCACTTTACCAATCTGGGTTCTATGGTAGAGTGGCCAGAAAGAAGCTTTTTCTTCAGTAACAGACACATGAAAGCCCACCTGAAGTTTGCATAAAATCACCTTAATGACTCTGAAACTCTAAGAAACATGATTATCTGATTTGATAAAACCAAGATTAAACTTTTTGACCTCAAGTCTAGACATCATGTCTGGAGGAAACCAAGCAATGCTCATCTACTCCCCAATACCATCCCTACACTGAAGTATTGGGGTGGCAGCATCCTACTGTTGGGGTGTTTTTTTTATAGCAGTTGGGACAGGGATACTGGTCAGGGTTGAATACAAGCTGAATGGAGAAAGCTACTGATATAGTCTTAATGAAAATCTGATCCAGAGCTCTGGACCTCAGAATGGCCAAAAGTTTACTTTCAAGCAAGGAAATGACTATTTGCACACAGCCAAGACAATGCAGGAGAGGCTTAGAGGCATCTCTGTGCCTTGAGTGGCCCAACCAGAGCCCTGACTTGAACCTAACCAAACATCTCTGGAGAGACCTGAAAGAGCTTGAGATATCTTCAGAGAATGGCAGAAAATCTGAAAATCCCTAAATCCAGGTGTGCAAACCTTGTGGCATTAAAACCAAGAAACCTGGAGACTGTAATCACTGTCAAAGGTGCTTCGAATAAGAACGGAATACTTATGTCAATGCAATATTTTGGTTTTCAATAAACTAGCACATATTTTGAGCATTCAGTTTTCACTTAGCATTATTTTAGCACAAGGCTGGAACATTGTTTCTGAAATGATGATTTAGGTGTCTGTACTAGCTATGCCCTCACTCAATGAACATCATCGAGTGATCAGCAGCAACTTTACACAGGGCAATTATCGGGACGCAGTGCTACTAGGAACTCTCCTTCCTGATAATTGCCCCAATTTCTGGTCTTTGTAAAGAGGCCTTTACATGCATTTTAATTTACAGAGGGAAACTTGGTATATCTGCAATGAGTTGCAGGAAAGGTGTGAAGGATGAGTAGTAGTACTCAGTTTGGATGGCCCTGGGGACTTTTCTTTACTTTGGGGCATACCCTGGTTAATGGGTTCTTGTGTCTGATTGTCATTTGGGGTTCCTTAGATGGTGATGAATTGTGAGGTGCAAGGCAGGGTCCTCTGCCGCGTGGAGGCAATGATAAGGCAGTTTTGAAGTAGAACAGTTCTTTACTGAAGAATCAAGTTCAGATACATTAGTCACAGTTCCCAGTATGCACAGACATAGGCAGTTCATACATGTGTGCAATTTTCACAGTTCTTACAAGTTACAAGACTTCAGCAATGATCACTAGGCTCATATGTCTCTTTAAAGAAATTCTCCTCACAATGCACTTCTCCAACTGACTTTTGCATAAGCATCCAGAATTGGAGTGCAACACTTTTTCTCTATGCAACCACAGGGCAGACGACAGACTAAGCTCTGTTATTTTTTTAAGGTTGCTGTATTCAAAGTTTATGTTACTACAGGTTCCCCTGGTAGTATATAGCATAATGGGGATATGTGGATTCCCCCTTTTAGGTTTGTCCAGAAAAGGAAGCCTTTCTCTTTTAATGTCTTCAATGCTATGGAGTCTAAAAGCTTCTTATTAAGTAGTTTATCTCCACAGGGCTTCTACTCGCACCTCCTCTTGACACTGGTATGTTTTTCAAATATATACATTATTTTCTCTCCACTTTAGCTGAAGTATAAGCTTTCTTTGTAAGCTCGTTTTCCTGAGGGCTGTGTTCTACTGCCTCAGCACACACCACTGGACAGACATCCACTGTCTGCACTGACTCCTTGGGATGGGTGACAACCTAGCAACTGGATGCTAAGCCCTTTTGGCACACAGAAAATGCACAGTAACATCATAAATCAAAATTTTTATCTTTTTGCAGTGTACATATCAAAATTGTAGGTAAAACCGATCTGCAGAGGTAGTACACTGTATGTCCACCTCTGCCTCTATAATACGTAGGCACCATTTTGCAGCACATGGAGAGTCTACAAGCTGAAGGGACTTCTTGTGCTGCCACATAGGCTCTGTTCACATTACTCTGCTCTGTACATCAGCCTTTGCATGCACCTTATTTTTAATGAGATACTTGTCATAAGTATCTTACTATTTTCAATGGTATCTAAGAAATTCTTAATACAGATATTTATCTCAGAAAAAAAAATCCATAAAAAAGACAATTTGTAAAGCATAATTGTCAGAAAGACATGCAGTTATAAATGTGTTTTAGACTTTTTTTTCTCTCTGCATAGCATTCATTTACATATATCAAGTGCTGGTCACTGTGAAATGTGTTTAATTTTAATTTCAATTGGTGTTAATATTTTTTTTTAGATCAGTTTGTGTCCCAGACATTTTGCATATGATTAGTATCCAGCAGTGATATGCTAATTAATTATCAGTCCTAAAATGAAAATCTATAAATGCATTTGCATTGGTATGTGTCCGCCTGAGATCATTCTAAATAATTTATGCCAAGGGCTTGATGTGCTAACGTAGTGTTAAGTTTAAAACCATCCATGAAAAACTCGTGCAAGTATCTTATCTGCAATAAAATAAAATAAATCAACGCATGAAAATTCTATATTTTGCATTTGTTCTTGAGATCAGCCTGCTTTAGACTAGGTCTACACGACGACATAAGTCGCGCGACACATAGGGCACAACTACGCTGCAACATGTGTCATGCAACATTTTGTCGCAGAAATGTCGCGCAACAATTTTTATAATGATAGTCTATGGTATCGCACTGCGACATGCGAGATGCTGCGACTGCGACAGTCGCAGAAAAATCCATCTTAAATTTCGTCGTGTAGGCCTAGCCTTAAAGGGGATCTGTTACCTTATCAGACTTGTATGTTTTAGTAAATACTCGTATTCCCCATAATGTAGCAATTCTGAAGCATCTTTTCTTATGCTGCATTGTGCTGTCTCTCTGTTATTCCTACTAGAAATTTCTGAATAAATTGACACTATAACCGGATGGAGGGGTGTCCCTGCGCACTGACACTGTCCAAGCAATGCTGACAAGTTAGGCCTCATGCACACAACCGTTTTTGTGGTCCGCATCTGAGCTCGGGTGCGGACCCATTCACTTCAATGGGGCCGCAAAAGATGCAGACAGCACTCCGTGTGCTGTCCGCATCCGTTGCACCATTCCGTGGCCCCGTAAATAAAATATAGCATGTCCTATTCTTGTCCGTTTTGCGGACAAGAATAGGCATTTCTACACTGGGCCGCCCGTTCCGTTCCGCAGATTGCGGAAGGCACACGGGCGGCTTCCGTTCTTTGCAGATCCGCGGTTTGTGGACTGCAAAAAACGGCGTTGTTGTGTGCATGAGGCCTTAGGCTGTATAGGGACACACCCCATGACAAAAGATAAATGGTAACAGCCAGGAACAGCACAAAGCAGAGCTTTTCAAAAAGGTGCTCCAGAACTGCTTTTTCACAAAGAACCCAAGTACTTAAAGGGAACCTGCAATCAGAAAATGACCTATTGTTTAAATCGCGGTTTTATGTTAAGTATATTTTTTTTATTTTTTTTGTTATGATGTTTTTTTTTTGTCACTTTATACATATTAAAACAAGTAAAATCCTGCAGTTTTCACTCTTGTAACTAAGCCTAATATTCACACTTCCTCTTCTAGGGTGTTTACTTTTCAACAGTCATCTCATTATTATCACAGGAGGATTGGAATGACAGGTAAGTCATATGTATAGAGAACAAATCACGGAAAAAAATATATAAAACATCCTGCACAATATGATAATAAATATTGCGGATGTACATGGCTACATTTATACAGTCACAGAAAATAATGCACTATAATAATAGATGCAAGCATAACATATGGACTAGGCCCTCACTCTATTGATAAAATCGGAGACACTTGGTCAATACAGTTTGATTAAAACACATCTAAGCCCACCTACCAAGCGACAAGGTGGTCTCAGTTCAGGTGGGTCCTAAGCTAAACCTGCCTATGCCGTTATGCATTTATGTTCAGGAGCGCAGACCCCGCACATATAGTGTGTTGCTCCTAATTACCTCCATGTGCAATATCAACCGGTGGGAGGAGGAGCACACACATATATGTACCACCATAATCAAGGTTGCCTATTAGATAGGTGGGGCAAAAGTGCACATGAATACTACTCCCAAAATGGTAGCGTATTCGCAAATGAAAGTGCCACATAGAAAATGCAGGATGTTTTATATCTTTTTTTACGTGATTTGTTTAAGGGTACTTTCACACTAACGTTTTTCTTTTCCGGCGCTGAGTTCCGTCCTAGGGGCTCAAATCCGGAAAATAACTGATCAGTTTTATCCTAATGCATTCTGAATGGAGAGTAATCCGTTCAGGATGCATCAGGATGTCTTCAGTTCAGTCTTTTTGACTGATCAGGCTTTTCAGAAAACCATAGCATGTTGTTTTTTTACCTCCGGCCAAACATCCTGAACACTTTGACTGAACTCCGGATCCGGTCTTTTTCCCATTGACTTGCATTAACGCCGGTGCCGTGTATTCAGTCAAACCGGATTCGGCTTTTGCATGTTAAACCCGAAAAATGTGAAAATAGTCCATAAATGGCGGATCATTTTTTTCCTGATCAGGATTCAAATGTAATCCGTTTTCACACATTTTTCCGGATCCGGCGGGCAGTTCCGGTGTCAGAATTGAACGCCGGATTTAAACAACGCTCGTGTGAAAGTAGCCTAACTTGTCTTGAAGGAGTGGCACCTTCATTTGTGAATACGCTCCTATTTTGGGAGTAGTATTCATGTGCACTTTTGCCCCACCTATCAAATAGGTCTATGGACCTGTGCCTATTACGAGAGCCGGTCTGAAACAAATGAAGTCAGCGGGAGCAGGCAGTTCCAAGAACAGCCCAATGAAGGCCCCCGGCAGCTGTTCTTGGAACTGCCTGCTCCCGGTGACCGCATTTGTTTTAGACTGGCTCGCACACAGGCACAGGTAAGGGCTTACCTGTGCCTCGCCGGACTTGTGAGAAAAGATGGCAGCCTGCATGTGTTCGGAGGCGAACAATGCGAACTGGCCATCACTGTCGATAGATATATAGTGTAGGAAGGAACAAGTGGCTATCATTGATGGTCGGTACGTGTCACTGAGGTTCCTGGCCTCGGTGAGGTAAGAGCTGTTTTTTTTTCTTGAAGTGTCATTATTGCAGTCTGACACTTCAGCTGTTTCGTATACCTGTAAAGGTGATCCGGGACGGCTCTTACTGGGAGTAGCCAAAGTGCTGGGTGGGTGGCTACTCCCCATGTTCCAGGCCGGGTCTTGGCAAGCTTATAAAAGCAGTCAGCACTATCAGGTGGAGTGGATTTTCCTCTATCTGACAGTGAAGCTGTGGAGTCCTCTAGGCTGAAGACTGCAAACAGGCGTGCAGGCTGCCTGGAAGCCTGCCAGTTAACTGTTCTGTGACTGAGCATTCAGCCAGGTGTGAACCGACACCTAGGATTCCAGGTGAACATTGTTTTGCTTTTTTTTTGCTGTTCAGATAATACAACCGTCTGCATCCGTTCTGAACGGATCTGTTTGTATTATCTTTAACATAGCCAAGACGGATCCTTCTTGAACACCATTGAAAGTCAATTGAGGACGGATCAGTCAGTGAAAACCGATTCGTCTCCATTGACTTACATTGTATGCCAGGACGGATCCTTTTGGCTCAGTTTTATCAGACGGACACCAAAACGCTGCAAGCAGCGTTTTGGTGTTCGTCTCCAAAGCGGAATGGAGACTGAGCTGATGCAAACTGATGCATTCTGAGCGGATCCTTTTCCATTCAGAATGCATTAGAATGCAAACTAAACGGATCTCACAAATGGAAAGCCAAAACTCCACTGTGAAAGTAGACTAACCTGTCTACCAGAGAAAATCCCCACAATTGGTGGCTTGAAGCGGGCACATGCAGTGAGGCTGGCCTGAAGGCCGAAAAGTTCTTGTTTTTTTTCCAGGCACGGGTGTATGTCCTATATCAAGCTGGCAAAATGGAGGCGGTCGTGAAGGCCCTCATGGAGGCTAACTTGCAGCAGCGGGAGGCTAACAAGCAGCAGCAGGAAACCAACCAGCTTCTATTACAGCATGTGATGGCGTTACAAGCAGCAGGAGCGTCCCAGAACGTCCACGATGCCTGGAAAGCTGTCCGTGCGGCGATCCCTAAGAAGACCCCCTCGGACGATGTTGAGACTTATCTGACGGTATTCGAAAAGGTGGCCGTGAGGGAGAGTTTACCCTGAGACCAATCGGCTGAGGTCGTCGCTCCATTCCTGGTGTCTTGACCCCAGCAGGTGTTTTTCGACTTACCAGATGGTCAAGCGGCCGACTACCCGACCGTAAAGGGTGAGATTCTGGCCAGACTGGGGTGAATGTATTGGTCCAGGCCCAGCAGGTGCATCAGTGGGAAATTAACTGAACCCACCAGATCGCAGTATTATGATCTGCTACACCGGTTGCTAAAATGGCTGCAGCCTGACGTACTGAGTCCCACTGCTGTTGGCTGATGTGTTCTGGAGGGCTTTGCCGTAATACTCTCCAGCACTGGATCGGCCAGGTGTCTCCTGGTAATGCCCTAGAGATGGTCGACCTGTTGGAGTGCTTTGAAGCCACCAGAAATCTACAGGGGGGTTCTGTTGGGAGGGGGCGAGTTAAACCTCGGAAATCTCCACCTTCGACCAGGCGGCTGGTGCCAGCAAGGCCCGCTCGGGATGTACTCCCTGCAGATCCAGCACTGGTGGTCTGTTGGCGGTGTCAAGAGCCTGGTCACATAAGGGCCGACTGTCCCCATCGGGGAGAACCCATGGACACTAACTATGGCTACCGGCCTTCGATGTATGCCTGGAGGCTGTGTGCAATCGGTACCCCCAAGACTATAGACAATAGTCACCTGTGTCAGGTGCAAGTGGGAGATACCCTCGTGGTGGCGCTGCTGGACTCAGGGAGCCTCGTGTTCTTGGTAGGAGCTGCCCTGGTGCGGCCCACCGAGTATACTGGCCAAAAAGTCGGCGTCGTGTGAATCCATGGAGACTTAAAGGACTATCCCACCGCCCTAGTGTCTCTATCCAAGGTGGCCCGCAGTTGGACTCATGAGGTGGCCATTGCTACAAAGTTACATTATGAACTGCGAGAGACTTCCCCTGTTTACCGTCACTGTGGCCTGAGGTGAGAGCCACCGATACCCATGGGGCAGGAGCAACTCCAATAGAATGGCCTTGCTCAGGGGGGAAACCGTAACCCTCGGAACCTGAGACCAAAGAGCCAGCAGTAGGGGTGGCCGCCACTGCGGGGGAAGGGGATGAGCCAACCTCACTGAATGTAATGGTGGGAGACGTGGAGGATTTGTCGCTGGGTCCGGAATTGGCAGACCTCTACGTCTCTGGAGACAATTTTGGTACATCTCCAGGACCCGACTCTATCTCAGGCCTGGGAAAATGTGGTAGTAGTTGAGGATGAGCCGTAACAACCAGGGGCCGAGTTTATGTTCCCCCATTTTGGGGTTCAACAAGAGATGCTGTACCTGGTAAATCAACTATGGGATGAGTATATTGAACAGTTGGTGGTGCCCAAGGCGTATCGCAAGCTCGTGTTGGAGTTGGCCCACTGTGACGGAGTGAACCGTCACTGGGGCTGCTGTAGAAGCCTGAGGGCCAGCCTCCTTCCTACGGACTATGGACCCAGAACTATGGAGAACCCCCTCAGACCTTTTGGGGTTACAAGGAACTATGAACCCTGATTTATGTGTGGAATTTATATGCCACATATTTCCTATTGCCCATTTAAAAGGCATGGTGTTGATTCAGCAACACAAAAAGGGTTAACTCTGCACTGAAACTCCCACTGATTGTGTTAGTGATGGGATTAAGATAGATGACTATAGGAGCAGCCGACTCCTAGATGAGTAGATCACCCTATGATACACTCAGGACATAATCCCATCACATGTGTCTCCTCTATCCCTATTCATTCATTATGGAGGGGGGTGAAGTCTGTTTGCATGTTGTTCATGGTTGATTGCGTTATGTTGTTAGACTTCTTGAACTGTATATATATATTGAGTTGGTCTTCAAAAAGAGAGTTCCTGTTTTACCCTTTATCATGCTGAGGCTGGTGCTTGGGTAACTGATCAACACTGTGGATTGCTATACGCTGAAGATTTGCTATACTCCCCTGGCTATCCTACTAGCTCTTGTAAGAGCTGTTCCTGGTCTCTGGATTTCGGAGCGGTTCACCCACTGGAGCCTGGAGCCTTGTCATAGGTCCAGGTTGGGTAGGAGACGGTGAGACCTCAACCAAGCTTCGGCGGTTCGTGGGGGCTGCAGTGCTTACGGTGTCAAGTGGAGTGCTTGGAGTCCTCAGGAAGCACTAGGAGCATCCATCGACGAAGGTACCCAGTCGGGATGCCAGAAGATCGGTTACACCCACCAACATGTTTTTGGGGGACACCTGGGCCAGCAGAAAGCGCTGGACCGGATTCTACAGCGGTTTTACTGGCCCAGTGTGTTCAGAGAGGTGGTAGAGTATTGCAAGTCTTGGCCAACCTGCCAGATAACCAGCCCCCAGCCACATTTCGTAGTCCCCTGGTCCCTCTCCTGATTATTGAGGTTCCATTCGAGCGCATCGCTATGGATCTCATAGGCCCAGTACAGAAGTCCGCTAGAGGGCACCAACACATACCGACATACTTCAGCCAAACTCATAGCCAAAGAGTTAGTGGAGATGTTTTCCCGAGTGGGCCTACCGAGAGAGATTTTGACCGACCAGGGGACCCCTTTTATGTCAAAAGTCATGAGGGAACTTAGTAAACTACTACAGATCAAACAGTTATGGACGTCCGTCTATCACCCACAAACAGACGGCCTGGTAGAAAGGTTTAATCAAACTTTGAAAAACATTATAAAGTGGGTGGTGTCTAAGGATGGGAGGGATTGGAATCTTCTACTGCCCTATCTCATGTTCGCAGTGTGAGGAAAGGGATTTAGGGATCATTATTTTAGAAGACTTAAACGTAGGCAGACAATGTCATAGAGCAGCAGGAAATGCTAGCAGAATGCTTGGGTGTATAGGGAGAGGAATTACCAGTAGAAAGAGGGAGGTGATCATGCCGCTCTACAGAGCACTAGTGAGACCTCTTTTGGAGTATTGTGCTCAGTACTGGAGACCATATCTCCAGAAGGATATTGATACTTTAGAGAGAGTTCAGAGAAGAGCTACTAAACTGTTACATGAATTGCAGGATAAAACTTACCAGGAAAGATTAAAGGACCTTAACATGTATAGCTTGGAAGAAAGACGAGACAGAGGGGATATGATAGAAACTTTTAAATACATAAAGGGAATCAACAAGGTAAAAGAGGAGAGAATATTTAAAAGAAGAAAAACTGCTACAAGAGGACATAGTTTTAAATTAGAGGGGCAAAGGTTTAAAAGTAATATCAGGAAGTATTACTTTACTGAGAGAGTAGTGGATGCATGGAATAGCCTTCCTGCAGAAGTGGTAGCTGCAAATACAGTGGAGGAGTTTAAGCATGCATGGGATAGGCATAAGGTCATCCTTCATATAAGATAGGGCCAGGGGCTATCCATAGTATTTAGTATATTGGGCAGACTAGATGGGCCAAATGGTTCTTATCTGCCGACACATTCTATGTTTCTATGAGTGATACCCCAGTCCTCTACTGGGTTCTCCCCCTTCGAACTGCCATATGGCCGACATCCGCGTGGTTTGTTGGACATAGCCAAAGAGGCATGGGAACAACAACCCACACCGCATAAAAGTGTGATTGAGCATGTCACTCGGATGCAAGAACGGATGGAGACAGTGTTGCCGCTGGTTAAGGAACATAGGGCATCCCAGCAAGCCCAGAGTAGGGTCTATAATCGCCAGGCTCGTGTTCGGAATTTTACGAAAACTTACTAAAAACAGTGGAAAGATAGGGAGACCAGGTACAGACAACAGCTCCCAGCCGGGTTTTCTGGGGGTAGAGTTTCCAGTCCCACGACCTGATACAAGGGAAGCAGTTGCCACAGTAAAGATTGCTGACAACCTTTCCTCTAAACAGACTCGGGAGGCCAGGGAGTTTGTCAGCAGGAACACAAATGTGTTTTCAAACCTCCCTGGACGCACTTCTATCACCCGACATGACATTGTCACTAAGCATCAGGCCAGAATCTGGTTGAAGCCATCTTGAAAGAAGTGCAGCTGATGTCACAGCTGGGTGTCATGGAGGAGTCAAAAAGTGAATAGGCCAGTGCGATAGTCTTGATACCCAAGCCGGATGGGGCGTTATGGGATGTAATGACTTCAGCAAACTTAATGTTTGCCCCGAGTGGATGAGCTTATTGAGAAGTTAGGCCAACCCCGGTATTTTTCTGTTTTGGACCTCACCAAAGGGTACTGGCAGGTACCCTTGAGGGAGACTGCCAAGGAGAAAACAGCTTTCATCACACCAGAAGGGCTGTATCCGTACAAGGTATTACCCTTTGGTCTACATGGCGCTCCCGCCACATTTCAAAGGCTAATGGATATTGTTCACATCATAGGTATTGTTCACATCATAGGTATGATTCGGCGTACCTGGATAATATCGTTATCCACAGTACCGATTGGGAAAGTCACCTACCTAAAGTACAGGCTATAGTGGACCCCCTTAGGGAGGCTGGTTAACCGCTAACCCAAAAAAGTGCGCAATAGGCTTAGAAGAGACCAAGTACCTAGGGTATGTAATTGGGCGCAAAGTTATCAAACCTCAGGTGAACAAAATTGAGGCAATTTGGAATTGGCCCCAACCTGTCACTACTCGGCAAGTAAAGTCATTCCTGGGAATAGTGGGATACTATATGAGGTTTGTCCCCCACTTTGCCACAATGGCCGCACCATTGACAGGCCTTTTGAAGGGACGCAAGTCAGTGACGGTCCACTGGAATGAGCAGGCGGAAAAGGCTTTCTCCGCTTTGAAGTCGGCCCTGTGTGGGTCCCCGGTTTTGGTGATGCCCGACTTCAAAAGGGAGTTTATAGTACAGACAGATGCCTCTGAGGTGGGTCTCGGTGCTGTACTGTCTCAGGAGGTCAACGGGGAGGAGCATCCCTTTGTCTTCCTCAGCCGGAAGCTTACCCCAGTCAAGACCATGTATAGCATAGTGGAGAGAGAGAGTGCCTGCCTATCAAGTGGGCACTCGAGTCTCTCCGCTATTATTTGTTAGGGAGAAAGTTTCGTCTGGTGACCGACCGCTCCCCTCAAATGGATGAGCCAGGCCAAGGACAGAAATGCCCGGTTTACCCAGTGGTTTCTGCCTTTGTAAAATTTCTTATTTTCGGTGGAACACAGGGCAGGCCGGTTACTAAGAGACGTGGATGCCCTGTCCCGGGTACACTGTTTAATGTGTGTCCACCACTCTAGGGTTGAACAAAGGGGGAGGTATGTAGGGTGGTCGGTACATGTCACCGAGGTTCCTGGCCTCGGTGAGGTAACAGCTGTTTTTTTCCCCTGAAGTGTCATTATTGCAGATTGCAGTCTGACACTTCAGCTGTTTCGTATAGCCGTAAAGCTGATCCGGGACGGCTCTTACTGGGAGTAGCCAAAGTGCTGGGCGGGTGGCTACTCCCCACGTTCCAGGCCAGGTCTTGTCAGCACTATCAGGTGGGGTGGATTATCCTCTATCTGACAGTGAAGCTGTGGAGTCCTCTAGGCTGAAGACTGCAAACAGGCGTGCAGGCCGCCTGGAAGCCTGCCAGTAAACTATTTTGTGGCTGAGTATTCAGCCATGTGTGTACTGACACCTAGGATTCCAGGTGAACATTGTTTTGTTTTTGCTGTGTGTGAACAAGCACCAAGACTGCTATGTTTTGCTGAGTGTAAATAAACACTAAAGTTTGATTTGCAACCTGCGTCCACTAACCTGTCTACAAGAGCAAATCCCCACAATAGATAGATAGATAAATAATAGATGGAATGACAGATAGATAGATAGATAGATAGATAAAATTACAGATAGAATTACAGATAGACAGACACAGTGAAACAAATTCATAATAGCCATACATGCACACAATAATTTGAAAAATAACTACCAAAATTATTCATTTTTGTTTCACACATTTTGGATACACCCATATTAAATGGATTGCAAATTCTACTTTACCTATTTTTATTGCTAGTTAAAACCAGATAGTGACACATATCCCTTTTACCTAATCTGTTTTTATTTTCTTGTTCTTAACCAGGAACGTAGCCCAGGAGCCTGAGGGGGCCCAAAGACCCTTGTGGTGCATAAGAAGACATTGGTATTATAGAAAGTGTGCTGCCAGCAAACAGATAACTCTTGTAAGTAAGTATAGATGTCTTTATTGCAGTCAACGCGTTTTAAGGGCGAAACGCCCCCTTCAACAGGACAATTACAGATCCGTATCAATCTATAATTGTCCTGATGAAGGGGACACTTCGCACTTGAAACTTCCGTTGTTTCCCTTCTTTCAAGCCTTCCTGATACTCGGTGATCCGAAGAGAGCAGGAACCAGGGCAGCAGCAAAGCATACCCCTTTTGCTGGTGGGGTTAAAATCAGCAAAGAGTTTATAGCTTTTGTGTCTTCTCACAACAGCCTCTGGTAAGCACAATTATTATCATCTTACCCTGCACATACCCAGAGGATACCACACATGAGGCGCTGTTTTTTTGTTTTTTCTTTTCTCGTGCGTATCTGTGATGATAAGCAGATGCTGTAACTGCAGTAAAATGATCTCTACAGACCAAGAAGTGTCGCCTATTATTAGGCTTAGTGGACACTGTGAAAACTGCAGAATTTAGTTTTTTTTTAAATATAGAAATTGACTTAGAAAATTAAAAATATATATCAAAAATGATTTCAAAATGTTTAACATACAATCGTGGCTTAAACAATAGGTCATTATCTGATGACACATTCCCTTTAACAGAAGCGTATGTTGTAACAAACTCAATAGGACATAAAGAGAAAAAAGCTAAAATACGCTGAGGGCAAAAGCATGGAAAATGTCAGTCACCAAGACAGTAAGTATAAGGTGCCGAGAGCTCTCTACATGAGCATTAAAAATGCTTGGGGCACGCAAGTAATTAACAAGAACAAATGAGAAGATATGAAAGGGGAAGAGCATTGATATGTGTTTTGGGCTGCAGTGGGAGTAGACTTAAGAGGACAAAGCTTACAAGGCATTAGCAATAATAAAAAAAAAATGTGGTACTCTAGTGCAATCCTAAATAATTGGAGATAGAAAATTTACATATTTGCAGAGAAATATTTAAACATTTACAAAAATATCCAGCCTTTTAATTTACCCATGTGAATTCCCTGTGCCATGGTATCATTCTGATTATAACTCATCCAGCAATGCTGAAAACCAAACATTTTTGCCTTTCATCTATCTTAAATAAATTACATTTGCTTAAATTACATCTTTTTAAATAAGATGACTGCAGCATGAAGAGTGGCGTTTATGATGGAGGGAAAAATGGGTGGCCGACAAATATTTCTCAGTTAAATCCTTTCTGCTTGTATGACCCATGTTTTCATACAGATGTTCCTAAGTTGTGACTATATTTTTTGAATATGATATATAGGAAAGTTCAAAAATATGTTGCCACTTAAAGGGCATCTGTCAGCAGATCTGTACCTATAACACTGGCTGACCTGTTACATGTGCACTTGGCAGATGAAGGCATCTGTGTTGGTCCCATGTTCATATGTGCCCGCATTACTGAGGAAAATTATGTTTTATTATAAGCAAATATTAGAGACACTAGGAGCAACGGAGGCGTCGCCGTTACACCTAGAGGCTCTGCTCTCTCTGCAACTGCAGGACCAGGCATTGTAAATGTGATCACACCTGGCCCTGTCAATTAAAATGGAGAGGTCGCAGCAGTTACAGAGAGAGCTGAGCCTCTAAGGCTGGGTTCACACCTGAGCGTTTTACAGCACGTTCCTACGCGCTGTAAAATGCTCAACAGGCAAAAACCAATGATTCCCTATGGGCATGGTTCTCACCTGAGCGTTTTACAGCGCGTACGAACGCGCTGTAAAACGCCCTACGCCCCAAGAAGTACAGGAGCTTCTTTGGGGCGTATTGTCACGCGTACGCCTCTGTGGTCAATAGCAAGAACGCGCGTACGACGCGCATTTCCAAATACAAAAACTCCCCAAAATACGCCCAATAAAAACACCTGTAAACAGCGCTTATCGGATATGCTCAGGTGTGAACCCAGCCTAAGAGTAATGGAAATGCCGTCGTTGCTCCTAGAGGCTCATTTCCATATAATAAAACATAATTTTTCTCAGCAATGCCGCACATATGAACGTGACACCAACACAGATGCCTTCAGCTGCCAAGTGCACATGTAACAGGTCAGCCAGTGTCATAGGTACAGATCTACTAACAGATGTGTGCAGAAAAACAGTAGCAGCAAAGTGGATGGCATCTAAAAAAAATCTTATCCACACACTGTAGAGAGTGCCCAACCTGGAACCTCCACATTTACATATATTATTCCCTCTGTGCCAGAAAAGTGCTGCCAAAAAATCTCAAACTTTGGCGCATGCTGTTGTTGCGCAAAATGGTGCAACTTTTTGGGGCTTTTATTCACTGCTCGTCACTTCAAAGTGGCGATTGGTGAGGGGCTGGAGTAGGCGGTCCATCAGATCAATTCTAATCTGTGACAGGAAATAGATAGATTATAATGAGGATCTAGTGAATATAAAGTGGAGCAGGGCACACCTGCACTTGAGGTCACACAGGAGAGTAGGGTGGATAGTTATATATTTTTATTTATGTCAATTCAATACAAGAAAAATATACTTATAAAATTATTAAACAGTATGCTATATAGACTTAAATTCCTCTAAAAATGGGTATCGCTAAAATGTAACAACACATGTGTGATCCTATGGGAAGGATATCTTGATGGCCAAGTTCCTTACTAATGATAGTGTCCAATACACTTGGTATAATCAGGTTTGTATTGTCAAGAGTCATAGATTGAATGCCGTATAGTCAGAGTGCCACTCACTCCGGTTTCTTTTGCCGTTAGTTGACAATGCAACAGATCGCTCTGCCTGTGTATACACTCGTTCGGCACTTTTGTTACTTACAGTTCTGTAGGTTTGTGCCGACTGTGCTGAAATTTCACGTGGCGTCCCACGTGTGATGCGTTATTCAGGCTGCGGTATATCCTCCAGGAGATAAAATCAGGGATCCACGGTAATCCACGGTGATCAGTTGTAGAAGTGCAGTCTCAGTAATTTGGTAGACTTCAGTTCCTGCACGGGTACTCAATCACGCAGGCAGGTCAGATGTTGCTGCGGCTGATGAGTTTTAAAAGATTTTTCAATTTTTTCTACCAAGTTGTGATTACCAATCCCGTTACTCCTGGTCGACTTGAAGCGCTTCAATACGTCCTTAGTCTCATGGAATTGTCCTACCAGACGCGTTTCGGAGTTAACTTGACTCCTTCCTCACTGAGGAAGGAGTCAAGTTAACTCCGAAACGCGTCTGGTAGGACAATTCCATGAGACTAAGGACGTATTGAAGCGCTTCAAGTCGACCAGGAGTAACGGGATTGGTAATCACAACTTGGTAGAAAAAAAAATTGAAAAATCTTTTAAAACTCATCAGCCGCAGCAACATCTGACCTGCCTGCGTGATTGAGTACCCGTGCAGGAACTGAAGTCTACCAAATTACTGAGACTGCACTTCTACAACTGATCACCGTGGATTACCGTGGATCCCTGATTTTATCTCCTGGAGGATATACCGCAGCCTGAATAACGCATCACACGTGGGACGCCACGTGAAATTTCAGCACAGTCGGCACAAACCTACAGAACTGTAAGTAACAAAAGTGCCGAACGAGTGTATACACAGGCAGAGCGATCTGTTGCATTGTCAACTAACGGCAAAAGAAACCGGAGTGAGTGGCACTCTGACTATACGGCATTCAATCTATGACTCTTGACAATACAAACCTGATTATACCAAGTGTATTGGACACTATCATTAGTAAGGAACTTGGCCATCAAGATATCCTTCCCATAGGATCACACATGTGTTGTTACATTTTAGCGATACCCATTTTTAGAGGAATTTAAGTCTATATAGCATACTGTTTAATAATTTTATAAGTATATTTTTCTTGTATTGAATTGACATAAATAAAAATATATAACTATCCACCCTACTCTCCTGTGTGACCTCAAGTGCAGGTGTGCCCTGCTACACTTTATATTCACTAAATCCTTTTGAAGATTGGGTGTAATCTTCCCGCAGGTGCACCCACTCCATTTTTTGCCTAGGAGGTGAGCCTTCTCTAAGCTTTTTTTCATAATGAGGATCTAGACCACCTCTCTTGCTGGTCTAGATCTCCATTTTGGACCTGCAAAGATGCTCCACTAACACTAATTGTGGTGCATCTAAAAGAAGCTAGGGAGAGATTAAGACCAGTGTGTATAATGCCAGTCTTGATCAATTTGCACAAATTTTAAGGCCCCTTTATACGGGCCAATTTTGGAGGTGATTGTCGAGAAGGAAGGGTTCTTTCCTGACAGGCGCCTGCTTATCAGTGAAGGAGAAATTTACATGCAGCCATCCCCTCCACAGTATGGGGAGAAGCGATCACTAATGCTATCGCCTGTCCCCATACAGACTCATTTGCTGGAAGCAGAGGTTGTTTACACAGCACAATCTGCTGCAGGCAAACGTTGATTTTTGTGTCCACATGAATTATCTTGTTCAATGCTCGTTCATCGGGTAATCAGCTTCACTTTTACACTGCCAGATTATTGCTAACGAGCGTTCCTATGACAGGCCCGTGGACAGGGCCTGTCACAGTGCAGTTCACTGTAACATTTGTTGATGTGTAGGCTGGCTGCATGCACTTTTGCGTACTGGCTGTGGTTGAGGTTCACGTGGATGCTATTTGCTTGGGTGGTGTGTGCTGGCTATGGCCTTCTCAGTGTGTGAACTGTGTCCTGTGCATATTCTGCCACTGGTGTCTGTATCAAAGTGCGGTTCACTGTGACACTGTGTTGCTGCCTAGGCTGGCTGCATGTGCTTTTTAGTACTGGCTGCAGTTGACATTTCTGTGTATGGTGGTTGCTTGTGTGGTGCGTATTGGCTGCGGTATTTTATAGTGTGTTAACTATGCTCTGTGAATTATGTGCTCCCTGTGTCTACTTAAGGTTACTGCTCCCTGAGCTTGTTTAAATATCAGGTGGTCAGGTGCCTTAATCACCCTGCTATTTAGACCTATGTGCGTTATGCCCGGGAGTTAATTAATATCTTTATGTCCTGATCTGTCTGTGAACGCCATGCTTCCTGTGTCCTGGTTTCGAATGAGTTCCAGGCCTGCCATGCTCCCTATACCATAATCCTCATGGGTTCTAGGCTATTTAACCATGTTTCTATAATGCAATCTTTTCATCTCCTGTCTATGGATGCCATACTTCCTGTTTCGCATGTGTCCCACATATGTTTGCATTTCTTTCTGTAATACCATGCTCCCTGTTCCACATGGGTTCCAGACATGTTTGTAAGTATTTTTGTGAACGCCATGCTCCCTATTTCGCATGGGTTCCAGACATGTTTGTATGTCTTTCTGTGAATGCCATGCTTCCTGTTCCGCATGGGTCCCAGACATGTTTGTATGTCTTTCTATGAATACTATGCTTCCTATTATGCATAGGTTCCATACATGTTTGTATGTCTTTCTGTGAATACCATGCTTCCTGTTCCGCATGGGTTCCAGGCATGTTTGCATGTCTGTCTGTGAACGGCATGCTCCCTGTTCTGCATGGGTTCCAGGCATATTTTGTATGTCTGTCTGAGAACGCCATGCTTTATATTCCGCATGGGTTCCAGGTATGCTTGTATTTCTTTGATTATGTCCGGATCTGTCTATGTTCACCATGCTCAGTGTATCCTACTTTGCATGGGTATGTGATCCTTTATCCTGGTCTTGAGTCTGATCACTGTTCTATATTACATGCCAGGATTGCTGGTGCACCATCATCTCAGTTTCCTTGCAGGTCAGTTGGAAAGTGTACTGGGACCATCCCAGGAGGTAGCGGTATTGTAGCCCCCCTGTGGCAAAGACCAGATCCCTGTATAGGGGTTTAAAGGTGAAAACCAGGAAAGCACCAGAATAACACCCTTGGGGTTTGGCCCAAAGTCAAACCGGTCACTTGGCACAGTGGTTACACTTCTGCCACTGATCTGCCTGATCCATACAGTGTGTTCAGCTATGGAACCTGGTGTCCTTCTTAGTTGCGGTTCCTTTCTTCACTGGTTTATTCTGATTGTTTGTGTCTAGTACTTTTGTTTACTAAAACATTTGCTTTTTCTCTAGATCTTGATGTCTGTTCTGTCTGTGCCTGTGATAGGTTCAGGGGTTTTCCGTGACTTCTGTAAAGTCTGCAGAAAATTCACATCATTGCTGCTCCAAAATCCACAGCAGATTTTGTTGCCATTAATAATTTCAGCCAGATCCTAAGCTGCATGTGGTTGTACCCTTGCAGCTCTATAAAACCTCAGAGTAGTATGGAGCCATAATACAACAGCCATAGAAGTTACTGGGGTCATACTGTCCTCCTCTATATTTTACTATGTCGTATGCCATATTCCAGTGCGGTACAGGGCACCATACTGTGACACATGGTGGGTCTACGGCTCCACAGTATCAGGTCAGAGGGGCATCATGTGCTGCCTTACAAGCTCCAAGCCTGTATAATACCCCTTTATGCATGTACACTATTATTCTTTTGGAGAAAACTGTTGTACGTATGTTCATATGCAGGTAGTCCTATCGCGACTGCTTATCTACAACCCCTGTTCTGCCACTGTTTGGGATGTTGGTAGCTGATGAAATAAACGAGTAATATATAGATAAATATGGCTCTACAAACTTTCCACCATAACTCATTCAAAGTATATAGCACACAATGTGAGACAAAATCCCAACTAATTAGTAACAATTACCAATTTGTCAAATAAAAGCTTGTATTTTAAATAGCAATTACATTTTCTTGTAGAATAAATTCATTTTTGACTAAGCAAGTATGTATAATAAAGGCTGTCAGCAGACATTATTACAATATGTTGCCATAAGAGCATATCATGAATTTTAGTATGTAATGCTGTATATAAATAATCACTTTCAAAATGCAAAAGAAAATAATCCAGGTTCAGCTAGCGATAAGAATTCCTAATATACACAAATTTAATATGCAATATTCTACCACTAAATGGTTTCTGGTTGAAATAAAATTAGAGAATTTAAGTCTTTGTTTTGAATAATTAGTTAACAATCATGGAGACATTACTTAAAGGAAATGTCACCAAAGCGTCACCAAATATTTTTTTTTGCCAGTTAAGGGTACTTTCACACTAGCGGTTTTCTTTTCCTGCATAGAGTTCCGTCCTAGGGGCTCTATACTGGAAAATAACTGATCCGTTTTATCCCCATGCATTCTGAATGGAGAGTAATCCGTTCAGGATGCATCAGGATGTCTTCAGTTCAGTCTTTTTGACCGATCAGGACAGAGATAAAACCATAGCATGCTACGGTTTTATCTCTCAAAAAAACTGAATGCCATCAGTTGGCATTTGTAATCAGAAAATAAAAAGATTACAAAAAAAGGAGATGTGTCACTATCTGGCTTAAGGGTTTAAGGCTACTTACCGGCGACAGAACTGCTTGCCAGATCACTCTGCCGCAAGTGTGAAAGTAGCCTTAAACCCTTAAACCAGATAGTGACACATCTCCTTTTTTTGTAATCTCTTTTTATTTTCTGATTACAGATTTTTTTATTCTGTTTTCTGAACACGATTATTGGGGTGGCCATCTTACCCGAGCTGTTCTTAACAGCATTTAGAAAGCATTAAGAAAATTACTTTATGGCAGCCCCATGGGCCACAGATGGCAGCCCCATGGGCCACAGACACAATGGAAAGGAGAGGAACCTATTGACTTCTATGGGAGAGTTTTCTAGTTTTTCTAGACATGCTCTGTGACCTGTGCAGAGGTCATTGTATAAGAAAAGAATAGATAAGCTTTTACAATGGTGGATCCTGTCTTATCTGTCATTCTAATCCTGCCTGTAATGATATCCCTTCTTTATACAGATAAGCAGGTAACTGCAGTAAAGTGATTTGTACAGACCAAGAAGTGGCGCCTCTTATTACTCTTAGTGGTCAGTGTGAAAACTGCAGGATTTATGGTCTTTGTTTAAATATAGATATTGACATTAAAAATAATGTAATCAAAATTTCTTAAAAAATATGTTAAACATATAAACTTGATTTAACCAATAGACAATTTTCTGATGACACATTTCCTTTAAAATGTAAACTGAGAAAATAACTTTTCAGAATAACACATAGACAAAAAAAAATCACAGAAAAAACTAAGATAAAAACATCCTGCACAGTATGATAAACGGATCTGCGGATGTGACATATTATTGAAGAAAATCACAGAAATAAGATAATAACGCACTTAGTAAAGTAGATGCAAGCATTATATATGGACAAAGTCCTCCCTCTGATGTGATAAAATCTGAGACGCCTAGCCAATATATTTTGATCAAAATACATTTGTGCCCGCCTACCAAGCGCCAAGGTGGTCTCAGGTCAGGCGGGTCCTACGCTAAACCTACCTAAGCTGTTGGGCTTCTATGTTCGGGAGCGCAGACCCCGCACATATGGTGTGCTGCTCCTAGTCACCTCCATGTGCATCAAGCAACCGATGGGAGGAGGAGCAAGCACACCTATATGTACCACCTAATCAAGGCCCTCTATCGGATAGGAAGGGCAAAGTGCAAAGGAATGCTACTCTCAAGATAAAATAGGTGCGCATTCACACTTATATACTACATAGACAAAAAATCACAGAAAAAAACTAAGATAAAAGCATCCTGCACGGTATGATAAACAGATCTGCGGATGTCACTGGCCATATTATTGAAGGAAGCAATATGGACAACCACAATACATTAGTAAGTGCCTTGTATTAACTTCCTCTACATAATTACTATTTGCTGATGTGAGACAACCCCCTTAAAGGGAACCTGTCACCAGGATTTTGTGTATAGAGCTGAGGACATGGGTTGCTAGATGGCCGCTAGCACATCCGCAATACCCAGTCCCCATACAAAAACCGATTTGATACATATGCAATTAACCTGAGATGAGTCCTGTCCCTGAGATGAGTCCTGTCCCTGAGATGAGTCAGGGACAGGACCCATCTCAGGGTAATTTGCATATGTATCAAATCGTTTTTTTTTTACACAATAAAAGCACATAGAGCTATGGGGACTGGATATGGCGGATGTGCTAGCGGCCATCTAGCAACCCATGTCCTCAGCTCTCCTCAAAATCCCGGTGACAGGTTCCCGTTAACGTTTTGCTGGCAGGCAGCTTTCTACAGCTAAACCCATCATTTAAGAGGTCAAGTTAAGCCACATCCTGTTTAGCTAAACCATACCCCTCAGCCACTCCTTAAGGAGGATTTACACTACCCAATTGTTGGGCAGATTATCAGGGACGAACATTCGTACGATCTCTCGTTCCTGAGAATCTGCCCCTTTAAAGGTGGTGCAGATCACCTGATGAATGAGTGAAATGTTTTTTCATCGGGTGAAACAATCTTTCAAGTGAACACCTAAATCATCTGCTGCCCAGAAACAATGAATCTGTATGAGGACGAGCAATGACAGTAGTCATCGCTCATCCCCATACAGTGGAGAAGATCACTGCATGTAAATACAGAGCTTCATCTCCACTGACGGACAGGCAATTGCCGGGAAGAACATCAGACCATGTAAAACCGCCTTTAGTAAACCGGAGATTGATTAGGAGGAGACAGAACACTGGAGGATACTGTAGCACAGTCGCTATGGTGTTATTAAAAATATGGAATGTTGCATATTACGCTCACAATGTATATGGCATACATCTCTTTATATTCGGCTTATGTTGTTCTCTTCAGTCTTGCAGGGTCTTTTTTTCTTGTTCTGCCATGAAATGTCCATTCAGGATTTAGGAGTAGAGCTCTCAGGGGGTTGTCATGTAGAGTATATATATATATATATCCCATCCATTGCAGAACAGTCAAGTCATTTATGGTTTCAGCACATGAAGTGGTGTTAGTGATGAGTGAGAGGTCTTCACTTACATGTGTTTCTTTAGTCTCGTGAAGAAAATGGCAGAAGGTTTGAAGAGACAAAGTAAAAAAAAATTGAACTAGGAGGAAGCTCATGCATTTTTTATATCAATGACTCAGATATAGTAGTTCTTGTCTTGTAAGTCATGATACAGTCTTATAAGTTGTCATTGTTTTGTTAAAGCTATCCACTGGACTTCATAAAGATTATTGCCAGCAATGCCTATAATGCTGGTCTCAGACTGCTAGACCATGGCACTTGAAGTGGTGGACCCGTTGGACTGTTCATCTGGATAGCTCTAAGCTCAGCTGTAAGATAATAAAGAACTATTACTTAAAACCCATGGACACTTTTACAATCATTTTTAAATTGAATTGTATGTTTTATGGGATAAATAAGATAAATCTAGAGAACAGTTCAGATGCATGGCACTCCATAAAAAAGAAAATCCATTTGCAAATTAAAACATTTTATTCTGAAGAGTGAAAACTATATCCAGGTGAGTACACAATCATTTAGTCATAAGCCACATTTTTTTCTACTGTTCGGTTCGGTCCAATTTGGACCTTCCTCATTTACTTCCAGTAATTTGGTACCATTTCAGGCACTTTCTGCTTATACCGGGGGTCTAGTAGCGTGGACACCCAGTACAGGTCTTTCTCCTTCAGCCTTTTTATACGAGGGTCCCTCAACAGGCACGCCAGCATGAAAGACCCCATTTGCACAAGGTTGGATGCCGAGCTACTCATGTCCTGTTCCTCGTCCTCAGTGATCTCACTGAAGGTATGTTCTTCCCCCCAGCCACGTACAACACCATGGGTACCAGATAGGTGACAACGAGCACCCTGGGATGCCTGTTGTGGTTGGTCTTCCTCCTCCTCCTCAAAGCCACATTCCTCCTCTGACTCCTCTTCCTCACACCGCTCTTCCGGGGATGTGGAATAGCCCCTGGGGAGCTGGGGGGGTGCCGTTGATGTGGAGCAAGACGCAGCAGCAGAAGAGGATTCAGCCGAGGAGGTTATGGAAGAGGATGGAGCAGGAGGAGTAGAGGAGGTGGCAGCAGGCCTGCCTGCAAGTCGTGGCGGTGTCACCAACTCATCTGCAGAGCCACGCATTCCATGCTTGGCAGCCGTCAGAAGGTTTACCCAATGCGCAGTGTAGGTTATATACCTGCCCTGACCGTGCTTTGCAGACCAGGTATCAGTGGTCAGATGGACCCTTGCCCCAACACTGTGTGCCAGACATGCCATGACTTTCTTTTGCACAATAGAGTACAGGTTCGGGATTGCCTTTTGTGCAAAAAAATTTCGGCCCGGTACCTTCCACTGCGGTGTCCCAATAGCTACAAATTTTTTGAAGGCCTCAGACTCCACCAAATCCTGACTCAGGCCTCTCACCCAGTTAAGCCAGTACTCTCGGCCCTGCACTGATGAGGGGAAATCACCCCTGAAACAGCTGTCTGCAGACGAGATGCTGGCCTATTTATTATCCGAGTCATGTCTCAAGGCCTATTCAAAAGGTCAAACACTGACTTATAGGATAGCTGCCTTACATCTGGTGGCCTCAAAGGCTGACCTTGTTAAGAGCTCCTTTGCATCCCTTTCTTCTCAGTAGAAATATAAGGTATTGGGTAGATCCCTGTGTAGAGACGGAGTTACTATAGGTGGTTTGTCTGTGGAGAGAAAAGTACTACAGGTTGTCCAGTGATCATAAGTTATATTTTTTGACTATACTGTGGATAGGTGACAAATGTCTATTTGGGACAACCCCTTTAAGGTTTATTGACCACACTAAGTAGAACATTTCTAAAGCGGAGAACAGTATTCTGTTTCTCGCTATATCCAGTATGATGTGTGAAATGTCAACTATATTCAGAAAGTTCTGGTAATGAAGCTATCAGATGAATTTTCTATTATATATGATTCATGCAGACATTTAAAGTTATAATGGTAAAAGAGAATAATAATGAATCTAACACATTTCCTTTTGTATATGAAGCAACAGTATTGCATTAGATATCCTCCTAAAGTGGGCTTAAATGAATTAGCTACATATCGTCCATTTATTCTGCACAAATTTGGAAGATGTTATTCTGAAAACTCCCAGGGTAGATTAATGTTTTCTCCTTCCTTCACTCTATCAGGAAGGGGATTTGCAGACAACAGCTTCAACAAATTCCCCTGACTGAGAAGAATTACAAGTATTATCACCTAGATCATTAAACTGAGTTCATAGATTGCAGAACGTCTTCAATCAATTCATCTAAGATAACTCGAAGCCAGATGGACCCCCTCTGTGAAAACTTGACTTAATTGGCCAATAAGTGGCTGGAAAAGGTGCATACAATTTGATGGAATTACAGGCTGAGCAAGTGATTGCAGTTTTCCACTGCTCGGGGTGCACTGCGGGTCAGACCTTTTGGAGAGGGCTAACTTAATGTCCACTATTAAATGCCACTGTGAAAAATGCTAGCACACTTGGTGCTCAGATGTAAAGTGCGCACAGGTCACCCCTTGTCTGATGGAGAAAGTTAGATGCACGCATTTATCATCTGTTTGGCCTCATTTCTGCCTCGCTAATGGCGACAGAGTCACATCCATTGTCAGTTTCATCGTTTTCTATATTCCTTTCATTTTATTGGCATAACGAAAGTATTATCTTAGCAAAGCAATACATCTCTCCTGGAAAAACCACTTTTCTTCAATTATGTCCCAAGAGTATTTTTCAAGAAAGGTTAAAACACCAGCAAGTGAAAAAAAATGTATAAATTATTTTGTTATTATTTTCAAGTCATCGTAGCCCAGGCCATAGAAGAAAGCAAATGTTACTCCTCCCCAGTAATTTATCCTTCAGAACAAATAGTTTAAGAAAATGTCAACCTTTGAATATTTAACTCGACGTCGTTCCACATCGGCAAATATTTACCCGGCTTCTTTGTTTTAACAAAGAATTCATATGGGGATTTTGCCAGACAATATATTTTCTGTTAAACACTCCCAATGTACTAAAGAGGGTAAACCAGGAAAAAAACAAAACAGTTTATCTTTAGCTAATTATGCAGTAGTTATGGGCTAATGCCACTTGCGTGTCCTTAGACTTCTAATCAACAGATTGGACTGCAGAGTTAACAGCCGGAATGGGAGCCCTTTGCATCTATCTAGAAATGTCACCGGATTTTATTTTTAAGGAGGCCATATTTGTAATTTAAAATGACTTCCCTTCACGCCATGACATATAAAACCTTATCTATGTCACATCGCAAATGCAAGGAATGTTGCACCCTAACGCAGAATGGATTTTGATGGCACAGACTCATGATTTCGTGATGGTCCTTATTAATGTCTCAAGGAACTGAAATTCTTCTTATAGACATATGGACACAGCAAGTGAATAAACAGGACAAGGAGAAGTGTTACCTTGTGATCCATCAGCGATGAGAGATATGATAACAAATAGTCTTGTCAGAATCCAAGGTAACATAAAGGTTGCAGACAGGACAGGTGATAAATCAACTCTTTCTGAAATTATAGTAAAGCCGAATACATGAAACAATTTATTTTGTTTAAAATGCGTTTTATTCAGTCCCCCCGGTCTAGTTTTTTGTCTATATGATACTACAGGTGTAGACATTTCCATATTCATTCTTGCACTGTGAGGGACACAATTTGATCATGTTCTTTGCTAGAATTTAAATGATTTTTAAATATTGCTTTTTATTAACAGGTCGTTAAGCCCAAAGAACAAAGCTTACAAGAGTGCAACATAAAAAAATGGGAGAACTAAAAATGTTTCTAGAGGCTCTCAGAATCGCATGTGAGAAAAAGTAAATGGGATGGGAGCACATTTATGTAATGCCCTAAAAATACTATTAGTTTTTCCTCAAACACAAATTGTAGAAAAGTTTCTAAAGTGTACGGAAAATATAGCTAGCGTACAATTAAAGCAAAGATTTGCATCTATCTGATAGTGTTTTAATATTTTTTTTTTTATCAGGACACTAGTAGTAAAAGCCATGCACTTAAAGGGGTTATCTGTAGGGATGAGCAAACCCGAACTGTATAGTTCGGGTTCGTACTGTCAAGGAACCATGAACCAGACGTACAACAAGAGATAAGTGGAAATAAGAAGGCTTTATTGAAAATAAAGCTGTAAGGCAAAAGTCCAAGCGGATGGCTAAACCGAAGCAGGGTCTTGCGAAGCCAGAAGTCAGGAACCAGAAGGGTAGTCAGACGAAGCCTGGATCAGGAACCAGCAGGGTAGTCAGACGAGGCCTGGATCAGGAACCAGCAGGGTAGTCAGACGAGGCCTGGATCAGGAACCAGCAGGGTAGTCAGACGAAGCCAGGATCAGGAACCAGAAGCAGCAGCAGTCTTAGAAGCATGTGAACACAGGAGGACCAAGCAGGGAACTGAAGCCACAGACCTCCTATATATATGAGCTAGGCATCCAGCTCCTCCCAGTGGGAAGGAGAAGCCGCAGGGTGGGAGGCTACAAGAAACCCAGAAACCAAGATGGCCGCCAGCACATGTCAAACGAAGGAGAACAGCAAGAAGGTAAGACCATGACAGTACCTCCCCCACAAGGGCCCCTCCTCCACGGAGTAAAGAACGGTTTCTGAGGGAAGCGTGCGTGGAAGGCTCGGAGCAAGGCAGGAGCATGGACATCTGCGGAGGGAACCCAGGAACGCTCCTCTGGACCATAACCACGCCAATGGACCAAAAACTGCACCCGACCGCGGACCAGGCGTGAGTCCAGGATATTGCTCACCTCATACTCCTCACGATTGCCCACTTGGACCGGACGAGGCCGAGGAACCGAGGAAGTGAAACGATTACACACCAGTGGCTTCAACAGGGAGACATGAAACACGTTGGAGATCCGCATGCCAGGAGGAAGCGCAAGGGCATAGGCTACCGGGTTTACCCTGCGAAGCACTCGGAAGGGACAAACAAAGCGAGGCGCCAGCTTGGGAGTGGGCACTCGAAGGTTGAGGTTGCGGGTGGACAACCATACGCGGTCTCCGACCTGGTAGGAAGGAGCGGGCGCTCGTCTGCGATCAGCCTGGAGTCTCTGGCGCTGCGCAGAGACCTCAAGGGACCTCTGGATCTGTACCCAAGAAGCACGTAGGACGGAAAGGTGATCCTCCACAGCCGGAATATCCTGGGGAGAGAATACCTCCGGTAACACGGCAGGTTGGAACCCATAATTGGCCATGAAGGGAGACGTCCCAGAGGAAGAGTTCACCGCCGTGTTCCTGGCAAACTCAGCCCAAGGCAGGAGGTCAACCCAATTGTCTTGGTGATCGGAGACATAGCAACGAAGGAATTGCTCCAAGGCCTGATTGGATCGTTCTGCGGCCCCATTGGACTGAGGGTGGTAGGCCGAGGAGAAAGAGAGATGAATCCCCAACTGGGAGCAAAAGGCGCGCCAGAACCTGGACACAAACTGACTCCCCCGATCCGACACAATCTCCTTGGGCAAACCGTGCAACCGGGAGACCTCCCTGGCAAAAATCGAGGCCAACTCTTGTGCAGAGGGTAACTTCTTGAGAGGAACACAGTGGCACATTTTGGAAAACCGATCCACAATCATGAGAATGACCGTATGGCCTCGGGATGCAGGGAGGTCCACAATGAAATCCATCCCCAGGTGTGACCATGGACGCTCCCCGGTGGCTATGGGTTGCAAAAGGCCCAACGGAAGGTGCCGAGGGGACTTACTCTGGGCACAAACGGAGCATGCCGCTACATATGCGGCGATGTCGGAACGTAGAGAAGGCCACCAGAACAGACGTGAAACAGCCCAGGACAGCTGATTCTTTCCAGGGTGCCCCGCGGCCTTGGAGTTATGGTAGGTTCGCAACAACCGAGTGCGCAACTCCTCAGGCACAAAACATCTGCCGTTGGGTCTCCCAGAGGGAGCACCAGATTGAGCCGCCAAAATCTGCTCACCCAGGGGAGAGGTCAGGCTGGTGCGAATAGCGGCCAGGATCTGATTCGGAGGTATGACCGAAGTCGGAACCGACTCCTCCCCGGACAGCTCGGAGTACTGCCGTGATAAGGCATCCGCTCTGATGTTCTTGGAACCGGGTAGGTAGGAGACCACGTAATTAAAACGTGACAAGAACAGAGCCCATCTGGCCTGACGTGGTGTCAATCTCTTGGCCTCAGAGAGGTAGGACAGATTCTTGTGGTCCGTCAGGATGAGAACCGGAACCACCGAGCCCTCGAGCAAGTGCCTCCATTCTTTAAGGGCCTGCACGATGGCCAATAACTCCCTGTCACCAATCTGATAGTTGCACTCCGCGGAAGACAGCTTCCGGGAGTAAAACCCACAAGGAAGCAGGGGACCCTCTGGTGTTCTACGCTGAGACAGGAGGGCGCCTACTCCCGTCTCAGACGCGTCCACCTCGAGGACAAAAGGCAACCCAGGGTTGGGATGCGACAGAATCGGAGCCGACACAGAGGCGGACTTTAGAGCCTCAAAAGCTCGGATGGCCTCGAGCGGCCAGACCTGGGGATTACTGCCCTTCCTGGTCAGATCCGTGAGAGGCTTGGCTAGCATGGAAAAGTCCCTGATGAACTTCCGATAATAATTGGCGAAGCCCAAAAAGCGCTGCAGGGCACGAAGCCCACTGGGCTGGGGCCACTGTAAGACAGCCGAAACCTTCTCAGGATCCATGGAGAACCCCTCAGCGGAAATGATGTAACCTAAGAAGGTTACCTGGGATCGGTGAAATTCGCATTTCTCAAGCTTACCGAACAGCTTGTTCTCTCGTAAGCGTTGCAACACTCGTCTGACATCCAGAATGTGGGCCTCCATGGATGCAGAATATACCAAGATGTCATCCAAATAGACCAACACACACTGCTGCAACAGGTCACGGAAAACATCGTTGATGAATTCCTGGAAGACTGCGGGCGCATTGCACAACCCAAAGGGCATAACCAAGGATTCATAATGACCGGTCCTGGTGTTAAACGCGGTCTTCCACTCATCGCCCGCCTTGATCCTTACCAGGTTATATGCCGCCCTCAGGTCGAGTTTGGTAAAGACCGTGGCCCCTTTGAGGCGATCGAACAGCTCGGAAATCAAGGGTATCGGGTAAGCGTTCTTGATCGTGATGCGATTGAGACCCCTGTAGTCGATGCAAGGCCTCAACTCACCGCCCTTCTTTTTCACAAAGAAAAATCCAGCCCCTGCCGGGGACGAGGATTTGCGAATGTGTCCGCGTGAAAGCGCCTCCCTCACGTACTCCTCCATGGCCTCATTCTCCGCTACCGACAGTGGATAGACTTTGCCACGAGGAGGAACGACACCAGATTGTAACTCTATGGCACAATCGTATGGGCGGTGCGGAGGTAGGGCAACCGCACGCACCTTATCGAATACTTCCCGGTACTCCTCGTATTCAGGAGGCAACAGAGAGTCCGAGGAAGTACACAGCAACTTGACAGGCCCATGGATGCAACTAGCCCCACACTGCGGTGACCACGAGAGGATCTCGGCCGATCTCCAATCGAAAGTCGGATTATGCTTCTGGAGCCAGGGGTACCCCAAGACCACCGAGTAGTGTGGAGACGAAATAACCTGGAGACAGACCGACTCTCTGTGAACGGCACCAATGGCCATCCCCACTGGAAGGGTCTCCTGAGTCACGTGTGGCGGCAGAAGGGGTCTGCCGTCTATCGCCTCAAGAGCCAGTGGGGAACCTCGAGGCTGCAGAGGAATGGAATTGGCGGCAGCGAACACACTATCAATGAACAAACCACCAGCACCAGAGTCCACCAACGCCTGGGTCGTCACCGAGCCCCCGACCCAGGAGAGGACAACAGTAATCAGTGGTTTGTCAACACGGGAAACCGGGGACGAGGAGACTCCACCCAAGATCTGCCCCCGACAGGATCTCAGGTGCGAGCGTTTCCCGGACGGTTCGGGCATGCCAACCGAAAATGCCCACCAAGACCACAGTACATGCATCGGCCCTCGCGTCTCCGGAGTACCCTCTCCCCCTCGGACAGGCGAGCAAACCCCAGCTGCATGGGTTCACCCCCAGACAAGTCATCCCCAGGAGGCGTGGGAGGAGAGGGAGGCACTGGTGGGACAGCAAACGTAGGCGCCAATCTGTTAGAAGACCTCCGCAGGCTCTCCTTAAAGGAAGGTCTCTCCCTGAGTCTGGTGTCAATCAAAATCAGGAAAGAAATAAGGGACTCGAGCTCCACTGGTAGGTCCTTAGCTGCAACCTCATCCTTCAAGGCATCCGAGAGACCATGAGAGAAAGCAGCGACCAGAGCCTCATTATTCCAGCCCACCTCTGCTGCCAGGGTACGAAACTCAATGGCGTATTCAGCTACGGATCGTGAACCCTGTCTGATGGACATAAGGAGCTTCGCAGCAGAGGCAGCACGAGCCGGCACATCGAATACCTTCCGAAGAGAAGCAACAAAACCGGAAAACTCGGCAACCACCGGATTGTTGTTCTCCCATAAAGGGCTGGCCCAGGCCAAGGCCTTGTCCGAGAGCAGCGAGATCAAGAAGCCCACCTTTGATCTCTCAGTAGGAAAGGCATGTGGCAGCAACTCGAAATAAATGCCCACCTGGTTAAGGAAACCTCGGCACTGAGTTGGCTCTCCCCCAAAGCGCTGTGGAAGGGGGGCAGAACCGGTCATACCCCGAAACACCGCAGGCGCAGCAACAGGTGTCGGGGTAGACTCTGGCGCAACAACCGGAGCGGCAGTAGGAGCGGGCCCAGGAGCGACAACCGACCCATCGGCAACGGAAGCTAAATGAGCCGTGCGTTCAAGCAGGGTTTGCAACGCCACAGCGAACCGACCCAACAGGTGATCCTGCTGATCAAGTCTGGCAACCAGCGTAGGTAGCGAGGATGGCCCTGTACCGTCAGAATTCATGGCTTGGTCCTAATGTCAAGGAACCATGAACCAGACGTACAACAAGAGATAAGTGGAAATAAGAAGGCTTTATTGAAAATAAAGCTGTAAGGCAAAAGTCCAAGCGGATGGCTAAACCGAAGCAGGGTCTTGCGAAGCCAGAAGTCAGGAACCAGAAGGGTAGTCAGACGAAGCCTGGATCAGGAACCAGCAGGGTAGTCAGACGAGGCCTGGATCAGGAACCAGCAGGGTAGTCAGACGAGACCTGGATCAGGAACCAGCAGGGTAGTCAGACAAAGCCAGGATCAGGAACCAGAAGCAGCAGCAGTCTTAGAAGCATGTGAACACAGGAGGACCAAGCAGGGAACTGAAGCCACAGACCTCCTATATATATGAGCTAGGCATCCAGCTCCTCCCAGTGGGAAGGAGAAGCCGCAGGGTGGGAGGCTACAAGAAACCCAGAAACCAAGATGGCCGCCAGCACATGTCAAACGAAGGAGAACAGCAAGAAGGTAAGACCATGACACGTACCGAATTTTGGGGTGTCCGTGACACGGACCCGAACCCGGACATTTTCGTAAAAGTCCGGGTTCGGGTTCGGTGTTCGTCGCTTTCTTGGCGCTTTTTGAAAGGCTGCAAAGCAGCCAATCAACAAGCGTCATACTACTTGCCCCAAGAGGCCATCACAGCCATGCCTACTATTGGCATAGCTGTGATTGGCCAGAGCACCATGTGACCCAGCCTCTATTTAAGCTGGAGTCACATAGCGCCGCCCGTCACTCTGCTCTGATCAGCATAGGGAGAGGTTGCGGCTGCGACAGTAGAGCGAGATTAGGCAGATTAACTCCTCCAAAGGACTTGATTAATTGATCGATCTGCAGCTGTGGATCATTGAGCTGTTGATACTCAATTGCTCACTGTTTTTAGGCTGCCCAGACCGTTTGTCAGTCACTTTTTTCTGGGGTGATCGGCGGCCATTTTGTGTCTTGTGGTGTGCCAGCACAAGCTGCGACCAAGTGCATTTAACCCTTAATGGTGTGGTTGTTTTTTGGCTAATTCCTACATCAGTGTGAAGCTGTCACACCAAGTGCATTTAACCAACAATAGTCTGGTTATTTTTTGGCCATATACTACATCAGGGGCAAGCTGCGCCTGTCACCAAGTGCATTTAACCCTCAATGGTGTGGTTGTTTTTTGGCTAAATCCTACATCAGGGTGAAGCTGTCACACCAAGTGCATTTAACCAGCAATAGTCTGTTTATTTTTTGGCCATATACTACATCAGGGGCAAGCTGCGCCTGTCACCAAGTGCATTTAACCCTCAGTAGTGTGGTTGGTCAAGCTGTCACACCAAGTGCATTTAACCATCAATAGTGTGGTTATTTTTTGGCCATATCCCAGTCTAATTCTGTCAGTAAACCTATACCTGTCACCCAGCGCCTAAATACTAGGCCTCAAATTTATATCCAGCTAAATCTGTCGTTACTGCTGTATTGTTGTGGCTGGTCAAGTTATTTAGCGTCCGTCAAAGCACATTTTTTGTTCTGGGTTGATATACAATTCCCAATTTAGCAATTTCATATTTTAGTGGTTTCTGCTGTATCAGAGCTATTTGAAATCTATCCCTAAAAGGGTATATAATATTCAAGGTGAACATAGCGTCATTCAGAATAACTTCACACACACGCTACTGTGCATTTCCAAGTCTAATTCTGTCAGTAAACCTATACCTGTCACCCAGCGCCTAAATACTAGGCCTCAAATTTATATCCAGCTAAATCTGTGGTTATTGCTGTGGCTGGGCAAGTTATTTAGTGTCCGTCCAAGCACAGTTTTTGTTCTGGGTTGAAATACAATTCCCAATTTAGCAATTTCCTAATTTAGTGGTTTCTGCTGTATCAGGCCTACTTTAAATACATCCCTAAAAGGGTATATCAGAATCAAGGTGCTGATAGGGTCATTCTCAATAACTTCACACACACGCTACTGTGCATATCCCAGTCTAATTCTGTCTGTAAAACGTATACCTGTCACCCAGCGCCTAAATACTAGGCCTCAAATTTATATCCTGCTAAATCTGTCGTTACTGCTGTACTGTTGTGGCTGGGCAAGTTATTTAGTGTCCGTCAAAGCACATTTTTTGTTCTGGGTTGAAATACAATTCCCAATTTAGCAATTTCCTAATTTAGTGGTTTCTGCTGTATCAGGCCTACTTTAAATTTATCCCTAAAAGGGTATATAATATTCAAGGTGCTGATAGGGTCATTCTGAATAACTTCACACACACGCTACTGTGCATTTCCAAGTCTAATTCTGTCAGTAAACCTATACCTGTCACCCAGCGCCTAAATACTAGGCCTCAAATTTATATCCAGCTAAATCTGTCGTTACTGTTGTGGCTGGGCAAGTTATTTAGTGTCCGTCAAAGCACATTTTTTGTTCTGGGTTGAAATACAATTCCCAATTTAGCAATTTCCTAATTTAGTGGTTTCTGCTGTATCAGGCCTACTTTAAATACATCCCTAAAAGGGTATATCAGAATCAAGGTGCTGATAGGGTCATTCTCAATAACTTCACACACGCTACTGTGCATATCCCAGTCTAATTCTGTCCGTAAAACGTATACCTGTCACCCAGCGCCTAAATACTAGGCCTCAAATTCATAGTCAGCTAAATTGGTGGTTACTGCTGTGCCTGTATTAGTGTAATACGGTACCTAAATAGATAGCCAGATAGTGTTAGGTGTCTGTAAAAAAAGGCCTGAATTTGAATTCAATACATTGGGCCAAATAATATTTTTGTTGTTGTGGTGAACGATAACAATGAGGAAAACATCTAGTAAGGGACGCGGACGTGGACATGGTCGTGGTGGTGTTAGTGGACCCTCTGGTGCTGGGAGAGGACGTGGCCGTTCTGCCACATCCACACGTCCTAGTGTACCAACTACCTCAGGTCCCAGTAGCCGCCAGAATTTACAGCGATATATGGTGGGGCCCAATGCCGTTCTAAGGATGGTAAGGCCTGAGCAGGTACAGGCATTAGTCAATTGGGTGGCCGACAGTGGATCCAGCACGTTCACATTATCTCCCACCCAGTCTTCTGCAGAAAGCGCACAGATGGCGCCTGAAAACCAACCCCATCAGTCTGTCACATCACCCCCATGCATATCGGGGAAACTGTCTGAGCCTCAAGTTATGCAGCACTCTCTTATGCTGTTTGAAGACTCTGCTGGCAGGGTTTCCCAAGGGCATCCACCTAGCCCTTCCCCAGCGGTGGAAGACATAGAATGCACTGACGCACAACCACTTATGTTTCCTGATGATGAGGACATGGGAATACCACCTCAGCAAATCTCTGATGATGACGAAACACAGGTGCCAACTGCTGCGTCTTTCTGCAGTGTGCAGACTGAACAGGAGGTCAGGGATCAAGACTGGGTGGAAGACGATGCAGGGGACGATGAGGTCCTAGACCCCACATGGAATGAAGGTCGTGCCACTGACTTTCACAGTTCGGAGGAAGAGGCAGTGGTGAGACCGAGCCAACAGCGTAGCAAAAGAGGGAGCAGTGGGCAAAAGCAGAACACCCGCCGCCAAGAGACTCCGCCTGCTACTGACCGCCGCAATCTGGGACCGAGCACCCCAAAGGCAGCTTCAAGGAGTTCCCTGGCATTGCACTTCTTCAAACAATGTGCTGACGACAAGACCCGAGTGGTTTGCACGCTGTGCCATCAGAGCCTGAAGCGAGGCTTTAACGTTCTGAACCTTAGCACAACCTGCATGACCAGGCACCTGCATGCAAAGCATGAACTGCAGTGGAGTAAACACCTTAAAAACAAGGAAGTCACTCAGGCTCCCCCTGCTACCTCTTCTGCTGCTGCCGCCTCGGCCTCTTCTGCTGCTGCCGCCTCGGCCTCTTCCTCCGCTTCTGGAGGAACATTGGCACCTGCCGCCCAGCAAACAGGGGATGTACCACCAACACCACCACCACCTCCGTCACCAAGCATCTCAACCATGTCACACGGCAGCGTTCAGCTCTCCATCTCACAAACATTTGAGAGAAAGCGTAAATTCCCACCTAGCCACCCTCGATCCCTGGCCCTGAATGCCAGCATTTCTAAACTACTGGCCTATGAAATGCTGTCATTTAGGCTGGTGGACACAGACAGCTTCAAACAGCTCATGTCGCTTGCTGTCCCACAGTATGTTGTTCCCAGCCGCCACTACTTCTCCAAGAGAGCCGTGCCTTCCCTGCACAACCAAGTATCCGATAAAATCAAGTGTGCACTGCGCAACGCCATCTGTAGCAAGGTCCACCTAACCACAGATACGTGGACCAGTAAGCACGGCCAGGGACGCTATATCTCCCTAACTGCACACTGGGTAAATGTAGTGGCAGCTGGGCCCCAGGCGGAGAGCTGTTTGGCGCACGTCCTTCCGCCGCCAAGGATCGCAGGGCAACATTCTTTGCCTCCTGTTGCCACCTCCTCCTACTCAGCTTCCTCCTCCTCTTCTTCCACCTGCTCATCCAGTCAGCCACACACCTTCACCACCAACTTCAGCACAGCCCGGGGTAAACGTCAGCAGGCCATTCTGAAACTCATATGTTTGGGGGACAGGCCCCACACCGCACAGGAGTTGTGGCGTGGTATAGAACAACAGACCGACGAGTGGTTGCTGCCGGTGAGCCTCAAGCCCGGCCTGGTGGTGTGCGATAATGGGCGAAATCTCGTTGCAGCTCTGGGACTAGCCGGTTTGACGCACATCCCTTGCCTGGCGCATGTGCTGAATTTGGTGGTGCAGAAGTTCATTCACAACTACCCCGACATGTCAGAGCTGCTGCATAAAGTGCGGGCCGTCTGTTCGCGCTTCCGGCGTTCACATCCTGCCGCTGCTCGCCTGTCTGCGCTACAGCGTAACTTCGGCCTTCCCGCTCACCGCCTCATATGCGACGTGCCCACCAGGTGGAACTCCACCTTGCACATGCTGGACAGACTGTGCGAGCAGCAGCAGGCCATAGTGGAGTTTCAGCTGCAGCACGCACGGGTCAGTCGCACTGCGGAACAGCACCACTTCACCACCAATGACTGGGCCTCCATGCGAGACCTGTGTGCCCTGTTGCGCTGTTTCGAGTACTCCACCAACATGGCCAGTGGCGATGACGCCGTTATCAGCGTTACAATACCACTTCTATGTCTCCTTGAGAAAACACTTAGGGCGATGATGGAAGAGGAGGTGGCCCAGGAGGAGGAGGAGGAGGAGGAAGAGGGGTCATTTTTAGCACTTTCAGGCCAGTCTCTTCGAAGTGACTCAGAGGGAGGTTTTTTGCAACAGCAGAGGCCAGGTACAAGTGTGGCCAGCCAGGGCCCACTACTGGAGGACGAGGAGGACGAGGATGAGGAGGAGGTGGAGGAGGATGAGGATGAAGCATGGTCACAGCGGGGTGGCACCCAACGCAGCTCGGGCCCATCACTGGTGCGTGGCTGGGGGGAAAGGCAGGACGATGACGATACGCCTCCCACAGAGGACAGCTTGTCCTTACCCCTGGGCAGCCTGGCACACATGAGCGACTACATGCTGCAGTGCCTGCGCAACGACAGCAGAGTTGCCCACATTTTAACGTGTGCGGACTACTGGGTTGCCACCCTGCTGGATCCACGGTACAAAGACAATGTGCCCACCTTACTTCCTGCACTGGAGCGTGATAGGAAGATGCGCGAGTACAAGCGCACGTTGGTAGACGCGCTACTGAGAGCATTCCCAAATGTCACAGGGGAACAAGTGGAAGCCCAAGGCCAAGGCAGAGGAGGAGCAAGAGGTCGCCAAGGCAGCTGTGTCACGGCCAGCTCCTCTGAGGGCAGGGTTAGCATGGCAGAGATGTGGAAAACTTTTGTCAACACGCCACAGCTAACTGCACCACCACCTGATACGCAACGTGTTAGCAGGAGGCAACATTTCACTAACATGGTGGAACAGTACGTGTGCACACCCCTCCACGTACTGACTGATGGTTCGGCCCCATTCAACTTCTGGGTCTCTAAATTGTCCACGTGGCCAGAGCTAGCCTTTTATGCCTTGGAGGTGCTGGCCTGCCCGGCGGCCAGCGTTTTGTCTGAACGTGTATTCAGCACGGCAGGGGGCGTCATTACAGACAAACGCAGCCGCCTGTCTACAGCCAATGTGGACAAGCTGACGTTCATAAAAATGAACCAGGCATGGATCCCACAGGACCTGTCCGTCCCTTGTGCAGATTAGACATTAACTACCTCCCCTTAACCATATATTATTGTACTCCAGGGCACTTCCTCATTCAATCCTATTTTTATTTTCATTTTACCATTATATTGCGAGGCTACCCAAAGTTGAATGAACCTCTCCTCTGTCTGGGTGCCGGGGCCTAAATATATGCCAATGGACTGTTCCAATGTTGGGTGACGTGAAGCCTGATTCTCTGCTATGACATGCAGACTGATTCTCTGCTGACATGAAGCCAGATTCTCTGTTACGGGACCTCTCTCCTCTGCCTGGGTGCTGGGCCTAAATATATGCCAATGGACTGTTGCAGTGGTGGCTGACGTGAAGCCTGATTCTCTGCTATGACATGCAGACTAATTCTCTGCTGACATGAAGACAGATTCTCTGTTACGGGACCTCTCTCCTCTGCCTGTGTGCTGGGCCTAAATATATGACAATGGACTGTTGCAGTGGTGGCTGACGTGAAGCCTGATTCTCTGCTATGACATGCAGACTAATTCTCTGCTGACATGAAGACAGATTCTCTGTTACGGGACCTCTCTCCTCTGCCTGTGTGCTGGGCCTAAATATATGACAATGGACTGTTGCAGTGGTGGCTGACGTGAAGCCTGATTCTCTGCTATGACATGCAGACTGATTCTCTGCTGACATGAAGCCAGATCCTCTGTTACGGGACCTCTCTCCTCTGCCTGGGTGCTGGGCCTAAATATATGACAATGGACTGTTGCAGTGGTGGCTGACGTGAAGCCTGATTCTCTGCTATGACATGAAGACTGATTCTCTGCTGACATGAAGCCAGATTCTGTGTTATGGGACCTCTCTCCTCTGCCTGGGTGCCGGGGCCTAAATTTATGACAATGGACTGTTACAGTGGTGGGTGACGTGAAGCCTGATTCTCTGCTATGATATGAAGACTGATTCTCTGCTGACATGAAGCCAGATTCTGTGTTATGGGACCTCTCTACTCTGACTGGGTGCCAGGGCCTAAATTTATGACAATGGACTGTTACAGTGGTGGGTGACGTGAAGCCTGATTCTCTGCTATGACATGCAGACTGATTCTCTGCTGACATGAAGACAGATTCTCTGTTACGGGACCTCTCTCCTCTGCCTGGGTGCTGGGCCTAAATATATGACAATGGACTGTTGCAGTGGTGGCTGACGTGAAGCCTGATTCTCTGCTATGACATGAAGACTGATTCTCTGCTGACATGAAGCCAGATTCTGTGTTATGGGACCTCTCTCCTCTGCCTGGGTGCCAGGGCCTAAATTTATGACAATGGACTGTTACAGTGGTGGGTGACGTGAAGCCTGATTCTCTGCTATGACATGCAGACTAATTCTCTGCTGACATGAAGACAGATTCTCTGTTACGGGACCTCTCTCCTCTGCCTGTGTGCTGGGCCTAAATATATGACAATGGACTATTGCAGTGGTGGCTGACGTGAAGCCTGATTCTCTGCTATGACATGCAGACTGATTCTCTGCTGACATGAAGCCAGATCCTCTGTTACGGGACCTCTCTCCTCTGCCTGGGTGCGGGGCCTAAATATATGACAATGGACTGTTGCAGTGGTGGCTGACGTGAAGCCTGATTCTCTGCTATGACATGAAGACTGATTCTCTGGTGACATGAAGCCAGATTCTGTGTTATGGGACCTCTCTCCTCTGCCTGGGTGCCGGGGCCTAAATTTATGACAATGGACTGTTACAGTGGTGGGTGACGTGAAGCCTGATTCTCTGCTATGATATGAAGACTGATTCTCTGCTGACATGAAGCCAGATTCTGTGTTATGGGACCTCTCTCCTCTGACTGGGTGCCGGGGCCTAAATTTATGATAATGGACTGTTACAGTGGTGGGTGACGTGAAGCCTGATTCTATGCTATGACATGAAGACTGATTCTCTGGTGACATGAAGCCAGATTCTGTGTTATGGGACCTCTCTCCTCTGCCTGGGTGCCGGGGCCTAAATATATGACAATGGACTGTTGCAGTGGTGGCTGACGTGAAGCCTGATTCTCTGCTATGACATGAAGACTGATTCTCTGGTGACATGAAGCCAGATTCTGTGTTATGGGACCTCTCTCCTCTGCCTGGGTGCCGGGGCCTAAATTTATGACAATGGACTGTTACAGTGGTAGGTGACGTGAAGCCTGATTCTCTGCTATGATATGAAGACTGATTCTCTGCTGACATGAAGCCAGATTCTGTGTTATGGGACCTCTCTCCTCTGACTGGGTGCCGGGGCCTAAATTTATGATAATGGACTGTTACAGTGGTGGGTGACGTGAAGCCTGATTCTATGCTATGACATGAAGACTGATTCTCTGGTGACATGAAGCCAGATTCTGTGTTATGGGACCTCTCTCCGCTGCCTGGGTGCTGGGCCTAAATATCTGACAATGGACTGTTGTAGTGGTGGCTGACGTGAAGCCTGATTCTCTGCTATGACATGCAGACTGATTCTCTGCTGACATGAAGACAGATTCTGTGTTATGGGACCTCTCTCCTCTGCCTGGGTGCTGGGCCTAAATATCTGACAATGGACTGTTGCAGTGGTGGCTGACGTGAAGCCTTATTCTCTGCTATGACATGCAGACTGATTCTCTGCTGACATGAAGACAGATTCTGTGTTATGGGACCTCTCTCCTCTGCCTGGGTGCTGGGCCTAAATATCTGACAATGGACTGTTGCAGTGGTGGCTGACGTGAAGCCTGATTCTCTGCTATGACATGCAGACTGATTCTCTGCTGACATGAAGACAGATTCTGTGTTATGGGACCTCTCTCCTCTGCCTGGGTGCTGGGCCTAAATATCTGACAATGGACTGTTGCAGTGGTGGCTGACGTGAAGCCTGATTCTCTGCTATGACATGCAGACTGATTCTCTGGTGACATGAAGCCAGATTCTGTGTTATGGGACCTCTCTCCTCTGCCTGGGTGCCGGGGCCTAAATTTATGATAATGGACTGTTACAGTGGTGGGTGACGTGAAGCCTGATTCTCTGCTATGATATGAAGACTGATTATCTGCTGACATGAAGCCAGATTCTGTGTTATGGGACCTCTCTCCTCTGCCTGGGTGCCGGGGCCTAAATTTATGATAATGGACTGTTACAGTGGTGGGTGACGTGAAGACTGATTCTCTGCTATGATATGAAGACTGATTATCTGCTGACATGAAGCCAGATTCTGTGTTATGGGACCTCTCTCCTCTGCCCTGGTGCCGGGGCCTAAATTTATGATAATGGACTGTTACAGTGGTGGGTGACGTGAAGCCTGATTCTATGCTATGACATGAAGACTGATTCTCTGCTGACATGAAGCCAGATTCTGTGTTATGGGACCTCTCTCCTCTGCCTGGGTGCTGGGCCTAAATATCTGACAATGGACTGTTGCAGTGGTGGCTGACGTGAAGCCTGATTCTCTGCTATGACATGCAGACTGATTCTCTGCTGACATGAAGACAGATTCTGTGTTATGGGACCTCTCTCCTCTGCCTGGGTGCTGGGCCTAAATATCTGACAATGGACTGTTGCAGTGGTGGCTGACGTGAAGCCTGATTCTCTGCTATGACATGCAGACTGATTCTCTGCTGATATGAAGCCAGATTCTGTGTTATGGGACCTCTCTCCTCTACCTGGGTGCTGGGCCTAAATATATGACAATGGACTGTTACAGTGGTGGCTGACGTGAAGCCTGATTCTCTGCTATGACATGCAGACTGATTCTCTGCTGACATGAAGACAGATTCTGTGTTATGGGACCTCTCTCCTCTGCCTGGGTGCTGGGCCTAAATATCTGACAATGGACTGTTGCAGTGGTGGGTGACGTGAAGCCTGATTCTCTGCTATGATATGAAGACTGATTATCTGCTGACATGAAGCCAGATTCTGTGTTATGGGACCTCTCTCCTCTGCCTGGGTGCTGGGCCTAAATATATGACAATGGACTGTTACAGTGGTGGCTGACGTGAAGCCTGATTCTCTGCTATGACATGCAGACTGATTCTCTGCTGACATGAAGTCAGATTCTCTGTTACGGGACCTCTCTCCTCTGCCTGGGTGCCGGGGCCTAAATATCTGAGAATGGACTGTTCCAGTGGTGGGTGACGTGAAGCCAGATTCTCTGCTATGGGACCTCTCTCCAATTGATATTGGTTAATTTTTATTTATTTTATTTTTATTTTTATTCATTTCCCTATCCACATTTGTTTGCAGGGGATTTACCTACACGTTGCTGCCTTTTGCAGCCCTCTAGCCCTTTCCTGGGCTGTTTTACAGCCTTTTTAGTGCCGAAAAGTTCGGGTCCCCATTGACTTCAATGGGGTTCGGGTTCGGGACGAAGTTCGGATCGGGTTCGGATTCCGAACCCGAACATTTCCGGGAAGTTCGGCCGAACTTCTCGAACCCGAACATCCAGGTGTCCGCTCAACTCTTGTTATCTGGGTATAAATTTGTCCCTTTCCCTGTGTTCCTCCATAGATCAGCAGAGTGGTCACAGTGACTGCACTCTCTGCGGAGACTGCATTTCCTCCGACGTCATGACCAGGACTCCCTTAATCCCCTTTGTCAGGATCCCCAGCCGAATAGCTGTGATGTCAGACCCATTTGATCTTAGAATGGGCTGGTCGACGCTCTCAATCCACAAGCACAACAGGCGGAGTCCACTGCTTATCATATTGAGGCTGTGTGGGATGAAATAGCAAGGGGATGATGGGTGTAGTGGACAGTGTTTTCAGCCTAGGGAAGGGTGTAACAATGTATATTTTTCACTCATCTTATAGCACACAGCAGTATGAGAAGTGTTGTGGCTGCAGCTCATCTACATCCAGTGGCATGCTAAGGGGTAGAGGGGGTCGGTCCGCACTGGTTGCTGCTCTCAGGGGAAGGGAAGCATCAATACAGATGGAAGCACTCATTGCTGGAGCACAGGGAGCCGTGTCCTGTCACTCAGCTCCCCGCGCTCAGTCACAGACACAGATTACGCTGCCGACATGTGTGGGAGGAGCCTGCAACCCAGGAATCTCCGCCTACACAGTGCTGCAGTGTGATCTGTGTCTGCAGGGGGAGTGTGGGCACAGAGGGCATTTCTACCATGGAAGGGGCATAGAGGGCATTTCTACCATGGAGGGGGCACAGAGGGCATTACTACTACAAAGGGGGCACAGAGAGCATTACTACTACAAAGGGGGCACAGAGAGCAATGCTACTACAAAGGGGGCACAGAAGGAAAAACTACTACAAAGTGGGCACAGAGGGCAATACTACTACAAACGGGGCACAGAGGGCAATAATACTATAAAGGGGGCACAGAGGGCAATACTACTGTGAAGGGGGCACAATGGGCATTTCTACTACAAAGGGTCACAGAGGGCATTACTACAATGGAGGGGGAACAGAGGGCATTTCTACCATGATGGGGGCACAGAGGGCATTGCTACTACTAAGGGGGCACAGAAGGGCAATACTATTACAAAGGGGGCACAGAGGGCTTTACTACTATGAAGAGGCACAATGGGCATTACAACTATGAAGAGGCACAATGGGCATTACTACTGTGAAAGTGGCACAGTTGGCATTACTACTGTGAAAGGGGCACAATGGGCATTACTATTATAAAGGGGGCACCATGGGCAATATAACTATGAAGGGGGAACAGAGGGCATTACTACTATGAAGGGGGCACAATGGGCATTACTACTATGAAGGGGCACAATGGACATTACTACTATGAAGGAAGCACAGTAGGAATTACTACTGTGAAAGGGTGGGCAAAACTGTTGTGGTGCACTGAGTGGGCATTATTTCTGTGAAGGGGGCACAGAGAGGCCTTAATTACTCTGAAGGGGCACAGTGTGGGCATAACTACCGTGAGGGGGCACAATATGGACATAACTACTGTGAGGGGGCACATATCTGGACACAACTACTGTGAAGGAGGTTGTACAATGAGGGAAATACTACTGTGAGGGGGTACAATTTTTAAACACCCTAGGCATGCCACTGTCTATGTCCACAACCTTGAACTTCAGGTTGTAAACAATGGAGCGCAGCGGGAGCATGGAGATTGAAGTGAAGAGTAAGGAAAAGTTGACAGGTACATTATTATGATCTGCAGGAGATTGGACAAGGTTTATACTATTAAAAAAAAAATATTTAGGATGCCGCACAACCCCTTTAAAGACACTGCCATGACAGCTACATTATTATTAAAGTAGTTTCCTCACAACCATTTTTGAATTGTAGCAGGTCTAGTTGGTCAGTTTCTAACCTTACATTTGTAAAAAGTAGAATTACATGACAGCTATTTAAATGAATGGTCGACTATGTCATGAGTGAATAGGTTTAGTCTGCCAGAACATAAAAACTGGCAGTATTGCTGTAAAGTCAATAAAATTTTATCAGTAAGTAATATGTACCCCAAAATTGTGCCATTACAAACCACAACTTGTCCCGCAAAAAACAACCTCTCATGTAGTTACATAGTCAGAAAAAGAAAAAAATTACAGCTGTTGAAATGCGAATTTGAAAAAAAAAATTGAAACAATTATTTGGTTACTAAAGCCTGTGGGGATTCGCTCTGGTAGGCAGATTAGCAGACGCAGTACAGAGGCAAAAACAAAGTCTTTAACTTAAACAGGTCAGTGTTTATTCACACATAAACAAAATGGCAGTTCGCCGTCTTGGTGTTCATTCACACCAGGGCAAGTCCACAGAACAAAAAACATTTACCTTGTCAGCGGTTTTGTCAGCCGCAGTCCACAACAGGTTTTAGGGGCCTGCTTTCCAGCAATGCAGCTCTCAGACCTTTAGCACAACACACATCGTTAGATCTAAAAAAACAGAGACTCCACAGCTTACCAGTCAGATGGAGAATAATCCACCACCAGCTGAGACTGCTGGCTGGGTTTTATCTCCATAACCAAAACCTGGCCTGGAACGTGGGGAACAGCCACCCACCCTACACTTTGCCTTCTCCAAGTAAGAGCTGGCCTGAATCGGCTTTACAGCCACACTAAATAACCAATAGTGTCAGTCAGCACTAGCTGCCGCTGACACTTAAAATTACCGACTCTTACCTCACCGAGGCCAGGAACCTCGGTGACACATATCTTCTGTCAATGACGGCCCCTTGCGCTTTCCTACATACCTCCCCCCTTTGTTCAACCCTGAGGGGGTGAACACCCACCAGACAGTGTACCCGGGACAGGGCATCTTAATTTCCCTGTAACCTGCCTGCCCTATGTTCCATGGAAAACTTAAAGTTCTGTAGAGAAAAAAAACACCTGGTGTCCCGAGCATTCCATTTTTTTGGCTTGGCTCATCCACTTGAGAGGGTAGTGTTCGGTTACAAGACTGAACTTTCTCCCCAACAGATACTAGCGGAGAGACTTGAGTGCCCACTTGATGGCCAGACACTCTCTCTCCACTATACTGTACCTAGTCTCGGCTGGGGTAAGTTTGCGGCTCAGGAAAACAATCGGATGTTCCTCCCCATTGATGTCCTGAGAGAGTACAGCTCTGAGGCCTACTTCAGAGGTATCTGTCTGTATCTCCCTCTTGAAGTCGGGCGTAACCAACACCGGGGACCCACACAGGGCCGACTTCAGAGCGGATAAAGCCTTTTCCGCCTGCTCATTCCACTGGACCGTCACTGACTTGCGTCTCTTCAAAAGGCATGTCAATGGTGCAGCAACTGTAGCAAAGTATAGGACAAACCTCATATAGTATCCCACCATTCCCAGGAACGACTTTACTTGCCGAGAAGTGACCGGTCGTGGCCAATTCCGAATTGCCTCAATTTTGTTTACCTGAGGTTTAATAATTCCATGCCCAATTACATACCCCAGGTACTTGGTCTCTTCTAACCCTATCGCGCACTTTTTTGGGTTAGCTGTTAAGCCAGCCTTCCTAAGGTAGTCCACTACAGCCTATACTTTAGGTAGGTGATTTTCCCAGTCAGTGCTGTGGATAACGATATCGTCCAGGTGTGCCGAAGTGTACCGACGATATGGACGGAGTACAATGTCCATTAGCCTTTGAAATGTGGCTGGAGCGCCATGTAGACTAAAGGGTAGTATCGTGTACTGATACAACCCCTCTGGCGTGATGAAAGCAGTTTTTATTTTCTTGGCAGCCTCCCTCAAGGTTAACTGCCAGTACCTTTTGGTGTGGGCTAACACAGAAAAATACCGGGCTTGGCCTAACTTCTCAATAAGCTCATCTAGTCGGGGCATGGGATATGTGTCAAACTTGGACACCTCATTTAGTTTGCGGAGGTTGTTACAGAAGCGCAATATCCCATCCGGCTTGGTGTCACGACCATGGTCATGGTTGTGACTCCTGATCCGCATGCAGTTGCTTGCGGTTTGCTTTTTGTCAATCACATTGTGAGGGCGGCTGGATTGTTGCCTCACATGTGGTTGCCGCTGGCAACATGTTTATACTTGGCAGTATAGCAGCCTGAGCTGTTGCTAGGCAGCTTGCTGCAATCTGCATGCGGTTGCACCTGGCAACCTCTCTTTATAGGTGTGCCTTTTATCGGTGTGCATGGGGTGTTACATGTTATGTGTGCACTCTCCCCGGGTCGCCACCTTACCTTCCGTGACAGTGTTGGTGATCCCTTGTCCCTCTCCATGTTCCTATCTCTGGTCATCTGCTGGCAGCATTCAGTTAGTGGTCTGGCTGCTTGCTGGTTAGGGGTGTCTGCTGGCAGCGACTGGAGTGGGGACGTGTGTGGAGAAGGGACGCAGGGTCAGTGCGCTCTCCCCGGGCTGTTTCTTTGCTGGTCTCCGGTTCCTGTGTCTTGTTCCGGAGCCTGGCAGTCGGCTCCTGGTTCCTGTGTGTTGTTCCAGGGGCCGGCAGCAGTCCTGGGGAGACGCACATAATATGACTCTGATTCCCCTTCTCCTATCCTCTTGTATGGGTCCCTCTCTGGTTTTCGCTTTTTTTTGGTGGGGGGGCTTTGAGGGGTGGGAGTGTCACGACCATGGTCATGGTCGTGACTCCTGATCCGCATGCAGTTGCCTGTGGTTTGGTTTTTGTCAATCACATTGTGAGGGCGGCTGGATTGTTTCCTCACATGTGGTTGCCGCTGGCAATATGTTTATACTTGGCAGTATAGCAGCCTGAGCTGTTGCTAGGCAGCTTGCTGCAATCTGCATGTGGTTGCACCTGGCAACCTCTCTTTATATGTGTGCCTTTTATAGGTGTGCACGGGGTGTTACATGTTATGTGTGCACTTTCCCCTTTAAGTGGTTGTCTTCCCTTCCCTGGTGTGAGAAGGGTTAATTCCTTCCTAGTGTGTGTGCACTGGGTGTGTCTGAGTGTGGGTGTGGCTACTTTGGGCTATAAAGCCTCTGCTGGTTTCAGTTAGCTGAGGGGTTCTTCAGCCATGGTTGCTGGAGACATCCTCCTGTTATTTACCATCTGCCAGTGGGGGCCACCCTTGTGGTCATAAGTTTATGTCTATGTGATGTTCAGTTGATATTTTCCTTTTGTTATTTGGTGCAGCTATGGATCTGGGTTCCTGTGTGTGGATGTGTGTTTGCTGGGTTCATTTAATGTTGTGTGGACATCAGCTTGCCAGCACAGGGATCCAGTTAGCAAGGCTGTGGCAGGTAGGTGGAACTAGTTCAGTTCACCTGCCATATCCATAGGACTGTTTGTGTTCCCCTTTTCCCTGCAGCTTGGCCAGTGAGACTCCTGTTCCTCCCTGTCCAGAAGGAACAGGTCGTCTTACCCTGCTCCTAGTTTAGGGCCACCCTGTGGGTGTCACGGCTGAGGATGGGGGAAACCCTCAGCCGTGCGATGCCAGGTGGTGTAGTGGCTACTCGGCCATGAGAACAGGATAGGGAGCAGGTCACCTCCTCAGGCATCCCTACCCTGACCCTAACTCCTAACCTGCATGGGCCGACCTTTGAGGTAGGAGGACCCATGCGCAGGAACCTCGGAGCCCTGTCTTACCCTCCGCATGTCCCTGAGCTAGAAGCTGGGTAAGACGACCTACTCCTCCTAGGCACGGAGGAGCAGGAGTCTCAATGGCCAAGCTGTTGGGAAAAGGGGGGACATGAACAGCCTCACGGGAATGGCAGGCGAACACCCAGTTCCACCAACCTGCCACAGCCTTGCTGACTGGATCCCTGAGCAGACAGGAAACCAGAACCGTGAGCTGCACCAAACATAAGAAGGTCCCAACAGAACAACATACAACCACACACACATAAAGACATCAAACATAACGACAATTATTTTTTTCTTTTTGACCACAGGGGTGGCTCTCACAGGCAGGTCAAATACACAGGAGGCTGCTCCAGCTAGCAGGGCTGAAGCAACCTACTGAGCCTTGCTAGACACTCAGGCTATATAGGCCAAGAAGCCACACCCACCGCCAGACACACCCAGTGACATCACACACACACTGGGAAGGGAGTTAACCCTTCCAGCACCACAGAAGGGAAAACACCAACTTAAAGGGGAAGTGCACACAATACATAAACACAAGTGCACACCTACACAGATATCACACACAACCGCATGCACAGCATAACAAGCTGCCACATACATACTGTTGCCAGCGGCAACCACAAGTGAGGCAGATACCATAGGCCTCACCTGTGATTGACAAGCAAACTAAACCGCTGACAACCGCATGCGGTTCAGGAGTCACGGTCATGGCCATGGCCGTGACACTGCCCAGACAAACTACAAGTGCTTACAAAATACACACACCTAACATAGAGGTTGCTAGGTGCAACCGCATGCAACTGCAGCAAGCTGCCTAGCCACGCTCAGGCTGCTGCTGCACATACACATGAGACAAACAGTTGTCCGCGGCAACCACAAGTTAGGCCACACGCCAGCGGCCCTCACCTGTGGTTTTAACCCACACGAAACCGCAGGCAACCGCATGCGGTTAGAGAGTCACGGTCATAGCCATGGCCGTGACAGAGGGCTAGCAGGGACTTCAAGGTTCCGGAGTATGAGCCCTCATACCATCAGGGTCGGCTCATACAGCTAGAAGTCAGGGTCAGATTAGGGATGCGATTAGGAAGTGACCTGCTCCCTAATTCTGTCGTCCTGGTCGAGCAGCGACTACCATCTTCTGTCATCGCACGGCTGAGGGTTTTTCCCATCCTCAGCCGTGACACTTGGGTATTAAAACTATCGGACTGGCCCATTTACTTTTTGACTCTTCGATGACACCTAGCTGTAGCATTAGCTGCACTTCCTCTGCGATAGCTTGTCGCCGAGCATCCGGTACCTGGTATGGTTTTAACCAGACTTTTGCCGAGGCTCAGTGATAATGTCATGTCGGATTATGGAAGTGCGTACAGAAAGGTCCGAGAACACATCCGTGTTCCGACTAACGAACTCCCTGGCTTCCTGAGCCTGTTTAGAGGAGAGGCTGTCAGCAATTTTCACTGTGGCAGCCGCTTCCCTTGCTTCAGACAGAGGGACCAAATCCGCTTCCCCTAGAAACCCTGGACGTGGGCTGTGTTCCATACAGGTTTCCCTATCTTTCCAGGTTTGAGCAGATTCACATGGTACACCTGCTCCGGCTCTCACCTCCCCGGCTGATGTACCTTGTATTCTACCTCTCCGATATTTTTCAAGTATCTCGTAGGGCCCCTGCCACCTAGCTAAGAACTTACTGTCTACGGTTGGTACCAGCAACAATACCCGATAACCTGGGTTAAAGTTCCGGACCTGAGCCTGCCGATTATAGACCCTACTCTGGGCTCGCTGCGCTGCCTCCATATGCTCCCTAACCAGAAGTAACACTTTTGTGTGGTGTGGGTTGTTGTTTTCCACGCCTCTTTGGCCACATCTAACAGACCACAAGGGTGTCTGCCGTATAGCAGTTCGACGGGCGAGAACCCAGTAGAGGCCTAGGGCACCTCTCGCACTGCGAACATGAGATAGGGCAGAAGAAGATCCCAGTCCCTCCCATCCTTCGACACCACTCTTTTTAACATATTTTTTAATGTTTGATTAAACCTCTCCACCAGGCCGTCTATTTGCGGGTGATAGACGGAGGTCCGCAACTGTTTTATGTGGAGCAACTTACAGAGTTCTCTCATGACCTTGGACATAAAAGGGGTCTCTTGGTCAGTCAGAACCCACTCGGGAAAACACCTACATTAACTCCTTAGCTATGAGTTTGGCTGATGTATGATGCAGTGGCAAGAGGTGTTGGTGCCCTCTAGCGGACTTCGGTACTGGGCCTATGAGATCCATAGCGATCCGCTTGAATGGAACCTCAATAATCGCAAGAGGGACCAGGGGACTACAGAAATGTGGCTCGGGGCTGGTTATCTGGCAGGTTGGGCAAGACTTGCAATACTCTTCCACCTCTCTGAACACAATGGGCCAGTAGAACCGCTGTAGAATCCGATCCTGCGTTTTCTGCTGGTGTCCCCCGAGAACATGTTGGTGGGCTAACTCCAACACGAGCTTTTGATACGCCTTGGGCACCACCAGCTGTTCAATATGTTCACCCCGTGGGTTTTATATCCCTAACCAAAACCTGGCCTGGAACGTGGGGAACATCCACCCACCCTGCACTTTGGCTGCTCCTAGTAAGAGCCGGCACGGATCGTCTTTACAGCCACACTAAATAACCAATAGTGTCATTCAGCACTAGCTGCCGCTTACAATTAAAATTACCGGCTCTTACCTCACCAAGGCCAGGAACCTCGGTGACACATCTTCCCTCAATGACGGCCCCTTGCTCTTTCCTACAAGCCCAAAACAGGCAGGTCCATACGGGGTTAAAGTGGGAATATATTTTACTGGCAACACAACTCCACAGTCACCCACAAGCGTATCTTTGTCAGTAAAGTAGGAAGAATGTTGCTGAAAATTTGAATCCCATTCCTGGTGCTACATTCCCAAGTATGTACTACACCTATTGAAGAATATTGCTCAAAGGAAAAAAAGGAAATCCATGTCCTTTTTTATAAATGTGAACAAATTGTCATTTCCATTGGGAAAACTGCCACCACCTTGTGAAATATGACGTACAATGCAAATTATATCCTAGTCAGTGCCGTCACTCCAGGAATAATTTGTACTTGCCTCAATACAGTTCTTTCATTATGTCTTATGCAACTTGCATGTATCTTCTTACTTCTCATGAGTGAAATTTCCAGATCATTGAATAATTTATATATTAAATATCTATGCAAAAGCTATATTCCTGTCTTCGCACCTACTGCTCACAAAGGAATGACCTTTCCTCATTAACAGGTGAGTCAAATAATGTAACAAAGTCTTAAGTAATGATGTATTAGCGATTTAATAGATTCATTAATGTAAAATATCACAGCTTATCCGGTGGCATCTGGCAGCCAACTTCTCCCACCTGGTTAACACTTTTGGAAAAAAAAAAGTTTGTCTACAAGACCATTACTCACCATTGTGAAAACTCACAGATCCTTAGTCATATGCAGTGCATGGTGATGGGATTGGAGTTCATTCCCAAATATGATCACTTTTTATTTTAATAAGAAGAACTAGATTTACAGGAATATTTGGAGTTCAGCAGATATGTAGATATTAAATCACATTCTGGTGTCAGACTCAGAAATCGTTTTTTTTAGATGAAGATAAATTGTGCTACAGAAAACTGCTAAATTCTTCCTGTGTGAGCAGTATGTCCCCAGAGGTGGAACTAAAAGGGGGTAGCAGTGACACCTGAACCCTGGTGTGCCCAAAAGGCCCTCTGTCACATAGACACTGGTATTATACATGGAAGTGGTAGGTGGGGGTGTAGAGGTAGCAGTCATGTCTGGGCCCTTTTCATGATCGGCTTTTTTTTGGAGATCGGTGACGTATAGGACTCTCCATGGGGAAAGCTAGGCGGAGGCTTCCACCTAGCAGTGAGCACCGTGATGTCACCGGTTCTGATGGGCTGGCTTTAGTGCTGCACTAGGCCTGTCAAACGGCTAGGGCAGCACTAAAGCTGGTGATGTCATCAGCAACACTGCTAGGTGGAAGCCTCCACCTAGCAGTGTGACAATATAAACAAAACAGCCCTTTGCCTGCTCGATACTGCCTTAGTGAAAATGGGGATATGTCAGCTCTGAACCCAGACAACCCCTTTAATATCACATAAGAAAAGACCAGTAATATAAATGGAACAGCTTAGGTGATAGGCTTGGTTACAGTTTTTGCATTAGGGTACAGGAAGTTCTTGCTGCTTTTCTGACATGTAGTGTCCCTCTTTTTTAAGATTAATATTATTTCAGTAGTGGCAAGTCAGAGCAACTACAATTATTAGGATTATTACTAATATTATTACTACTATTGTTATTTATTTTTAAGCACTATTAATTTCAGGGTACTGTACATCTAAAAAGGGGTATACATGCATAAATTGACACAAACAAGTACAATCAGCATCAACTGCTTCTGAAAAGATGACCCTGCCGACCAGGGCTTAATCTACAAGCTTAGTAAATGTTTGCATTCTTCCTGAAATAATTCTGCAGCACCTTTTCAGAAAGTGACCATACACATTAGTCTAAAGTTGATCAAAACAGACACTTTCAATCAAAACGAATGTTCGAAATTTAACAACAAATGCTCACTTTAGCCGACTGATGAGGGACCATTATCAGTTGAAAAGGAGGTGGCTGTGTTTAATATTTTTGTCCAATTGTCGGATTAAAGCTCTATCGTAAAAAAAAAATATAAAGATGGCCAATTTGAAAAACTGTAAATACCAGTATGGATTACATGTGTATGGCTATGTCTATGAAACAAGCTTACACCAGATATTTGTTTGTTCAACTGCTGATCAACCATCAACCAACTTCTATCAAATGTGTATGGCCACCATTAATATTCACCATTGTGCCATTCCTGTTTTTCCTCTTAGAAATGAATGAGTAAATTGACAACTTGATTTTCCCAGTTGGGAGTTTGACCACTCTGATACGGTCCAATCAGTAGTAGCAGATTTCTATTCTTTAGGGACACACCTCTTTATTATGATTTTATTTAGGAATAGCAGAGGAAAACACAGAACAGAGTTCTAAGAAAAGATCCTGAATTGGCATTCTGTCATCGATCAGCGGATGTGAACCCACTGTGCCACTGACTGGCTATACTCTTGAGGGGCGTGTCTAAACTACCTGGTCTTCACTAGAGCCTCTGGTGGTGAGGATAGGCTTGAGCCATTAGGGTAGCTGTCAGGGGCTACTCCAGAGCGTAAACAAAGTCAGTGGCAGCTGGTCCAGGCAGACCAGAGGATACCTGGGTAGGTACCACAAGTACAAGCGTAGTCAGGTGGCAAAGACTAGTGTTGAGCGAGCATGCTCAGCTGAATACCAGTTCGGCTCGAGCATCACTATGTTCGGCACATGGCGGTACTCGGCCGAGTACCGCATGTGCTCGGGAGCAATGCTCGAGTCTCCTCCCGCACATTTTGAGGCTGCTAAGCATTCAATAAACGTGCAGGTAAGTACCCCCCTCACTGTAATGCCAGTAGCCGTGTTGGCTACTGGCATTACAGTGATTGACTATATAGAACCCGATGACGCGTGTTCGGCTCATTCTAAGTCATGGAGAGCTGAGCATAGTAAGGGACATACAGTGTAAGGAGTGTAATTTAATTTAATTTTTAGACCAAAACGCTTCATGGACCCAAAAGTCCTTGTGTGCAACAGCAGCAATATATGTGTGTAGCGCAACCTGCGCTAAATTGCTCAGTCTTGGGGTGAGCTGTGCATAGGAAGGGACAGACAGTGTAGGAAGTGTAATAGGAAGATTTTTATACAAAAAACTTTTCAGAGACCCAAAAGTCCTTTTAAGCACTATTGCGTGTGACAGCAGCAATATATATTTTTAGTGCATCCTGCGCAAAATATCGTGTAATAGGCCGCTGCGGACAGTTAAATTATTCGCGCCACATCTCCTGTGTAAATTGTGCGCATCCCTAAAATATCAGTGACATCCAGTGCACTTTTTCCATAGACGGTGTCCGCTGCGGACAGTGATGATCCGTGCCACATCTCCTGTTTAAAGTGTGCGCATCCCTAAAATATCAGTGACATCCAGTACACTTTTTCCATAGACGGTGTCCCCTGCGGACAGTTAAATTATCCACGTCACATCTCCTGTTTGAAGTGTGTGCATTCCTAAAATATCAGTGATATCCAGTGCAGTTTTTCCATAGACGGTGTCCGCTGCAGATAGTAAAATTATCTGCGCCACATCTCCTGTTTAAAGTGTGCGCATCCCTAAAATATCAGTGACATCCAGTACACTATTTCCATAGACACTGCGAACTGTGACAATACCTGGGGTACCTGTCCTGTATAACGTTTCCTTATCACAAATACCTTTGTAACTTTTTTTGCACATACACTTCCAAATGCTACGCTACTTTATGTGTGACATACTTTCAAGCATATATCACATTTTAAATGAAGAAGGCGAGCAGTAAGGGACAGGGAAGTGGCCGTAATGCAGATGGTGAACGCAGAGGACGTGGCCCTCGGCGCGGAGAAACAGTGCCTATTCCGAGGACCTCTTTTAATCGCCATTACTTGATTTGGCCCTCTCGCCAAGCACACTTGTAGATGGACATGAAATCTTGTGCCCTGATTCCCAACCTCTTGAACATCCACAATCAAAAGTACATGACGATGGGGAACGGCAATTAGTGTTAAATGAGGTGGATGATGATGAGACACAGTTGCCAATGAGTCAACCGCAATTGCTGTCTCAAGAGGTTGATGAAGAGGATGAGACATAGTTTTTAATCACTGAGGTTAGGAGTATGATCAGAGTGAGGATGTGGAAGAGGAGGTGGTGGACGATGAGGTCACTGACCCAACCTGAGAAGGTGGAAAGCCGATCGAGGACAGCAGTACAGAGAGAGAGGGATCTGCAACACTGCAACAGGCTGGAAGAGGCAGTAGAGTGGCAAAAGGGAGGAGGTGGGCCACAACTCACAGGTCCACAACTGTTCCACGGAGCAACCCCTTGTGGAAATTTCCCTTGCCAAGGGGTAGGTGTTTCGCAGTATGGCGCTTTTTTGCTGAAAGTGCGGACAACAAAAGATCAGTACTTTGCAACCTGTGCCATATGAAAATGAGCCGGGGGCGTGAACACTAACAACCTCAACACCACCAGCATAATCCGCCACATGGCATCCAAGCACCGTAATAAGTAGGACAAACGCCTGGGTCCACAATCTGTTTCTGCGGGTCACACCACTGCCTCCTCTTCCCCTGTGTTACGTGCTGGCCAATCCCCTGTCGAAGGCGCAGGTCTGGATGCATCCTGCCCTGCACCTGGACCTTTGCAAGCACCATCAGCGACCACATTCAATGCCGTGTCCCAGCGCAGTGTACAAATGTCCTTACCCCAGGCATTTGAACGCAAGCGCAAATACCCAGCCACCCACCCACAGGCCATAGCATTAAATGCGCAACTTTCCAAATTAATGGCCCTGGAAATGTTGCCATTTAGGCTTGTGGACACTGAGGCCTTCTGCAGCCTGATGTTGGCGGCCGTCCCTCATTACGCAGTACCCAGCCACCACTATTTTTCAAGGTGGGCTGTGCCCGCCTTACACCATGTGTCTAGTAACATCACACATGCCCTGACCAATGCAGTTACTGGGAAGGTCCACTTAACCACAGTCACATGGACACATGGACGCTAAATTTCCCTGACGGCACACTGGGTGAACGTTGTAGAGGCAGGGAGCGAGTCGTACCCTGGGATGGCACAGGTGCTACCGACGCCAAGGATTGTTGGCCCTACGTCGATCACTTCTCCTCGTCCGCCTCCTCCTCCACCTCCGAATTATCCGCGTGCAGAACCAGTCAGTCATCAGTTGGTTGCTGGAAGCAGTATAGCACTGCAGTGGGGAAGCAGCAACAGGTCGTGCTGAAGCTGATATGCGTAGGGAACAAACAGCACACCGCCGCAGAGCTGTGGCAGGGGATAAGAGACCAGACTGAGCTGTGGCTCTCGCCACTCAACCTAGAACCAGGCAAGGTTGTGACTAATAATGGCCGTAACTTGGTGGCGGCTTTGAATCTTGGCAAGTTCAGACACATCCCATGCCTAGCCAACCTGTTCAACCTTGTGGTTCAGCGGTTTCTCAACACCTAGCCCAATTTGCCTGAGCTACTGGTGAAGGTGTGCCGCGTGTGTGCACATATCCGCAAGTCACCGACAGCTTCGGCCAGTCTGTCAACACTGCAGCAGCGTTTTAAATTGCCAGCTAACCGGCTGTTTTGCGACGTGCCCTGCCGCCAGCGTTTTGTCTGAGCTGGTATTTAGTGCTGCTGGTGGCATTATAACAGATAAGCATATCCGCCTGTCAACTGAAAATGCTGACAGGTTGACTCTTATAAAAATAAACAAGGCCTGGATTGACCATGACTTCTCAACTCCACCAGAGGAAAGCTAATGAACATAAAGGCACGTTAAATGTGCTGTTTATAATGTACTACATACACTGTATTCCCATGCACCCCTTCCACCACAAACAAGTGTATATGGTTGAATCTTCCTTTTCTCCTCCTCCTCCTCCTCTTCTTCCATCAAATCAACATGCTTATTCGTCACATATAATGCCCTCACATATATACCCTTTGCATATTATGTTTTACAGGGTCAGCTCACATGCAGGCCCTCGCATATAATTTTTTAGAGGGTCAGCTCAGCTGCAGGCCCTCGCATATAATTTTTTAGAGGGTCAGCTCAGCTGCAGGCCCTCGCATATAATTTTTTAGATGGTCAGCTCACCAGCAGGCCTTTACCTACAATATAGTATAAAAGTAGAAAAAGTACCGCAGTACTCACCATCAATCTTGAACTGCAGTTTTATTTCATTGTAACAAAAAAGGTGGTGGACATAGAACAATGCATGAGTGTATGAATCGGCAGCATCGGGAGACCACTGAGTCAGTGCGATATTGTGATTTTAGTGATCATATAGACACATGTAGCAGTGCCGGCTGCGTTTCTTCTCATTTTTTTGCTTTACCTACAATATTTTACTGGGTCAGCTCACAAGCAGGCCCACACATAAAATCTTTTACAGGTTCAGCTCACCAGCAGGCCCGCACCTTAAATCTTTTACACAGTCAGCTTACCTGAAGGCCCTCGCATTTTATTTTTTAGAGGGTCAGCTCACCTGCATGGCCTTGCATATAATGTTTTACAGGGTCAGCTCACCTGAAGGCCCTCGTATATAATGTTTTAGAGGGTCAGATCACTAGCAGGCCCGCACCTAAAATCTTTTACAGGGTCAGCTCACCAACAGTCCCTCACATAAAATCTTTTACAGGGTCAGCTCACCAGCAGGCCTTCACCTACAATCTTTTTCAGGGTCACCTCACCAGCAGGCCCGCACCTAAAATCTTTTACAGGATCAGCTCACCTGCATGCCCACAACAAAAATCTTTGACAAGGTTAGCTCATCTTCAGGCCCTCACCTAATTATACCTAATAGGTAATTTGCGCGCATGCCGCCTTGCTTGCATGTGGTAGCCATAGCTATTTCTCAGGCTCCCTCTCCGGAATCGAACCATGATTCTCCCGTTACCCTTGGTCTACATGTTTTGGGCTGAAAATAACATTGAAAGTTAATAGGGCAGACATCCGAATGGATCGTCGCCATCACTGGGACGTGCGATCATCCCCAGCTTATCTAGAGTCACCAAAGTGGCAGTAGGCCCTCGTTCATAATGTTTTAGATGGTCAGATCAGCAGGCCCTTGCTCCAAATGTTTTGGAGGGTCACCAGCAGGCCATCAATCATAATTTTTCAAGGCTGTGATGCTCTCCTTTATGTGTAACAAAGGGTGTATTGGAGTGCCGGTTCCTTGTAATTTTTGGTAGCCCTTTCACTTAGTGCATAGACTTTATGAGTGTAGGAGTCCCACTGCATGAACAATTGCACTACAATGTGAATGAGGCCCTCCTTTATGCGATATACAGGTTGTATTGAAGTGCCTCATCCTTGTAATTTTTGGCAGCACTTGCACTTTATATACAAGTAAATATACAGGAAAGAATGTCTCATATCAATTTTTCCTCTAAAATCTATTTTTTTCTTCCGTTTTATGCGTATTTTTGTCAGTCTGTAAAAGTGGCGAACTATTCAGACAACATCGTTCCCAGCAGCGACCTGCGAGATGTATTTAGACATCCTCCCAATGCTGTTCCAGAATCATTTTGGTGGTGTTTCCATCAATTTATGACATTTTGCTATAAACCAGGCACCCTCCCCTCTTCAGAGCAGGGGGTACCTAGTTTTATGCTCAGATTCTCCCATTGACTTCCATTATACTCGGGTGCTCGGTCGAGCACCCGAACATCGCAATGTGTTCGGCCCGAGCACCCGAGCACTACGGTGCTTGATCAACACTAGCAGGGACGTTACCAGGAGAAACGAGGCAGGACCAAAGGATAAGGCAGAGACGAATCAAACAGGCAGAGGATCAGGGCAGGCAATCCGGGTCAGCAACAGGAGAGACAAATCAAACAGGCAGGGATCCGACGATAAGCGAAGTCCAGAAACAAAGTACTAGTCAAGAAGACCAGTGGCTGTCAGGCTCTTTAGCAAAAGACAAGGACCTAAACACTGAGGCATCTGGGAAAAGGGCTGAACCACTTAAATACCTGTAGGAGAGCCAAACAGAGTGTCCTGGACTGCAGCGGTAATCGGGGAAAGAGCAGTGCACCGCAGCCGCTGTTACACATTCTACGGGGAAAGTAACTAAAATAGGATTGTCAAAAACAGAGATATCCACTTTAGAGCAAACACGACACTGCTGCAGATTTTTTTTAAAGGGTAATTGTGCTTCACATCAATAAATACATGACAGATATGATATTTCATCTTACATTACAAAAAGAGGTTGTGCAGCAGCTGCAGTTTATATTACAGAAATAAGGCACCTCCCAACAGAAATGATAAAGTTTAGGATTTTTGTGACATCAAACATTCTTAAGCTGGCCGTACACATTCAATAGCTGTCGGCCGAATGTTTGTTCAGCAGACTGCTCTCTGTCCCGACTCCCCCCTGGCTTCCCCATACATATACAAGTTCTGCTCTGCTGGACCGGTCTCTGTATGCTATGGGGAGAGCAGGGAAAGCTACTTGTGGTAGTTTATCTCACTAAAGAACAAAAGGATCAGACAAAAGTATTAGGCTACTTTCACATCTGCATTTTCCTTTCCAGTCTTGAGATCCATCATAGGATCTCAAAACCGGAGGAAAACGTTTCAGTTTTATCCTCATTCAATTTCAATGGGGACAAAGCAGAATGGAACGGAGTGCACCAGAATGCATTCCATTCCGTTTTGTTGTGTATCCATGATGCACACAAAAATGCTGCAAGCAGTGTTTTTGAGTGTGTCATGGGACATGGAGCAAGATGAGACAACGATCATCCAAAATTAAGGCTACTTTCACATCTGAGTTTTTGCTGGATCTGTCAGTGGATCAGCAAAAATGCATCCGGTATATAATGCAACCGTCTGCATCAGTTCAAAACAGATCCGGTTGTATTAAGACGGATCTGGCACTAAATTCATTGTAAGTCAATGGACGTTGTTTTTATTTGTGTCTGAAAAAAACAGATTCGGCACCATTGACTTACATGGTGTGTTATACCAGATTTGATTCTTTAAGACACAAATAAAAACTGATCCAGCACCCAATGACTTACAATGGTTTAAGTGCCAGATTTGTCTTGTTCATTTAGGAGATAATACAACCAAATCCATTCTGAACAGATGCAGACGGTTGTATTATATACCGGATGTGTTTTTGCTGATCCCCCGACGGATACAGCAAAAATGCAGATGTGAAAGTAGCCTTAGTTTTGCCTGATCGTTGTCTCCCCCAACATGATCTGTTGGGGGAGAGTGTGGAGCTCCCTAAACACATTAGTGTGCCGTCCAAACCTACAGTTTCTCGGGGAGTTCGGTTGACAGAAGTATAATGTGTGTGGTCAGCAGAGATGAGCGGCAGGGGCAATATTCAAATTCGCAATATTTTGCAAATATTTGGGTGAATATTCGTGAATTTGCGAATTCGTGATCTCCAGTCATTATTTTCCTGATAGCAAAAATTTGCTATAAAAATTTGTGATACATAAATTCACGATCAACACTGGTCCTAAAGTCAAAGATATTGCAGCCTTCTCATTGGCCCACAAGCAAGAAGCAGTGAGGGATCATGGGTACTGATGAAAAAAAAATAGAATATTTGCGATTACAAAGTGCCAATATTCGCGATAACAATTCGCAATCAGAATATTTGCGATCAACACTACTGGTCAGCCTTACAATTTATGGCACGGCGGCATTATCCTATGTAATACAAAGAAAAATAATTCCTGTTGAAAGGAAACAGTTGCATACATAATGGAGATGTGGTAGGGGAATGTTATTTCCGTAGAGGGAAACATTTAAGGAGATAATTCAATATTCTTGAAAATTCTTTTATAAAGCGACAATATGACTTTTTCAGTTTGATGCGCCAAACCGATTGCAAGAACCGTATCGGTAAACAGTTTTTCACCATTTGTGTCTGTTCTTAATGTTTTATGAATGTGTTGAAAAAATTTGCCTGGGCCATGTTTCTCGTTAATTACTTATTCACAACATTTCTAGTTTTTGTCATGCATTAATTCTGACGATGTACGAAACCCACCTGCGAGGAAGAATTCTGCATCAGTAATGCTGATAAAACGAGATGCTCTCCTGGGGCAATGCTGAGAAACTGGATACTGGACAGAATTAGAAGCTTGAAGCTAAGGCTATTCATAATGTCATTAACATAAAGGCAATTAAATGAGTTTTTAACCTACAACCCTTTATTGTTATTAATGAACATTACAAAAACTCAGGAGATAAAGTTGGTAATTATCACTGCATCGAGCGACGCAATAATGTGGTTAAATATAAAAACAAAACAAATGATTATTGTTGGTATTTTCGCTTGCTGAAACCCCGAGGACCAACTCAGTCAAATTTAATCACGCAGCACTACACCAAGAGGGTTAATTAAATGAGGCCTTTACCTTCAGCTGGCTTGGTTATTCAGTTTAACATTAAGTAGACCAAAGGAAATGTAAATTTCCAAATTATTCTAAGTTGTTCACTTTACTTCTAGGTCAATTGTTGAAGTAAAAAAATGCAAAACAATTCCATTTTATTATTCTACAAAGGGTTTTTTGGTTTTTAAATATGTATTCCAGTTAATGCAATGTTGTAAATACCAAATGAAAAGATGCAATATGTTCACTTGTGTTTGGTTTTACGGGTGTACATAATATGACGGGCTTAGAGATTTGACAGTTTCTTAGTTAAAGGCATTACAGTAGAGGTGGAAATAATGGAAGAAAAGTCTGGATATATTATACATCCAGAACCATTTAAAGGCACATGAATATTTGCGAAATTACCCTTGTAAATATAAATGCAACAAATGGTATATATATAAAAGATTTGCATATAAACTAACGCTCGCATAAATAATATATGCTAAATGTAGACTTGATTAGCATCCTAATAAAGTCTTGATTTATTTTAGAAAATGCTGTATGCAGAGTAGGACCATACTGGATGCTGTTTCTGCTCTTGCGCCCCCTGTTATTTTTCGGAAGTCTATACAGCCTCTCTGAGCTACTACTATGAAGGTTGTACAATGATGACAATACTACTGTGAGGGGCACCATTTTTTTAAGTTTTTTTTTTTTTTTGGGGGGGGGGGGGGGGTTGTCATAGAACGGTCAAACACCTTAGGCACACCACAGCCTTATACACATTAGATGGTTGGCCAGTTCCTCTGAAATCATTGATTTTGACTGACATTTATCTAATGTGTATAACCAGCTTAATAAGTCATCTAAAGCAACTATTAACAAAAAAAAGGTGGACTATTTTCAAAGTAGATGCTAATTAGGTAAATAATCATACCGAAAATAATGGTATCTTAACTGGCATTACATATAATAAGGCTGTTAACAGCCTGCATTTGTGGGAGGGGCGTCTGGCTATTTATTCCCCTACCTGCCGCTCAGCCAGGCGCCCGAGCCTCACGCATCACTACGGCTTCACGCTCCCTCCTTCAGTGTCGTCACTTCCGGGTTACCGTGGTCACGTGCCGCCGACGTCAGCTTCGCGGCCAGCCTGTCAGGTGATCGGGGTACAGCGTCCCCGCTCCAGCTTTACTCCACGTCCGGCCTGGTATCTGGCTCCGGGGGTGGCGCGGTCGGGATGCCGCTCTCCCCCAGTACGTTCCGCCCACGCAGTTACAGGCGGCTGGGTCGGGGGAGCGGTGTCCTAGCTTGTGCTCTTCCGTCTCATCGGTGTCCAGGAGTCAGGTCCGGAGGGGGGCCACTCTGCTACCACACCAGATTACCAGGGGAGAAAGCATATGATGGGAGTACAGGGGAGGTAGATGGTTCTGGAGAGTGCCTAACCCAGCTAGATGTAGCGGTGATGAGTATGCCGTGGTATCACCGTATGTCATCTGTTTTGTTCCATAAGGCTGCATTTAAATCCTTCAGAGTTATCGGATAAGGGTCATGAAGGATTTAAAGGGCCAGTGGTAGAGTCAGGCCGAGGCTATATTTGAGATTGTTGAAGCAGTGCTTCCAGCACAGCAAGGGTTGTCAAATTCCAGTGTTATGGTGCAGGGGTACTCCTGCGTTCAGGGGGGGGCATTGCTTCATTCATGCTCCCTAAACCCCTCCAGCAGGTTACCGGCGGGTTTAACACACCATGCGTGTGCCCGTTTTCAGAGTAGCGATGCAGGCTGGCTATTTAAAAAAAAAAAAAAAAGAAAGAGAGGGGGAGTTTAAATATAAAAAAAAAAAATATATATATAAATATATAAATACATATAAATATTCTTGCATATTTAACAGTTTTCAAACCCTACAGCATCATAATGCCAGAATTTGCGGTCTAGTTGAGGGCAAGTTTTCACTTTACTGTTTCGAGTCAGCGGTTTTGTTTCAGTCGCATTGTGCGTCTGTCTCGGTTGTCTATGTCCCTGGATCGCCCAGGGTGTCAATGTCCCTGGATCGCCCAGGTTGTCAATGTCCCTGGATCGCCCAGGTTGTCAATGTCCCTGGATCGCCCAGGTTGTCAATGTCCCTGGATCGCCCAGGTTGTCAATGTCCCTTGATCGCCCAGGTTGTCAATGTCCCTGGATCGCCCAGGTTGTCAATGTCCCTGGATCGCCCAGGTTGTCAATGTCCCTGGATCGCCCAGGTTGTCAATGTCCCTGGATCGCCCAGGTTGTCAATGTCCCTGGTTCGCCCAGGTTGTCAATGTCCCTGGATCGCCCAGGTTGTCAATGTCCCTGGATCGCCCAGGTTGTCAATGTCCCTGGATCGCCCAGGTTGTCTCTGTCCCTGGATCGCCCAGGTTTTCTTCGTCCCTGGTTCGCCCAGGTTGTCTGTGTCTCCCGGTTCTTCAGGGGGTTCGTATATATTCTTTTAATCCTGACGTTGTGTTGTTCTTCCCTTTAGATTGGCTTTTAGTTGTACGTTCTCTACGATTTTTTCGGCCAGGCAATTCCGAGGCGCTCTCTGGTAAGTCAGTTTATAGTTGATTAGCAAGGCAGGGCGGCAAACTTCGGTTCTACTCAGGGTCATTTTCCTTTCATTAGCTCCAACTTTAGCATTTGGGGTTTTGGAGCCGTGCTTCCAAATCCATTCGCGTCCTACCAGGTAGGTTGTTGGTCCGATGGGCATTTTACTCACCTTTATTGGCCTCACGCTCCGCCGACATCCGGATCGCAGCACGCCAGCCTGCCGGGTGATCGGGGCTCAGCTGGCTCCGTGCTAGCTGCGTCTCGCACCCGACCTGGTTCCCTGCCCCCGGCTGGTGCACGCTTGATTGCCGCTCCCCCCAGCATGTTGCGCTCGCACGAGTGCGGGCGGCGGGGTTGGGGGAGCGGCATTCTAGTCAGGGAACTGCCGGTCACATGCCGGCTCGGCATGAGAGCCTATTGTAAAAAAAAAAAAAAAAAGGGTGTCATAGGTTGATTTCACTTATAACCATGCTATCTTGGCATATCTATTAATTCTGGTTTTGGGATGCAGGTTGCCCTCCCGCTGTCGGGGGGGGGGGCGCAGTTTTTGGGTCCCCTGCCAAATTAGTTGGGGCTCTGTACGTTTAATTTTAAGTTTATCTGCCTTGCATCACAATACCAGAATTAGCGATTTACGTGTTTTCACTTTACGGTCTCAGAAATCAGTGGTTTATCGTTTTCTGGTTCAAATCTGCTTCTGTCTCCTGGTCTTTACGTATGGCCGGGGTCCCCTGGCCCCCCCGGGATCTCAGTACCTCCCGGATCGCCCAGGTTGTCAATGTTCCTGGATCACCCAGGTTGTCGGGGTCCCTGGTTCGCCCGGGTTGTCAGGTTCCCTGGATCGCTCAGGTTATCAGTGGCCCTGGATCGCTCAGGTTGTCGGGGTCCCTGGATCGCCCAGGTTGTCAGGGTCCCTGGATCGCCCAGGTTGTCAGCTTCTCTGGATCGCCCAGGTGGTCAGCGCCCCTGGGTCACCCAGGTTGTCAGGGTCCCTGGATCGCCCAGGTTGTCAGGGTCCCTGGATCGCCCAGGTTGTCAGCGTCCCTGGATCGCCCAGGTTGTCAGCGTCCCTGGATCGCCCAGGTTGTCAGGGTCCCTGGATCGCCCAGGTGGTCAGCGTCCCTGGATCGCCCAGGTGGTTAGCATCCCTGGATCGCCCAGGTTCTGTCTTCGTTTAAATGTCAGTGTCCCTGGATCGCCCAGGTTGTCAGTGTCCCTGGATCGCCCAGGTTGTCAGTGTCCCTGGATCGCCCAGGTTGTCAGTGTCCCTGGATCGCCCAGGTTGTCAGTGTCCCTGGATCGCCCAGGTTGTCAGTGTCCCTGGATCGCCCAGGTTGTCAGTGTCCCTGGATCGCCCAGATTGTCAGGGTCCATGGATCGCCCGGGTTGTCAGGGTCCCTGGTTCGCCCAGGTTGTCAGGGTCCCTGGATCGCCCAGGTGGTCAGCGTCCCTGGGTTGCCCAGGTGGTTAGCATCCCTGGATCGCCCAGGTTCTGTCTTCGTTTAAATGTCAGTGTCCCTGGATCGCCCAGGTTGTCAGTGTCCCTGGATCGCCCAGGTTGTCAGTGTCCCTGGATCGCCCAGGTTGTCAGCGTCCCTGGATCGCCCAGGTTGTCAGGGTCCATGGATCGCCCGGGTTGTCAGGGTCCCTGGTTCGCCCAGGTTGTCAGGGTCCATGGATCGCCCGGGTTGTCAGGGTCCCTGGTTCGCCCAGGTTGTCAGGGTCCATGGATCGCCCAGGTTGTCAGCGTCCCTGGATCGCCCAGGTTGTCAGGGTCCCTGGATCGCCCGGGTGGTCAGCGTCCCTGGGTTGCCCAGGTGGTTAGCATCCCTGGATCGCCCAGGTTCTGTCTTCGTTTAAATGTCAGTGTCCCTGGATCGCCCAGGTTGTCAGTGTCCCTGGATCGCCCAGGTTGTCAGTGTCCCTGGATCGCCCAGGTTGTCAGTGTCCCTGGATCGCCCAGGTTGTCAGTGTCCCTGGATCGCCCAGGTTGTCAGTGTCCCTGGATCGCCCAGGTTGTCAGTGTCCCTGGATCGCCCAGATTGTCAGGGTCCATGGATCGCCCGGGTTGTCAGGGTCCCTGGTTCGCCCAGGTTGTCAGGGTCCCTGGATCGCCCAGGTGGTCAGCGTCCCTGGGTTGCCCAGGTGGTTAGCATCCCTGGATCGCCCAGGTTCTGTCTTCGTTTAAATGTCAGTGTCCCTGGATCGCCCAGGTTGTCAGTGTCCCTGGATCGCCCAGGTTGTCAGTGTCCCTGGATCGCCCAGGTTGTCAGCGTCCCTGGATCGCCCAGGTTGTCAGGGTCCATGGATCGCCCGGGTTGTCAGGGTCCCTGGTTCGCCCAGGTTGTCAGGGTCCATGGATCGCCCGGGTTGTCAGGGTCCCTGGTTCGCCCAGGTTGTCAGGGTCCATGGATCGCCCAGGTTGTCAGCGTCCCTGGATCGCCCAGGTTGTCAGGGTCCCTGGATCGCCCGGGTGGTCAGCGTCCCTGGGTTGCCCAGGTGGTTAGCATCCCTGGATCGCCCAGGTTCTGTCTTCGTTTAAATGTCAGTGTCCCTGGATCGCCCAGGTTGTCAGTGTCCCTGGATCGCCCAGGTTGTCAGTGTCCCTGGATCGCCCAGGTTGTCAGTGTCCCTGGATCGCCCAGGTTGTCAGCGTCCCTGGATCGCCCAGGTTGTCAGCGTCCCTGGATCGCCCAGGTGGTCAGCGTCCCTGGATCGCCCAGGTTCTGTCTTCGTTTAAATGTCAGTGTCCCTGGATCGCCCAGGTTGTCAGCGTCCCTGGATCGCCCAGGTTGTCAGTGTCCCTGGATCGCCCAGGTTGTCAGCGTCCCTGGATCGCCCAGGTTGTCAGCGTCCCTGGATCGCCCAGGTTGTCAGCGTCCCTGGATAGCCCAGGTGGTCAGCGTCCCTGGATCGCCCAGGTTCTGTCTTCGTTTAAATGTCAGTGTCTCTGGATCGTCCAGGTTGTCAGCGTCCCTGGATCGCCCAGGTGGTCAGCGTCCCTGGATCGCCCAGGTTGTCAGTGTCCCTGGATCGGCCAAGTTGTCAGCATCCCTGGATCGCCCAGGTGGTCAGCGTCCCTGGATCGCCCAGGTGGTCAGCGTCCCTGGATCGCCCAGGTGGTCAGCGTTCCCGGATCGCCCAGGTGGTCAGCGTCTCTGGATCGCCCAGGTGGTCAGCGTCCCTGGATCGCCCAGGTGGTCAGCGTCCCTGGATCGGCCAGGTGGTCAGCGTTCCCGGATCGCCCAGGCGGTCAGCGTTCCCGTATCGCCCAGGTTCTGTTTTCGTTTTCTAAAGCCACCCTTCGGGGTATTCAAAAGGAGGGGAAGGGGTCCGTGAGCCATAGGCAACCGTGTCCGGTAAATTGTTCAGGGATCTTTTTTTCGTCATTGGATGGTAATCCTTTTGGGCCCTTCACTAACCTGATTTTGAAAGCGGCCATGTATCTCACCTTTCATGGATTCCCCCGGCCCGGTGAGGTTCTGGCGGGTTCAAATCGCCATAACCATCCTCTGAAGCAGCATCTGTTATGGGGCCAGGGCCATTACACTCCCCTGCTACCTTCCACCAAAACCATTCAGACGGGACCCCCTTCTGAGGTAAATTCCATCCCACGCTGAATGATTGGTGCCCAGTTCAGGTGCTGCATCAACTGCTAGCCCGCATCCAAGGTTCATCACCAGATAGCCCGCTCCTGCCACACGCAGGCAAGCTTCTCAGCACCCTCAGTTAATATCTTTCATCCGTGCCCTCGCCCAGGGTCTAGGCTAGGACCCCAAGGTAAATTCGGGCCACTCATGTCGCTAGGGGCAGTCTCCGCTGCTTCTCGGCATCAGGTGCCAGCTCATGTCATCCGGGCCATGGGGCGGTGGCGGCCCTCCTGCTTCACTAGGTATATACACAATCCTCGAGTAGAGATATCTCGTGCCTTTCGATCACTGGCTTTGTAGTTTGCAAAAGTGTTGTACCTAACTGATGTTTTTTGCCCCCTTTTTTCACTGGTGTACCCGCGCCGTGGCTCCCGGCACAATTCAGCCACTATGTTCAGGGCAGGTGTCTCTGCGTGCGCCGACGTTGTCCTAGCCCTGACCATAAATAATAAGGCTGTTAACAGCCTGCATTTGTGGGAGGGGCGTCTGGCTATTTATTCCCCTACCTGCCGCTCAGCCAGGCGCCCGAGCCTCACGCCCCTCCCTCCCGCCCTTTTTCTCTAAACTCCCTTCAGGTATGCCCCCTTTTTTCACTGGTGTACCCGCGCCGTGGCTCCCGGCACAATTCAGCCACTATGTTCAGGGCAGGTGTCTCTGCGTGCGCCGACGTTGTCCTAGCCCTGACCATAAATTTAATTAGCCAAGAACTGGATTTTAGCTCCAGCAAACAATCAGGAAATAATGATTGCAAAACTGAAATTGCTATGAAATTTGAAATGGCCAGTGGACCCCATCTGCTGAAGTTGTCACAAAGCTAGATTAAGTCTCCCTGGAGTAAATATCTTTGCACCGGAAGGGTTGAACACAACAAATTCTCTGAAATCAGGATTAGTGTTCTCCTGGGAGCAGGAATTCATTTATAATGTACTGGTTTTTCTATGCCGAAACTTCCATAGTCCTAGCTATCCGCTGGTCTGTGATTATTCTGAGCTAAGTAAACATAATTTTATTAATTCATCTTGTGTTTGTATCTTTTTTTTTAATATGTATTAATGGGCAGACTAATTGCAGAAGTTATTACTAAGATTCATTTCATAGTTAAACCTTGTTAATTATTGATTAATAGGGCAGATATTTATATTTCTTGAGTAGTGATAAAATGCAGATAAGACTGCGGATCCTGAGCCAAAATTATCAAGTTCTTATTGCTCTGATAATACACTTTTATCACACACCGGTATACATAAGCTCATGTGGTCACCTTACACAAAAGATTCACCGTATTCACTGTTCACAGTACATAAAAGATCAAGCGATTATGTGGCGGGTGATATATTAGACGGTCGATGGATATCAATTTTACTGCTGGCCAGTGGACTACAGGCCCCAAAAATGATTCATTCACCGGACAGAAAAGAACAAGTGATAATGTGGCTGGAGGTACATTAAGCGGTAACCGTATAACAATTTTACTGTTGGCCAGTTAGATTACAGGCCCCAAAAATTATGCATTCACCGTGCAGAAAAGATCAAGTTATTATGCGGCCGGAGGTATATTAGACGGTCATTGGATATCAATTTTACTGCAGGCCAGTAGACTACAGGTACCAAAAAGTATTCATTCACCGGACAGAAAATATCAAGTGATTATGTGGCTGGAGATGTATTAGATGGTCATTAGATAACAATTTTACTTCAGGCCAGTGGAGTACAGGCCTCAAAATTTTTAATTCAACGTACAGAAAAGAACAAGTGATTATGTGGCTGGAGGTATATTAGGCGGTCATTGGATATCTAATTTTACTGCAGGCCACTACAAATGCATGTCAAATACATATGTTTAAAAGAACTAAAAATATAAAATTGGATGAAAAACATGGCTCTTGAACAAACCCCAAATGATAATAGGTGAAATTCTATAACACGTGGTCGTCACAGGTGTGGAATTCCTCCGTGGCCCCAAACATTAGGCATTCACCGGACAGAAAAGGCCTTTTATGCCACTGTATTTACCTAAGACAGGGACCATTATTTGTTCTGGGTTCTGGCAGATATGTGTGGGCTGGCATGAGGAAGTTCAATTAAACGTGGTCGTCACAGGTGTTGAATTCCTCTGAGATCCATGCATCATTCATTTTTAGAAATGTGAGGTAGTCCACACTGTCGTGAGCTAGGCAAGTGCGCTTATTGGTCACGATCCCCCCTACTGCGCTGAACGTCCTTTCGAACAGGACACTTGACGAGGGGCAAGCCAAGAGTTCTATGGCAAATTGTGCCAGCTCTGGCCACAGGTCAAGCCTGCACACTCAGTAGTCAAGGGGTTCCTCGCGATAACCCAATGTAGTTGGACACCGGTTGGTCTAGGCATTCCCTGAGGCTGGATACGGAGGGCGGCTGTCAATGGGTTGGCTGCAAGAATGATCTCATATCTGAAGTGACAAACACATCTTCAAACCACCCTTTTCTTGCATGCGCTGTAGGATTAGTACTCGTAACAGTTTCTCTGTGGGTGGAAATTTCTCTGCCAGCGCCTGCAACAGCAAAATGCAGCATCTCTCAAAGCAAGGCCTGGAAATGCTGCATTCTGACAGTGCTCTGTGATGCTGGCAACATGTTTTCCATTTTGTGTTTGTACCGGAGGTCTAAGTATGTTGCCACCCAGTACTGGTCCTTCCCCTTTATGCTTTTTATACAGGGGTCACTCTACAAACACTGGAGCATGAAGACCACCATTTGCACTAAATTGGAAGCGGTGGAGTGGCCTGGCTGCTGCTCATCGCCCAGGAGAATGTCATCCTCGGCCTCCTCCCCCCAGCCACAGTCATATACCAGTTGTCCCCCAAAAAATCGGATTGAGGCAGGAGTGCGATATACCTATAATATAATTTCTATATAGTGCATTTGTATAGTGCAGCATTTGTGTGCAGTTCTGGTGAGATACCGCAGCTATACAGAGGGACAAACGCCATTAGAGCAACTAATTGCAACTGGTGTGATATAACAGTTGCCCCCCAAAAAATCTGATTGAGGAAGGGTGCAATATACCTATAATATATTTTCCATATAGTGAATTTGTATTGTGCAGCATTTGTGTCTGGTTCTGCTGAGATAGTGCAGCTATAGAGAGGGACAAATGCCATTGGAACTACTAATTGCAACTGGTGTGATATACCAGTTGCCCCCCCCAAAAAAACTGATTATGGGGTTCTATATACTGTGCTTCTACAAATACTGCTCTTCTCTAGGGACTTTGGGACAGGGTCATTTTGAAAATGACAGGCAGAGGAAGAGGCAGGCCATTCTGCAGGGGTGGTAGGGGTCTGGCGGGCGCACCAGGCTGGAGCCTGAGGGAAGTTGGAGAAGGTGTGTGCGATTACGTCAAAGGACGCACCAAAGTTGGTTGAGTGGCTCACTCAGTCTTCTGCTTCTGCACCCTCCTCATCCTCTGTATCAGCACCCTCCTCACTCTCTGCTCTGTGCACCCCCAAAGACACCACCACCATAGCCCCTCCACTCTAGTCATAAGAATTATTTTCCTATCCTATTTCCTATCTGAAGCCTGTCCTGTCAAGCCCAACACTCACCTAGGGATGACCGCCTTAAGAAGGCACCTGGCCTCCCATCACGAGCCCAGTGGGAGCAACGCCATCAGGACCCACAAAGCCACACTCCTGGTACTCCATCCTGCCACTTCTCTTTCTCCTCTCTTCTCCCTTTTGTCCTCCACTCCACCTTCCACCGTGCCGTCATCGCGTTCATCTGGCAAAGGGCAGGCTTCCGTGGCCCAAATGTTCGAGCGTAAAAAGATGACGACGCCGGATAACTCTCTTGCCCAACGGCTAACTGCAGGCTTGTCGGAACTGCTAACCCGCCAACTACTGCCATATAAACTGGTGGACTCAGAGGCCTTTAGAAAATTTGTGGCCATTGGCACACCGCAATGGAAGGTCCCCGAAAGGAGCTTTATAGCCACGTTCAATGGCAAGTGAATATATCTCTGGCACACAGTGTCGGTGCCAAGATACATCTGACCAAAGACACATGACCTAGCAAACACAGGCAGGGAAGGTACATAACTTTTACTGCCCACTGGGTGAACCTCCTGACGGCTGTCAAGCATGCAACCCGTGTGGATTTGGTTACCGCCATGAATTGCATGCAGGCGTGTCTCTTCTTCTCCTCCTACTCCATCCTCCATCTCCTCCTCGGCTGACTCCTCCTTTTCCACTGATACTGCCTCTTCCGCTTTACCCCTTAAGCTCCCCAGAACCTATTTGACGTGCCAGGTGAAACATTGCCATGCTGTGCTGCAGCTGTTGTGTCTGGAAGCCAAGAGCCACACCGGTCCTGCACTCCTTTCAGCTCTGCGGTCACAGGCCGATCAGTGGCTAACCCCGCTCAATTTGACAGTTGGTAAAGTGGTGTGCGACAATATTGCCAATCTGCTGAGCGCGCTGAAACAGGGCAAAATGACACACGTGCTGTGCATGGCACACGTCCTGAACTTAGTGTCCGACTACATCAGGTTAATGGCCGGTGTGGACGCTTTGAGAAGTGAGGAACCCCTGGAATACTGGGTGTGCAGGCTTGACCTGTGGCCAGAGCTGGCACAATTTTTCATGGAAGTCTTGGCTTGCCCTTCGTCGAGTATCCTGTCTGTAAGGAAGTTCAGCGCATCAGGGGGTATCGTGACTAATAAGCGCACTCGCCTAGCTCACGACAGTGTGGATTACCTCACATTTCTAAAAATGAATGAGGCATGGATCTCGCAGGAATTTAACACTTGTGACGACCACGTTTAATTGAATTTCCTCATGACAGACCACAAATATCCGCCACCACCCAGAACAAATAATGGTCCCTGTCTTAGGTATATACAGCGGCATAAAAGTAAAATTTATATTAAATGACCTTCTAATATACCTCCAGCCACATAATTACTTTTCTGTCCGGTAACATTCTTTTGCACCTGGTAGCTTCTGTGTCACATGGTCTGTTGTGGTTGCGGCTCACAGCTTTATCCTACCTCACAGTGCATTGGTGATACCACTATGGAGGCATGTGAGAGTCTGGCTGTGAGTTGATTTCTAGCACTGATTCAGACCCTGTTCACACACCATGGGCAGTTGAGTGGTAGGACCCCATGCTTGCTGAGACACCGTGATGTGGTGCATGAGGGGCTCCGATATGTTCCTGACTGGAAGATATTGGCAACATTCTCAGCTTTTAACATCGGCCTGAGGATATAGCTAGTATTGTCAGTTGCGTATCAGTTTGGTGCATTTTTTGCAGTGATTTCCTATACTATGACCTTCTAATATACCTCCAGCCACATAATTACTTGTTCTTTTCTGTACGGTGAATGCCTAATGTTTGGGACCTCGGAGGAATTCAATACCTGTGACGACCACGTGTTATCGAATTTCCGCTATTATCATTTGGGGTTTTTTTTTAAGAGGGGGGATTTCATTAGCCATGTTTTTAGTTCAATTTTATATTTTTTGTTCTTTTAAACATATGTATTTGACATCTATTTGAACTGGCCTGCAGTAAAATTGATATCCAATGATCGTCTAATATACCTCCAGCCACAACATAATTACTTGTTCTTTTCTGTCCAGTGATTGCCTAATGTTTGGGGCCTGTAGTCCACTGGCCTGCAGTAAAATTGATATCCAATGACCTTCTAATATACCTCCTGCCACATAATTGCTTGATCTTTTCTGTGCGGTGAATGCCTAATGTTTGGGGCCTGTACTCCAGTGGTCTGCAGTAAAATGTGTATCCATTGACCGCATAATGTACCTAGAGCCACACAATTAGGCTCCAGCAGGGCACATTTCTGATAATTTTCCTTGAAGTCGCATAAAAATGGCCCCTGATTAAAATACATATTTTTTGTGGGAATTTTTGCCATTGATCCCCCTCTGGTATGTCACTGTCCATGTTGTGGGATGATTTGTGCACTTCTTGTAAGTATTTGGTGGCTGCAAATATGACCTGAAGGTTTTTCAGGTTCGGTTGCCATTAAAGTGAATGGGGCCCGCCACGAAGTTACGATTCGTGAAGATTTGATTGCGTTTGCACTATCGCGTTCACGAATCGTCCCAGCCAATGCTTGTCCATCATTAATTATAAGTATATCACACCCCTCTGTATGTCACACCTATTGATAGCACACCTATATCAGTCCTTAAAAGGACTTTTGTGGCCCTATTAGCTAGCGTTTGGTGTCCCAAACAGTCTGTCCCTGCTCCACACAGCAACCTCTCCCTACACTGGCAAAAAACAGAATGTAAAATGGCTGCCAGATCCGGTTTATTTATAGGGTAGGGGGTGTGTCCATGTGCTGAATCATCTCAATTGGCTGTCCTGTCCCACCTGATGGATGTGCCATGGGTCAAAGTTCTGCACAATGCAAAGAATATGGCGCCGACGGACAACGCCATATGTGCGCCTGTTCGGCGAACCGCGAATGAGCAAAGTTTGCCGCGAAATGACCGCCGGGCGAACCGCAAGGCCATCTCTAGTCAGGAACACATTGAAAGATATTGCCCAGGTTTAGAAAAAAGAGGTCTACTTTTATTCCAAAAACATCTTCACTCTTGGCCAGAGGCTGTGTCTGGTATTGCAGCAGAATCCTATTTAATTGAATGGAGTTGAACTGCATTACCAGTCCTAATTCATGGACAAAAGTGACCAAAATTTGGCCTTTTTGTCCATTCTTGGATAATCCCTGACTTAAAATGCACATAACTTTGGGAGAGAATGCTAAGATCCAACAAATGAGTACCCATTGACTACAGTGAAGCAGCATATGTTGGCACTATATATAATTAAATATTACATTTATATACTGAAATTGCATATAATTAAAAAAATTACCATAGCCACCCAGTTATTCACTGACATCTATCTATATAGCGCCCTCTGCTGTTTGCTCTTTTTCAAATTTCACTGAGATGGAAGCACATGCTCAGTTCCATTGTTCAACTTCCACCATCTGTAGCAGAAAGGACATGACCGCAGAGAAATTGCACACCCTCTGAGCTGCAAGCTTGAAATAAATATAGCAGAACAATTGGAGGAATGAATGGGGAGATCCCTGGATCCCTGGGAGGTACAGGGCTGGTTTTAGGTTTGTTCAAAAGAGATTGTCATGTACTGTATGATGTTTGATTTTCATTTTTTTTTTTTTTTTGGAGGTTTCCGAGGATTTTAATATTGATGGCTTATCCTCTGATTAGTGAACATTTTTACCTGGCATCCCCACCAATTAGCTGCTTCATTGTATCTCCAGTATCAGAAGTTAGTGTCAAACTACACAGCTTTGCCCATTGTGTAGTTGATGGATCTTGTAACAGCAGCACTGTTCCCATTTACCTCAATGGGAGCAGTACTGCAGTTACCAGTTCCACTCACTGCAGCTGTGTTGTTATGAAGCTTCTCTGAAACAGCTGATCAGCAGGGGTGTGGGATGTCAGACACCCACCAATCAAATATTCATCAATATTAAAATCTTGGATAGCCCCTTTCAGCTCAAGCTAGCACATGTCTACTCGATTTGGTTGTCCATGTATGTGTTTTCAAAGGCTAGATGTGAATTACGACTATTTAAAAAGGATTGTCTCATCTCAGACAATGGGGACATATCACTAACATATGCCCTAATTGTCTTATAGGTGTGGGACCATAGAAGTGAATGGGAGTGGTGGCTGGTCATGTGCGGTGCGCTCCCATTCACTTCTATTGGGAGAGTGCTTGGTGTTGACCAGATTGGAGTCCTCCAGCCACCACCTTGTGGGGCTCCATTCCCGTTATAGGTTCCACCGCTAGTGCTATGCCCCCATTGTCTGAGATGATAATAACCCTTTAAGTCACACTCACATTGGCTAAATCTTTATGGCCATTGCAGCCTTAAAAGGGTTGTCTTCTTTGGGCAATCCATGGAAGGATGTGTGTTCAATTCGCCTACAGTGCCACCACAGGAGAAACAAAGCATTACATAGTGGCCATTGAAATCACATATAGTACATGGACAGGCAGAGTGACAGAGAGAGAGATGTACTCTATACAAGTCTTGCAAGTAGCTACTTAATCGGCGCTGACACAGGCATCCAAAGTCCTCTCCTATACCTTCAATCATAGGCTAAGTATGGCATGCCCTATATACTGCAAAACGTCTTTATATATGACAAGTCCACAATCAATGTGCAGGTATACAGCTCACTTGATACGCCAAGTAAAGAGTCAGTGGCTAGACATGGATAGATATATTGGTCGATCACATTAATCACAAAACGTTGCAGTGCACATGGTGCACCTTTATCCATCTCCATGATATATGTGATGGACTGATATATCTATCCATAGATAGCCATTGATTGTTTACTTGGTGTATCACGTGATCTGTATATCTGCACATGGATTGTGGACTTGTGATTTATGAAGAAGTTTTTTAGTTTATACTGTGTGCCATACATTTCTTGATAGAGAGATGCTCGTTGAAGCTTGTTTCTGCTCAGGATAATTAACGGACATCTCAAATGAGACCCTAAATGGTCTAATGGGGTATTTAAAAATGGGTTTTCTAAAGCAAACAAGGTAAAAGAAATGTGTTATGTTAAGTATTATATTCTTATAAGCGCGTTTAGACTATGCAGAGAGAATTAGATACTTTTTAAAAACCCATATACAGTATATGGACAGTGTACAATGTCCCCAGCAGGGTTGGAAGACCCAGAGATGTCCCTCAAGGAGATGTACAGTATAAGACTCTTTAATCATATTTCATCCATTAAAACAAATCTATGAATAAATGTATATGTCCATATTCCAAACACAATCACTCTACACTATTCACTCTTCTGTATGGTCGCTAAATATAATATTGATACATTTAGTGGTTTGCTCTGGAGTTTGTTTCATTACATGAATACATCTACACAAATTAAATACATGACAGATTGCTAATGAGCTTGTGTTGGAGTTTCTGAATAGTGTGTTATCATTTGTCCATTCACAGTTTCTTATCAACCCATCTGTGCATTTAATAGGGTGTAGTAGAGAAAATGCAGGCTGGGACAGTTCCCCCATTTACACCTTTTGCCATCTAAGGCCTTGGGGACAGGCCTTTCCTAATTAAAGTTTTTTACAAACATATTGCCTTCTTTGTAATACTATTAGCAAGCTGCTTACTCCTGTGATGAAAGGTGCTATTTATTAGAAATTTAGAGGTGCCACTCCACAGCGTCGACTGCAAAATCTAAATCTGTTGTTTGTTGCAGAACATATTTATATGGAACTCTGTAATCTAGCCCAGAAATAGAAAGGAGGGTGGACTTCTATTTTATAGCGTTATACTATATTACAGAAACAGAGCAAGACAATGACTTACAGATTAAGAAAGAAAAAAAATCACTGAATTAAATCGAACATTTCCACCACTGTGCGCTATGGGGGAGATTTATCACGATGATAATATTTTGAAGTAACTTTTGTTTGAGTGTGTGTTGCGGCATTTTGCATCGAATTCATCAAACATCACACATTGCTAAATTTTTTTACATCTTTACAAATAACATGCTTGGCGTGCGACATTGTTTTGTGACTTTTTGAAAGTCGCATTTGTTAAATCTGGTGTATACTACTAGTCTATATAACTATACCCACGTACTCATCCACTTTTCAAAAGTGTCAAGAGTAGTGTAGAATCACAAAAAGTCAAAATTCTTGTCCAAAATTCGTTTTCATAAAATATGTGGCATAGAAGGCTTCATAAATTCTCCTTTGTGTTTATTATTAACAGACACAGGGACGTGTATGGAAATAACCCTCTTAGGCTACTTTCACACTGGCGTTTTGGCTTTCCGTTTGTAAATTCCTTTCAGGGCTCTCACAAGCGGTCCAAAACGGATCAGCTTTGCCCTAATGCATTCTGAATGGAAAAGGATACTCTCAGAATGCATCAGTTTGCCTCCGATCAGTCTCCATTCCGCTCTGAAGGCGGACACCAAAACGCTGCTTGCAGCGTTTTGGTGTCCGTCTGATGAAACTGAGCCAAACGGACACACAATGTAAGTCAATGGGGACGGATCCTTTTTCTTTGACACATTCTGGCACAATAGAAAACGGATCCGTCCTCCATTGACTTTCAGTGGTGTTCAAGAAGGATCCGTCTTGGGTATGTTAAAGATAATACAAACAGATCCATTCTGAACGGATGCAGATAGTTGTATTATCTGAAGGGATCTGTCTGTGCAGATGCATGACGGATCCGCACCAAACGCAAGTGTGAAATTAGCCTTAGGCCTCATGCACACGACCGTTGTGTGCATCCGTGGACGTTGTGCCGTTTTCCGTTTTTTTTTGCGGACCCATTGACTTTCAATGGGTCAGTGGAAAAATCGGAAAATGCACCGTTTGGCAGCCGCATCCGTGATCCGTGTGACCTGTCCTATTTTTTTCACAGCCAACGGTTCACGGACCCATTCAAGTCAATGGGTCCGTGAAAAAACACGGATGCACACAAGATTGTCATCCGCGTCCGTGATCCGTGTCCGGGATCCTTGTCCGTTTTTTCTTATCATTTCAATGGCAAACTTGACTTAGATTTTTTTTTCATTTTTCATGTCCGTGGATCCTCCAAAAATCAAGGAAGACCCAAGGACGAAAAAACGGTCACGGATCACGGACCTACGGACCCTGTTTTTGCAGACCTTAAAAAAAAAACGGTCGTGTGCATGAGGCCTTAGTGTGATGCCAACTTTGATCAATTTTTTGGAGCAGGAGAGCATGACTATTGGGAAATAAATTATCATGTTGACCTTCATGGGGAATAGGTCACCCTTCTGAGCTAGTTTCTACACTCACTACATGCCAGCATCTGCTCTGCATAGAGGTAAGGAATCACCATGAATAGCTTAAAGCCCCTATTTGACAGCATGCTTCATAGGAATACTCGTTCCCGATAATTGGCTCATATAAACGAACAGTCGATCAGCAGATGAACGAACAAAGGATGAAAGAAGCCGATTATCGGCAATAATGAATAGGACAGAATAAGGGAGGAAAAAGTTGTTGCTCCCTCATTCAGTTTGCATTGATCTATGTATTCAGGACAGTGCAAATGAGGGCTGATGGATGTGCTCTCATCGAGCAGTACAATACAACCCTAAGTCTTGCTCAACAGCACTTCCATAGCAAGCTCTGTCCACTACACTACAGTGGATATAGCCGTGTGGTTCTGGCACCTATTTCTAGCACCAGGGCTATTATAAAACAGTTCTGCAGGGCGCCTTGAGTTGGAACCCTGCCAATATAATATTGATGCTCTATCTAGACTAATATCTAGCGTCGGACTGGCCCACCAAAGTACCAGAGGATCCTCTGGTGGGCCCAGGCTCTGATCCCATAGTAGGCTCCATAGAAGGACTGGAAAAAATACTTTTGAAGCTGCCTTTCAAGACAATAAATTACCACTAGGGTCTATTTCTTTGACTCAAAACCTATTCGACTTTATTGATGTTTTTACGGTTGGAATAATTTCCTCTAGTGGGCCCAAGGAACCCCAGTCCAACCCTGCTAATATCAATATAAAAATCCTATAGAACCCTTAAGTAGATGGATAATTTCAACCCTCGAGTATATGGATGCCCTAACATTTTATCATGGCAATAATGGCAATGTAAATACGATAATACAGGATCTTCTAGTAAATCAAAATGTTTACCCATAACACAATGCCTACCACAACATATTACATTATATTCAGTGGTGTATATCTTTTGGCTACTGAATGATCACCCTTAGGAAACTTGATTCTTTCTCCTCAAAAGCTGTACCACTTTAATGTAATTCTCAGCAGGTTATAACATCAATGTTCATGGAAAACATCACCTTACAGCAAACAGAGCACCAGACGCGTAGACCAGTCAATATCGGGTTCAGGTTTTATGCAGGGAATTAGTCTGCTAGCAGATGACTCTGTTAATGGTCTGATGGATTTGTACAAGGCTTGTGACAACAGAAACTGGTTTGACATTGCTCCTCTGGAAGTTTAATTTCCATTGATTTGTTGTTTGCGTTCACACAGCCACCTAAACCCCATAACCTGGTTGTCAATACTGGCTGGATAAAGGTCAGAAAAATGCAACTGGAATCAGTCAGTAAAAATTAAATTAGACAACCAAATAATTGACAATAAGCCTAAGGGAAAGTATTTACTGGATAAATGTTACACATATAAATGAAAAATAAATCTAGCGTTTAACAATTTTTAAGCAAAAAATGTCATGTCCAGATGTTAGCAGTAAGACCACAGGAATTTATGAAATGCAGAATAAGGCCTCATGCACACGACCGTTTTTTTTTACGGTCCGCAAAAACGGGGTCCGTAGGTCCGTGATCCGTGACCGTTTTTTCATCCGTGGGTCTTCCTTGATTTTTGGAGGATCCACCGACATGAAAAAAAAGTCGTATTGGTGTCCGCCTGGCCGTGCGGAGCCAAACGGATCCGTCCTGAATTGCAATGCAAGTCAATGGGGACGGATCCGTTTGACGTTGACACAGTATGCTGTAATTGCAAACGGATCCGTCCCCATTGACTTTCAATGTAAAGTCTGGAGTCTCTTTTATACCATCCGATCGGAGTTTTCTCCAATCCGATGGTATATTTTAACTTGAAGCGTCCCCATCACCATGGGAACGCCTCTATGTTAGAATATACTGTCAGATATGAGTTACATTGTGAAAACTCATATCCGACAGTATATTCTAACACAGAGGCGTTCCCATGGTGATGGGGACGCTTCTAGTTAGAATATACTACAAACTGTGTACATGACTGCCCCCTGCTGCCTGGCAGCACCCAATCTCTTACAGAGGGCCGTGATCAGCACAATTAACCCCTCAGGTGCCGCTCCCGAAGGGGTTAATTGTGCGTATAATAGCCCCCTGTAAGAGATCAGGGCTGCCAGGCAGCAGGGGGCAGACCCCCCCTCCCCAGTTTGAATATCATTGGTGGCCAGTGCGGCCCCCCCGCCCCCCTCCCTCTATTGTAATAATAGCATTGGTGGCACAGTGTGCGGCACCCCCTCCCTCCCTCTATTGCATTAACATTGGTGGCAGTGTGTGCCCCCCCGGCCCCCCCTTCCTCTCTCTATTGTTTTAATACATTGGTGGCAGTGTGCGCCCCCCCCGGCCCCCCCTTCCTCCCTCTATTGTTTTAATACATTGGTGGCAGTGTGCACCCCCCCCCGCACCCCCATTCCTCCCTCTATTGTTTTAATACATTGGTGGCAGTGTGCGATTGGTGGCAGCGGAGTTCCGATCGGAGTCCCAGTTTAATCGCTGGGGCTCCGATCGGTAACCATGGCAACCAGGACGCTACTGCAGTCCTGGTTGCCATGGTTACTTAGCAATAGTAGAAGCATCATACTTACCTGCTGGCTGCTGCGATGTCTGTGTCCGGCCGGGAGCTCCTCATACTAGTAAGTGACAGCAATGCGCCGCACAGACCTGTCACTTACCAGTAGGAGGAGCTCCCAGCCGGACACAGACATCACAGCAGCCAGCAGGTAAGTATGATGCTTCTACTATTGCTAAGTAACCATGGCAATGACTGCAGTAGTGTCCTGGTTGCCATGGTTACCGATCGGAGCCCCAGCGATTAAACTGGGACTCCGATCGGAACTCCGCTGCCACCAATGATCGGGGGGGGGGAGAGGGGAGGCCGCACACTGCCACCAATGTATTAAAACAATAGAGGGAGGAGAGGGGGCGGGGGGGGCGCAAACTGCCACCAATGTATTAAAACAATAGAGGGAGGAAGGGGGGGGCGGGGGGGGGCGCACACTGCCACCAATGTATTAAAACAATAGAGGGAGGAAGCTTTTATGCAGACAGATCTTCAGTGCTGCCCCATAGAAATGAATGGGTCCGCAATTCCACTCCGCATTTTGCGGATGTGTGAATGGACCCTAAATGTAAGACAGCTTCCTTGCTGTCTTACATTTAGACCTTTTTCTATGCCTAAAACAGGCGTAGAAAATTGTAAATGGGACGGGACTGCCAGCCTGTCCCCTTCCCCCTCCATGGCACGCTCGCAATTTTAGACCTGGTGCGAGCGGGGCCGAAGTCACTGATAGTGGTATATCTAACCATTGTGCCACCATCTGCACCTTAGATATGCCTAATATAGGCATATTTCAGTATAATAAATATTTTTTTGTTTAAACACACATGGCTTGCAAAAAGGCATATACTAAAGCACACCATCTGGTACTATTTTAGGGTACATATGATTTTTGGTTGCTCTATATTACACTCCACATTCTGAGATCCATGTTTTTTTTATTTTTTGGGCGATTGTCTTAGGTAGGATCTCATTTCTTGCGGGATGAGATCATGGTTTGATTGGTATGATTTTGGGGTGCGTATGACTTTTTGATCTCTTGCTATTTCACTTTTTGTGACGTAAGGTGACAAAAAATTGCTTTTTTAACACTGTTTTTATTTTATCTTTTTACGGTGTTCACCTGAGGGGTTAGGTCATGTGGCATTTTTATAGAGCAGGTTGTTACGGATGCAGCGATATCTAATATGTCAACTTAAAAAATTTTTTTTTTACATTTAAAGAGGACCTTTCACCTTGAAAAACATTGTGAACGAAGTATGCTGCCATGGAGAGCGGCGCCCGGGGCTCTCACTGCACTTACTATTATCCCCGGGCGCCGCTCCGTTCTCCCATTATGCCCTCCGGTATGTTCACTCTCTAAGTTATAGTAAGCGGTGTCTGCCCTTGTCCTGTGGGTGTCTCCTTCTCCTAGGCTGCAGCGCTGGCCAATTGCAGCGCACAGCTCACAGCCTGGGAGTTTTTTTTCTCTCAGGCTGTGAGCTGTGCGCTGCGATTGGCCAGCGCTGCAGCCTAGGAGAAGGAGACACCCACAGGACAAGGGCAGTCTCCGCCTACTATAACTTAGAGAGTGAAGATACCGGAGGGCATAACGGGAGAACGGAGCGGCACCCGAGATAATAGTAAGTGCAGTGAGATCCCCGGGCGCTGCTCTCCATGGCAGCATACTTCGTTCCCAATGTTTTTCAAGGTGAAAGGTCCTCTTTAACACAATAAAATAATTTTTGAAACCAAAACAAATCATGCTTTAGTGTCTCCATAGTTTTTTTTTATTTTTTGAGCGATTGTCTTAGTTAGGGACTCATTTTTTGCAGGATGAGGTTACTAGAGTTGAGCGGACACCTGGATATTCGGGTTCGACGTGTTCGGCCGAACTTCACGTAAAAGTTTGAGTTCGGGACCCGAACTTGACCCCGAACCCCATTGAATTCAGAGGGGAGACCAAACTTTGGAGCACTAAAATGACTGTAAAAAAAGTCATAAAAAGGGCTAGAGGGCTTCAAATGGCAGCAAAATATGGTTAAGAGCATGGCAAGTGCTCTGCAAACAAATGTGGATAGGGAAATGACTTAAAATAACATAAAATACGTTGGAGGACAAGGTCTATATGGAGTAGGAGGCTGAGGAGGCGGTGGATGTGGCGGTGTAGGTGGAAGCGGCGGTGGAGGATGAGGAGGTAGCTTACACTGCTTTTTGGTTTTATTTTTATTTTTGTATTTTTTTATTAGGGTACACCGCCAAAACATTGGAAAATATATCCTGTGATAACCCCTTCCAGTCGTGCTAAACAAACGTTCAGAAAATACACTGGCTGCAGGGCAGGCCAGCACCTCCAAGGTGTAACGGGCAAGCTCAGGCCATATGCCCAATTTGTAGACCCAGAAGTTGAAGGGGGCAGACCCATCAGTCGGTACGTGTAGGCGTGTGCACACATACAGCTCCACCATGTCGCACGTCCCTGTGATGTCCACAATCCAATTTGATATCTGCTTTATCAACTTTCGTGGTTCTTTTCTGCGCCTACCATGTTGATCATGGTTAGCGGCGAATCAGGGTTCCACGCTGGAGAGGAAGTGTGAGAAAGGGATACCACATCCAAGGGAGGTCAATGTATGAAATTAAATGTGATCGAGCGTAAATGTGGGAGAAGTTATCAAAGTGGAAGGATCGAATGAAAGGAGGGGGCGCACGGCAATTGCCCACTCCCGACTCGGGGAGGTAGTGACGATAAATAACAATAACAGACAAATAAGTTAAATTTTTTTACCTGTCTACTAGGTAGAGCAGGGGTATATCACAGCCAAAAATTGGTGAATGTCACCCGACAATGTAATAGAAAAATTTGTGAAATTTATTAACCTGTCTACTAGGTAGAGCAGAGGTATATCACAGCCAAAAATTGGTGAATGTCACCCGAAAATGTAATAGACAAATTAGTGAAATTTGTTTACCTGTCTACTAGGCAGAGCAGGGGTATATCACAGACAAAAATTGGTGAATGTCACCCGAAAATGTAACAGACAAATTTGTGAAATTTGTTTACCTGTCTACAAGGTACAGCAGGGGTATATCACAGCCAAAAATTTGTGAATATCACCCGAAAATGCAACAGACAAATTTGTAAAATTTGTTTACCTGTCTACTGAGTAGAGCAGGGGTATATCACAGCCAAAAATTGGTGAATTTCACCCGAAAATGTAACAGACAAATTAGTCAAATTTGTTTACCTGTCTACTAGGTAGAGCAGGGGTATATCACAGCCAAAAATTGGTGAATTTCACCCGAAAATGTAACAGACAAATTAGTGAAATGACATAAAATAAAATATGTACAAATAAAAAAAAAAGATCTTGATGTATGAGGTGGAGGTCCATATGGAGTAGGAGGTTGAGGAGGCGGTGAATGTAGCGGTGTAGGTGGAAGCGGCGGTGGAGGAGGACGAGGAAGCCAACACAGTTTTTTGGCTTAAATTATTTTTTTATTTTTTATTAGGGTACACCCCAAAAGAGTGAGAAATATAAAAAATACAACAATGAGCAATTGCGCTGTAGTATAACAATGGCTGGGTAAGGCCGGTACACATGTCTATTCTGCACAAGGTACAGACAAGTCCTGTGGGATCCACACTTGTCTGTGATAACGCCCCTTGCCGTGCTAAACACATGTTCAGATAATACACTGGCTGCAGGGCAAGCCAGCACCTCCAAGGCATAAAGGGCAAGCTCAGGCCATGTGCCCAATTTGGAGATCCAGAAGTTGAAGGGGGCAGACCCGTCATTCAGTACGTGTAGGCGTGTGCACACATACTGCTCCACCATGTTGCTGAAATTCTGCCTCCTGCTAAGACGTTTCATATCAGCTGGTAGTGCTGGTTGTTGTGGTGTGCTGAAAAAGCTTTTCCACATTTTGGCCATGCTAACCCTGCCTTCTGAGGTGCTGGTGTTGCCCCAGCTGCGTTGGCGACCTCTTCCTCCTCCTCTGCCTTCACCTTGTGCTTCCACTGTGCCCCCGCTTTCTGGTGGGAATGCCACCAGCAGAGCGTCTACCACCGTGCGCTTGTACTCGCGCATCTTACGATCACGCTCCAGTGACGGAATTCAGGGCGGTACGTTGCCCTTGTAACGGGGATCTAGCAGCGTGGCCACCCAGTAATCAGCACAAGTTAGAATGTGGGCATCTCAGCAGTCATTGTGGAGACACTGCAGCATGTAATCGCTCATGTGTGCAAGGCTGCCCAGAGACAACGACAAGCTGTCCTCTGTGGGATGTGTATTGTCTGTGTCCTTTGTATCTCCCCAGTCACGCACAAGTGATGGCCAGGAGCTGGTTTGGGTACTACCCTGCTATGAACACGGTTTCTCCTCCTCCATCTCCTCATCCTCCACCTCATCATCCTCCAGAACTGTTCCCTGGCTGGAAAATTGTGTACCTGGCGTTTGCGGGTACAGGAACCCACCCTCGGAGCCACTTGTGAATGACTGGCCAGAAGCCCTATAAAATGATACCTCTTCCTCCTCCTCCTCCTCCTCCTGTGCCACATCCTCTTCCATCATCGCCAGAACTGTTTTTTCAAGGAGGCATAGAAGTGGGATAGTAACACTGAGAACAGCGTTATCGGCACAGGCCATGTTGGTGGAGTACTCGAGACAGCGCAACAAGGAACACAGGTCTCACATAGAGGTCCAGTCATTGGTGGTGAAGTGCTGCTGTTCCGCCAAGCGACTCCCCCGTGCGTGCTGCAGCTGAAACTCCACTATCGCCTGCTGCTGCTCGCACAGTCTGGCCAGCATGTGCAAGGTGGAGTTCCACCTTGTGGGCACATCACATATGAGGCGGTGAGCGGGAAGGCTGAAGTTACGCTGCAGCGCTGGAAGGCGAGCAGTAGCAGGGTGAGAACGCTGAAAGCGTGCACAGACGGCCTGCACTTTCTGCAGCAGCTCTGACATATCGGGGTAATTTTTAATGAACCTCTGCACCACCAAATTCAGAACATGCCCCAGGCAAGGGATGTGCGTCAAACCGGCTAGTCCCAGAGCTGCTACAAGATTTCGCCAATTATCGCACACCACCAGGCCGGGCTTGAGGCTCACTGGCACCAACCACTTATCGGTCTGTTGTTCCATGCCCATCCACAGCTTCTGCGCGGTGTGGGGTTTGTCCCCCAAACAGATAAGTTTTAAAACTGCCTGCTGTCGTTCACCCCTGACTGTGCTGAAGTTGGTAGTGAAGGTGTTACGCTAACCGGATGAGGAGGCGGTAGAGGATGAGGAAGCGGAGTAGGAGGAGGAAGCAACAGGAGGCAAACTGAAGTGCCTTGCAATCCTCGGTAATGGAAGGACATGCGCCATACTGCTATCCGCCTCAGGGCCCAGCCGCTACTGCATTTACCCAGTGTGCTGTTAGGGAGATAAAACGTCCCTGACCGTGCTTACTGGTCCATGTATCTGTAGTTAGGTTGACCTTGCTACAGATGGCGTTGCGCAGTGCACACCTGATTTTGTCCCCCACTTGGTTGTGCAGGTAAGGGATGGCTCGCCTTGAAAAGTAGTGGCGGCTGGCCACGACGTACTGTCGGACAGCCACCGCCATAAGGTTGGGTTCACACGAGCGTGTCCGGATTAGGTCCAGATGCGTCTCGGTGTATTGCGGCAAACCCGCGCGATTAGATACGCAATTGCAGTCAGTTTTGGCTTTGCACTTCTATCCTGCGTGATAAAAGCACAATATAGAGCATGCTGCGATTTTCCCGCAATGCATAAGTGATGCGTGAAAATCACAGCTCATGTGCACAGCCCCATAGAAATGAATGGTTCCAGATTCAGTGCGGGTGCAATGCGTTCACCTCCCGCATTGCACCCGTGCGGAAATCTCGCCCGTGTGAACTCAGCCTAAGGCTTTTAAAACTCTCCGTCTGCACCAGACGGAATGACAGCATTTCAAAGGCCAGTAATTTTGAAATGCTGGCATTCAGGGCCAGGGATCGCGGGTGGGTAGGGGGGTACTTCCTCTTCCGCTCCAGTGTTTGGGAGATGGAGAGCTGAACGCTTCCGAGGGACATTGTGGAGATGCTTGGTGAGCCAGGTGGTGGTGTTGCTGGCAGATCCTCTGTTTGCGGGGTGGAAGGTGGCACTGTCACTCCAGAGGTGGATGAAGAGGCTGAGACTGCAGCAGAAGAGGAAGCAGGAGGAGCCAGAGACCTTTCTTGGTTTTTGAGGTGTCTACTCCACTGCAGCTCGTGCTTTGCACTTAGATGCCTGGTCATGCAGGTTGTGCTCAGGTTGAGAACGTTTATGCCTCGCTTCAGGCTCTCATTGCACAGAGTGCAAACCACTCGTGTCTTGCCATCAGCACATTGTCTGAAGAACTGCCACGCCAGTGAACTCCTTGGAGCTGACTTTGGTGTTCCTGGTCCCTTGCTGCGGTGGGCAGTAGCAGGCGTACTGTCTAGGGGACGGCCGCTCCGCTTTTGCACCCTGCTCCCTCTTCTGCTGTGTTGGTGGCTCTGTGCGACCATCGCCTCTTTCTCCGGACTACACAGGTCACTCGCATCACCTTGATTCCATGTGGGGTCAAGGACCTCATCGTCCTCCTCATCATCTTCCACCCAGTCTTCACCCCTGCCCTCCTTGTCAGTCTGCACACTGCAGAAAGCCACAGCAGTTAGCACCTGTGTTTCATCATCATCCGAGACGTGCTGCGGTGGTCCTCCCATGTACTCATCTTGAAACATAAGTGGTTGGGCATCGGTGCACTCAATCTCTTTCACTTCTGGGGCAGGGATAGGTGGATAGCCCTGGGAAACCCTGCTAGCAGAGTCATCAAAAAGCAGAAGAGACTGCTGCATGACTTGGGGCTCAGACTGCTTGGCTGATTTACAAGAGGGGGAGGTGAAAGACTGATGGACATCGGCTGCAGGTGCTAACTCTGATCTTTCAGCAAGGGACTGGGTGGGAGACAATGTGAAGGAACTGGAGGCACTGTCAGCAACCCAATCTACTATTGCCTGTACATGTTTTGGCCTCACCATTCGTAGAGGCGCATTAAGCCCGACTAAATAACGCTGAAGGTTCTTTCGCCTACTCACATCTGAGGAAGGTGTTTCACTTGTGTGTGTAGCTGGCACAGATCGACTACGTCCTCTCAATGCAAAAGGAGCGCCATCAGCAGCACCACGACTGGGGCCACGTCCCTTATTCAACGCTCTTCTGATTCTCCGCTCATTTTGGATCTTGCCCAAAATAGGTGTTTTTTTATAACAGAATAGAACAGCAGTATCTTACGCGTGTATCTCACACTGACAAATGCAGCAAAGGCTGCAAAAAGTTTTTTTAAACCCAGAAAATTATTGAAGTATTGCAAGCTTGTATTTCACACAAAAAAAATGCTGCAAAGGCACCAGATGTAGGATATTACCCAAAATGGGTGTTTTTTAAACCCTCAATAAAATTATAGTATTTCAAGCTTGTATCTCACACTGACAGATGCAGCAAAGGCTGCAAATTAAGTATTTTGCCCAAAATGGGTGTTTTTTTAATAACAGAATATTATTGCAGTATTTCTAGCTTTTGTCACACTAATAATTGCAGCATAGGCCCTAGATATAGGGTATTACCAAAAATGGGTGTTTTTTGAGACCCTGAATATTATTGCAGTATTTCAAGCTTGTATCTCACACAGACAGATGCAGCCAAGGCCGCAAATTTAGTTTTTGGCCCAAAATGGATGTTTTTTTAATAACAGAATAGAACACCAGTATCTAAGGTATGTATCTTACACTGACAGATGCAGCAAAGGCTGTAAATTTAGTTTTTTGCCGAAAATTTGTGTTTTTTTTCATCCAAAATATTATTGCAGTATTTCTAGCTTGTATGTCACACTGACAGATCCATCAAAGGCTGCAAATTAAGTATTTTGCCCAAAATGGGTGTTCTTTTAATAACAGAATAGAACAGCAGTATCTAACGCGTGTATCTCACACTGACAGATGCAGCAAAGGCTGCAAATTTAGTTTTTTGGACCAAAATGGGTGTTTTTTTTTCAAACCCAGAATATTATTGCAGTATTTATAGCTTGTATGTCACACTGACAGGTGCAGCAAAGGCCGCAAATTAAGTATTTTGCCCAAAATGGGTGTTTTTTTTTTTAAATAACGGAATATAACACCAGTATCTAACGCATGTATCTCACACTGACAGATGCAGCAAAGGCTGCAAATTTATTTTTTTGCCCAAAATGGGTGTTTTTTTAAACCCAGAATAGTATTGCAGTTTTTCTAGCTTGTATGTCACACTGACAGATGTAGCAAAGGCTGCAAATTAAGTATTTTGCCCAAAATGGGTGTTTTTTTCATAACAGAATATAACACCAGCATCTAACGCGTGTATCTCACACTGACAGATGCAGCAAAGGCTGCAAATTTAGTTTTTTTTCCGAAAATTCGTTTTTTTTTAAAACCCAGAATATTACTGCAGTATTTATAGCTTGTATGTCACACTGACAGATGCAGCAAAGGCTGAAAATTAAGTACTTTGCCCAAAATGGGTGTTTTTTTAACAACAGAATAGAACAGCAGTATCTAGCGCGTGTATCTCACACTGACAAATGCAGCAAAGGCTGCAAATTTAGATTTTTGCCCAAAATGGGTATTTTTTTTTAAATAACGGAAAATAACACCAGTATCTAACGCATGTATCTCACACTGACAGATGCAGCAAAGGCTGCAAATTTAGTTTTTTGCCCAAAATGGGTGTTTTTTTAAACCCAGAATATTATTGCAGTATTTCAAGCTTGTATCTCACACTGACAGAGGCAGCCAATGCCGCAAATTTATCATTCACCCCAAAATGGGTGTTTTATTTAATAACAGAATAGAACAGCAGTATCTAATGTGTCTATCTTAAACTGACAGATGCAGCAAAGGCTGCAAATTTAGTTTTTGGCCAAAAGTTTGTGTTTTTTTAAAACCAGAATATTATTGCAGTATTTCTAGCTTGCATGTCACACTAACAAATGCAGCATAGGCCCCAGATGTAGGGTATTGCCAAAAATTGGTGTTTTTTTAAACCCTGAATATTATTGCAGTATTTTAAGCTTGTATCTGACATTGACAGATGCAGCCAATGCCGCAAATATACTATTTGCCCCAAAATGGGTGTTTTTTTTAAATCCTGAATATTATTGCAGTATTTCTAGCTTATATTTCACACTAACAGATGTAGCAAAGGCTGCAAATTAAGTATTTTTCCCAAAATGGGTGTTTTTTTAAACCCAGAATATTATTGCAGTATTTCTAACTTGTATGTCACACTGACAGATGCAGCAAAGGCTGCAAATTAAGTATTTTGTGCAAAATGGGTGTTCTTTTAATAACAGAATAGAACAGCAGTATCTAACGCATGTATCTCACACTGACAGATGCAGCAAAGGCTGCAAATTAATTTTTTTGCCAAAAATGGGTGTTTTTTTTAAACCCAGAATATTATTGCAGTATTTATAGCTTGTATGTCACACTGACAGATGCAGTAAAGGCTGCAAATTAAGTATTTTGCCCAAAATGGGTGTTTTTTTAACAACAGAATAGAACAGCAGTATCTAACACGTGTATCTCACACTGACAGATGCAGCAAAGGCTGCAAATTTAGTTTTTTGACCAAAATGGGTGTTTTTTAAAAACCTGAATATTATTGCAGTATTTCAAGCTTGTATCTCACACTGACAGATGCAGCCAATGCTGCAAATTTATCATTCGCCCCAAAATAGGTGTTTTTTTAATAACAGAATAGAACAGCAGTATCTAACGTGTCTATCTTAAACTGACAGATGCAGCAAAGGCTGCAAATTTAGTTTTTGGCCAAAAATTTGTTTTTTTTTTAAACCAGAATATTATTGCAGTATTTCTAGCTTGCATGTCACACTAACAAATGCAGCATAGGCCCCAGATGTAGGGTATTGCCAAAAATTGGTGTTTTTTTAAACCCTGAATATTATTGCAGTATTTTAAGCTTGTATCTGACATTGACAGATGCAGCCAATGCCGCAAATATACTATTTGCCCCAAAATGGGTGTTTATTTTAAACCCTGAATATTATTGCAGTATTTCTAGCTTATATTTCACACTAACAGATGCAGCAAAGGCTGCAAATTAAGTATTTTTCCCAAAATAGGTGTTTTTTTAAACCCAGAATATCATTGCAGTATTTCTAACTTGTATGTCACACTGACAGATGCAGCAAAGGCTGCAAATGAAGTATTTTGCACAAAATGGGTGTTCTTTTAATAACAGAATAGAACAGCAGTATCTAACGCATGTATCTCACACTGACAGCTGCAGCAAAGGCTGCAAATAAATTTTTTTGCCAAAAATGGGTGTTATTTTTAAACCCAGAATATTAGTGCAGTATTTATAGCTTGTATGTCACACTGACAGATGCAGTAAAGGCTGCAAATTAAGTATTTTGCCCAAAATGGGTGTTTTTTTAACAACAGAATAGAACAGCAGTATCTAACACGTGTATCTCACACTGACAGATGCAGCAAAGGCTGCAAATTTAGTTTTTTGACCAAAATGGGTGTTTTTTTAAAACCTGAATATTATTGCAGTAGTTCAAGCTTGTATCTCACACTGACAGATGCAGCCAATGCCGCAAATTTATCATTCGCCCCAAAATGGGTGTTTTTTTAATAACAGAATAGAATAGCAGTATCTAACGTGTCTATCTTAAACTGACAGATGCAGCAAAGGCTGCAAATTTAGTTTTTGGCCAAAAATGTGTGTTTTTTTAAAACCAGAATATTATTGCAATATTTCTAGCTTGCATGTCACACTAACAAATGCAGCATAGGCCCCAGATGTAGGGTATTGCCAAAAATTGGTGTTTTTTTAAACCCTGAATATTATTGCAGTATTTTAAGCTTGTATCTGACATTGACAGATGCAGCCAATGCCGCAAATATACTATTTGCCCCAAAATGGGTGTTTTTTTTAAACCCTAAATATTATTGCAGTATTTCTAGCTTATATTTCACACTAACAGATGCAGCAAAGGCTGCAAATTAAGTATTTTGCCCAAAATGGGTGTTGTTTTAAACCCAGAATATTATTGCAGTATTTCTAACTTGTATGTCACACTGACAGATACAGCAAAGGCTGCAAAATAAGTATTTTGCACAAAATGGGTGTTCTTTTAATAACAGAATAGAACAGCAGTATCTAACGCATGTATCTCACACTGACAGATGCAGCAAAGGCTGCAAATTTAGTTTTTTGACCAAAATGGGTGTTTTTTTAAAACCTGAATATTATTGAAGTATTTCAAGCTTGTATCTAACACTGACAGATGCAGCCAAGGCCGCAAATTTACCATTTGCCCCAAAATGCTTTTTTAAAATAACGGAATATAACACCAGTATCTAACACATGTGTCTCACACTGACAGATGCAGCAAAGGCTGCAAATTAAGTATTTTACCCAAAATGGGTGTTTTTTTAAACCCAGATTATTATTGCAGTATTTCAAGCTTGCATTTAAATGTCACAAATGCACATATGCTGTGCTGGCGCACTGAGCTTGCACAAAATGGCTGCCTTCACCCACCTAACTAACAGACAGTTAAAAGTAATTTTTCTGTGTCACTGGGCTCAGGGCAGGGTAAAAAGATTGTGCACTGCACCCACCCACAAAACTAATTCTATGTAGATCGCTGAGTTAACAAGCACTTCTAATTAGGGATCGACCGATTATTGGTTTTACCGATATTATCGGCCGATATTCAGGATTTTGAACGTTATCGGTTTCGGCATCTATTTTGCCGATATACCCATAATGTATTGGGAACAAGGATCGTGCTGCTGTCAGCGCTCTTCATGTTCCCTCAGCAGCACAGGGGAGAAGGAAGCAGTGTCTCCCTTCTTCCTGTGCTGCTGCTGCCGCTGCCACCAATGAGAGGAGGGAGGACAAGAGAAGGGGAGGGGCTGTGGCCACTGCGCCACCAATGAAGATAACACTCTCATTAATTCATATACAGGAGGCGGGAGCTGGCTGCAGAATCACATAGCTGGCTCCCGACCTTTATGACAAATAGCTGCGATCTGCGGTAGTTAACCCTTCAGGTGCCGCACCTGAGCGGTTAACTGCCGCGGACCGCAGTTACCGCTCATAGAGGTCAGGAGCCGGCTATGTGATTCTGCAGCCAGCTCAAGTCTCCTGTATATGAATTAATGAGAGAGTTATCTTCATTGGTGGCACAGTGCACCCCCCCCACAGGGTCCCCTCTCCCCTCCTCCTCAGTGGCAGTTCCGATCGGAGCCCCAGCAGTGTAAGCCTGGGGCTTCGATCGGTTACCATGGCAGCCAGGACGCTACTGAAGCCCTGGCTGCCATAGTCGGCTCCCTGCTGCTGTGTGCACAAAGCACAGAGCAGAAGGAAGAGTGTGAATTCCTCTTCACCCTGATAAAGATCTATTAGGGTGAATAGGACAAGGGTTCTAGTCCCTAAGGGGGCTAAAAGTAGTAAAAATAAATATGTTAAAATAAACACCAAAATAATAAGTATAAATGAAAAAGAAAGATTTACAAAAAATCTACTACACGTTAACATTAAACATATTCATTTTCAGCAGATTTGTGTAGGAATTTATTTTATTTTTTTCAAAAAAGAAAATTCCCAGAATATCGGTATAAATTATCGGCTATTGGCCTGAAAGTTCCCAGAATATTGGTATCGGCTCTAAAAAATCAATATCGGTTGATCCCTACTTCTGATTAAAGATTCTTTCCTATTCTCTTCCTCACAGCAGCAGCATCCTCTCCCTACACTAGTAAGAGCAGAGTGACATGCACTGCTACGTGACTCCAGCTTATATAGAGGCTGGGTCACATGCTGCACTGGCCAATCACAGCCATGCCATTAGTAGGCATGGCTGTGATGGCTTCTAAGGGGACAAAGTTAAACTCTTGTTGATTGACTGCTCTGCAGCCTTTTAAAAAGCACCATTAACTCGCCGAACACCGAACCCGAACCCAAACTTTTACTGAAAAGTTCGGGTTCGGGTCCAGGGTCTAAAAATCCTAAAGTTCGGTATGAACCCGAACTTTACAGTTCAGGTTCGCTCAACCTTAGTCATGTGGTATTTTTGTAGAGCAGGTTGTTACGGACGTGACAATACCTAATATGTCTGCTTTTTTATTTTGTTTACAAAAAACACAATAAAAGCATTTTTGAAACAATAAAAATCATGTTTCAGTGTTTCCATAGTCTGAGAGCAACTGTCTTAGGTAGGGGCTCATTTTTTTGTGATGAGGTGACGGTTAGATTGGTACTATTTTGGGGGGCATACACCTTTTTAATCACTTGGTGTTGCACGTTTAGTGATGAAGGTGACCAAAAAAAGTTTTTTTTTGGCACAGTTTTTATAAAAAAAATTTGACGGTGTTCACCTAAGGGGTTAGGTCATGTGATATTTTTCTAGAGCCAGTCGATACGGCCCTGGCAATACCTAATATGTCTACTGTTCTTTTTTCCCAATTTTTTTACAAAAAAGGAGGTTTTGTTTGTTTTTTTTACTTTTTTTTCCACTTAATTTTTTGTCCCACTCTGGGACTTCAACTTTTAGGGGTCTGATCCCCTTTAATGCATGACAATACTTCTGCATTGTGATGCATTGGCTGTAAGTGTATTACCTGTGTAATACACTTACAGCCTGCTTGCCTGTGAGATCCCCATACATCGAACGTGCCGCAGTAAGTGCGTACCGCGGCAGATCAAAGGTTTAATGTGTCGGCATCTGTGTTTTCACTGATGCGGATGCATACAGCAGGGGTCTGGCTATATGTAACTGCCGGACCCCTCCTGCTGATTTGCTGGGTGCAGCTCCTGCACCCTCCCGATCAGCCCTCCGTAATAATGCTGCGCTGGGCTGCAAGTCATGTTCCCGCTGCCCCGTACTATTACGGCGCTGATCAGGAAGGGGTTAATAACTATTTTGTGCCTCTGTACTGCGTCTGCTTACCCTGTCTACCAGAGCGAATCCCTACAATACATTGTATATTTCTTTATAATATCTACTCTAAAGTGAAAGGATCAAATCATTTACTTACCACATACCGGAGAACCCAACTTCTGATTTTCAAAGTGAATATCTCCAGTGTGTCATGGTCAAAGTAATAATCGGGTAAATCTAACCAAACATTGCATAAAATGCCAGTAGAGACTTTTATAGAAATAATTTAGCTATTTTTCTCATTTCAATCAGTTTTTTTTTACATTATCTACTTGTGCTGCTCTTGCAAAGTTATAACTGTGTGTATCTAAAATGCATATAATTAAATCCCATAAAAACGAATTTCCAAATTATAGCAACTATAAAAGGAAATTGTAGCTATTCTTCCAAGCGCTTGTTTCTTCACATTCAAATTAATTTTTGGTTCATGAAAAAAATAAATTATGGTTCATGCTTCATGTAAATCAGCTAGTTGATAAAAGTGAGATTGTAGCTTTAACCTGTTTTCATTTTGTTTCTTAGACACATGTATTGTATCGCTGAGCCAGGTGACAGTAAACTGTTTTATGTTAATCTATTGCACTGTATAAATTGTAGAATGAATTTGTAGTCTGAAATCACTTAAAGCCTAACTCCACTCAGTCCTAAAATTCCAGGTGTGACTGCGTAATGAGCAGCAGAGGGTGCTGGAGCTGCAGCGATTGTGTCCGGGAAAGATGTTTCGTCCTGAACCGGAAGTGGGTAGCATTGTACAGTGAACTTCCCTGTCAAAGTCCATAACAGCATAGAAGTCACAGCGTGACCAGGTATTCATTGGAGTAGGGTTCACAGTTGTAACACTTAGGTAAAAGGGTTAAACATGATTGATGTAAAAAATGAAAATCAGACATCATATAGCACATGTCTCTTTCTAACAAACTTAGAGCCAGCCCTGTACCTCAAATAGATCCAGAGATCTCACCATTCATGACTACAATTGCTCTACTAGATTTATTTCAAGCTGGCAGCTTAGGAGGCATGTCCTTTCTCAGGAGTTTGTTCTGTCTGCTGCAGCTGGTGGCAGATGAAGGATGAAACTGAACATGTATCTCAATCTCAGTGAGCTGGACAGAGAATTTAGAAAAAGAACAAACAGCAGGTGGCGCTATACAGATACATTTCAGCGAGTAACTGAGTGGCCATACTAAATTTATAATTACGGTACATACAATTCCGAAAGTTGCTGGTGTGAAAAATTTTGACTATTTTCCATTGGAAAACCATAGGACAACAATCTGTCCAGGGCGGCTATTCTGTTAAAGTAAGTTACGTGCAAAACCCAGTTGTCATCATTAATGTTTATCTGCTAGACTGCTTTAATAAAAGAAGGTCAACTGCTTAAGTTTTCTCAGTCAGTTTCTTGTCATCAATCTACATCTAAAAGAGGTACTCTAGTTGTAAAAGAGTTGGAATACATAATCATTTATTTAACACACGGACATACCAATTTATTGGTGTATTTTCAGACTCCATTACTTTTGGCAGTTAAGTCATTTGACCAGGGACCAAAATTCCCTCCATTGTCCAGTCACCATATGGACAACTAAAAAAGTTGTAAAGTGTGAGGACTCTAACAAATAGCTCCTTATGTCTCGTGATTCCTGGACCAATGAGAATGTTACTTATAATGAAGACAGGAAGTGTTTTAGCTCAAGAGGCACCCCAGAAATACAGGGTGCGCCAGGAAAAAGTAGACCGCCTCCAGCAATAGTATTAGAAGAAGAAAGAGCAAATGAAATGTTTTTATCTTTTTTTTTACCCACAAGTCACAAAAGATGCTGAAAGTGGTCATAGAAACATAGAAACATAGAATGTGTCGGCAGATAAGAACCATTTGGCCCATCTAGTCTGCCCAATATACTAAATACTATGGATAGCCCCTGGCCCTATTTTACATGAAGGATGGCCTTATGCCTATCCCATGCATGCTTAAACTCCTCCACTGTATTTGCAGCTACCACTTCTGCAGGAAGGCTATTCCATGCATCCACTACTCTCTCAGTAAAGTAATACTTCCTGATAGTACTTTTAAACCTTTGCCCCTCTAATTTAAAACTATGTCCTCTTGTAGCAGTTTTTCTTCTTTTAAATATTCTCTCCTCTTTTACCTTGTTGATTCCCTTTATGTATTTAAAAGTTTCTATCATATCCCCTCTGTCTCGTCTTTCTTCCAACTATACATGTTAAGGTCCTTTAATCTTTCCTGGTAAGTTTTATCCTGCAATCCATGTACCAGTTTAGTAGCTCTTCTCTGAACTCTCTCCAAAGTATCAATATCCTTCTGGAGATATGGTCTCCAGTACTGAGCACAATACTCCAAATGAGGTCTCACTAGTGCTCTGTAGAGCGGCATGAGCACCTCCCTCTTTCTACTGGTAATTCCTCTCCCTATACACCCAAGCATTCTGCTAGCATTTCCTGCTGCTCTATGACATTGTCTGCCTACCTTTAAGTCTTCTGAATTAATGATCCCTAAATCCCTTTCCGCAGATACTGAGGTTAGGACTGCATCACTGATTTTATATTGTGCTCTTGGGTTTTTACATCCCAGGTGCATAACCTTGCACTTATCAACATTAAATTTTAGTTGCCAGATTTTTAACCATTCCTCTAGTTTTCCTAAGTCCTTTTCCATTTGGTGTATCCCTCCAGGAACATCAACCCTGTTACAAATCTTTGTGTGAATGGGCACAACATTTGCTAATTTCCAATCTGTTGCCAGTGATTGGTTAAATAAATCTGTTAATGGTTTTGCTAGTTCACCGCTGAGCTCTTTTAATAGCTTTGGGTGTATACCATCAGGCCCCTGTGACTTATTTGTATTAATTTTAGACAGTTGACTTAGAACCTCTTCCTCTGTAAAGACACATGCATCAAAAGATTCATTTGTCTTCTTTCCTAACTGAGGTCCTTCTCCTTCATTTTCCTTTGTAAAAACTGAACAGAAGTATTTATTGAGGCAGTCAGTTTCTTTATCTTCTTCCATATACCTTCCTTCTTTTGTTTTTAATTTGGTAATTCCTTGTTTTAGTTTCCTTTTTCACTTATGTATCTGAAGAATGCCTTATCGCCTTTTTTTTCCCTGACTGAGCTAATTTCTCTTCTGCCTGTGCTTTAGAAGCTCTTATAACTTGTTTGGCCTCTCTCTGCCTAATCTTATAAATTTGTCTGTCATCCTCTTTTTTTTTTTTTTATAATTCCTAAATGCCATCTTTTTGTTTTTAATGATTTTGGCCACTTCTGCTGAGTACCACAGTGGTCTCTTCCTTTTTTTGCTTTTACTGACAAGCCTAATGCAACTTTCTGTTGCCTTCAATAGTGCCACTTTTAAGTAGTCCCATTTCTCCTGGACTCCAATGAAACTGTTCCAGTCTGATAGGGACTCGTATACCACTAATCTAATTTTAGAAAAGTCAGTTTTTCTAAAATCTAAAACTTTTGTTTTTGTGTGGTGTGACTCAGTCACTGTACTTATAGTAAACCACACTGACTGGTGATCACTAGATCCCAAGCTTTCCCCTACAGTAATATCAGATACCAAATTCCCATTTGTGAATACTAAATCTAAAATGGCCTCCTTCCGGGTTGGCTCCTCCACTACTTGCTGTAGAGATAATCCCAGTAGGGAATTTAGAATATTTGTACTTCTGGCAGTGCTAGCTATTTTGGTTTTCCAGTTTACATCTGGAAGATTGAAGTCTCCCATAATGATAACTTCCCCCTTCAATGTCATTTTAGCTATTTCCTCAACTAGTAGATCATCTAATTCTTTGACTTGGCTAGGTGGTCTATATCAGTGTTTTTCAACCTTTTTTGTGCAAAGGCACACTTTTTTCATGAAAAAAATCACGAGGCACACCACCATTAGAAAATGTTAAAAAAAATTAACTCTGTGCCTATATTGACTATATATAGCGTAATTCTCTTGAATAGGAATCAAATAAACACAAATAAATAATTTTATAATTACTTTATTATGAAATAAAGTATTTTATAATTGTTCATATTTCTGTTTACTTAGTCAGTGCGAAACCTGGGCCTGTTTGGCTGAACACAAAGCTGATATTCTGGCAGGAATCGAAGAAAGACACACACGTAGCTCTTCGTCAACAGCTCTCAGTCTCTCTCTGTCTTTAGTTTTTATAGCAGTCAGGCTTGAAAAGCTCATCTCACACAGATATGTAGTGGAAAATGGGAGCAATGTCAAAATAGCTTTGTTTGCCAGAACGGGGAACTCCTTGGCAGTATCCAACCAAAAACTGTCCAAAGGTAGATCAGCAAATCTTAGCTTGAAACCACGATTTTGTCTCAGTTCAGTAAGTTCCTCCTGCTCCTGTAAAGTCATGTCCTTTCCACCAACTGATGCTGAGCTATAAGGGTCCCTAACCCAGTCAAGGCATTCAGTGGAGACTGAAGAGAAATAAAATGACAACTTCTCCTCAAGAGTTTTTAAATGTTTAACTATGATCTCACACAGTGCAGCAGTGTGAACACCTTGCCATTGCTTGGCGAGTGTGAACATTTCAAGATTGCCACTTTCCACATGTTGATGCCAGAGTTGCACCTTTGAACGGAATCCATTTATTTTATCTGTACTTGTAAGCAGGTTTTCATTTCGGCCTTGCATTCGTGTGTTCAGTTCATTCAGATGATGAAAAATATCTGCCAGGTATGCCAGCCTTGCACACCACTCATCACTTGCAAGCAGCTTTGCGTAATCTGACCTCTCATTTGTCAGAAACACTTTAAGTTCCTCCCGCAGCTCATACACACGAACCAAGACCTTGCCACGCGACAACCACCGGACCTCCGTATGAAACAGCAAGGTTTTATGCTTCGCTCCCATCTCCTCACACAAAGCTGCAAATATGCGACTTTTCACGGGTCGTGACTTTACAAAGTTTACCATGCGCACAACATCATCCAACACAGGAACTAGGTCTGCTGGTAAAGTCTTGGCTACGAGGGCCTCACGGTGTAAAAAACAATGCGTAACAATCACATCTGGATTTCTTTCCTTCACTCTGCTTACAAAGCCTTTGGTGCGCCCGACCATGGCTGCAGCTCCATCGGTGCAGACACTTGTGCAATTTTCCCACTTAAGTCCTCCTTGTTCAAGGTATTCTGATGTGACCCTAAAAATTTCTTCTCCTGTTGTTTTTTCTGGCAATGCCTTGCAAAAAAAGAAGTTTTCTCTAATTGCATCACCATCCACAAAACGCACATTGGCCAAGAGTTGAGCATGTCCACTGATATCAGTAGACTCGTCAAGTTGCAATGCAAATTTCTCACTGATACGGATCTTTTCCAAAACCACACTTTCGATGTCTGCAGACATGTCATTAATGCGTCTGGAAATTGTGTTGTCTGAGAGAGGGACTTTGGCTATTTCCTTAGCTGCTTCAGGTCCGAGCATCTCCTCTACAATAGCTTTGCAGGCGGGAAGTATTAATGTCTCTGCCACAGTGTGCGACTTTTTTGACTTGGCTATAAGTTCAGCAACTTGATAGCTAGCTTTAAGAGCTCTTTCATTTACCTTTGTGGTTTTTCTCATGAAAGTTGCCTGTTTCTCCGTGTTTTCACGCAGGCGAACAAAATAGTCCGCATTCTTGTTTTGAAGCGAAGGGTGTTTCGTTTGGAGATGGCGTTTAAGTTTACTTGGGACCATAGCACTGTTAGATAGCTTTTCACCACACACCACGCACAGTGGAGTTGGTTTCTTTGCATCTCCGGTGAAAGTAAATCCAAATGAAATATAGCTTTCGCTATAGTGCCTTGTGCCAGAGAATTTGCTTGAGCTATTCATCTTTGCTTTCTTTTGATCCCCACTCATACTTGGGCTCTCATCTGGCTCTGAATTTTGTTCAGAGTCCAGTTCTTTCCTTTTCAAAAACTTGTCCATCACTGCAGTATCTGCTCCTGTCTCACTTTCACTCAGTACTTACTGTGCTTGTCTCCTCCAGATAGCCGCTGTCCGTCACACTCAGCACTCTTCTGCTCATGTCTCCATCCAGATCCATCAGTCAGCACTCTTCTGCTCATGTCTCCTCCAGATCCATCACTCAGTGCTCTTCTTTGCTGCGTCGCGATAATCCTCCAGAGTCCGGATCCATCGGCGCTCTTCTGCACATCGGCGATCTACTGCGATGTCTCCTGTCAGTGTTACAGTGACACCGGAGCTATTTATAGTCCGAAACATGCGCTTCGGCTCACAAATAGACCAATCATTAGAATCGAATGATTGGTCTATTTGTGAGCCGAAGCCGCATGTTACGGATGAAATTGGAATTTTTCCCACGGCACACCAGACAATGTCTCACGGCACACTAGTGTGCCGCGGCACAGTGGTTGAAAAACGCTGGTCTATATATCACACCTACACGAGTTACCTTATGATTATCAAGCTGCAAGGTAACCCAAACTGACTCTAAATTGTTCTTGCTAACTTGTATCAAATTAGATTTTATGCTATCTTTCACATACAGGGGCACCCCTCCCCCCATCTTGCCTTCTCTGTCTTTCCTGTATAGAGAGAACCCTGGTATTGATATATCCCAGTCATTACTCCCCTTGAACCACGTCTCAGTAACAGCCACTACATCTATATTCTCAGATGCCATTATAGCCTCAAGTTCATTGATCTTATTCCCTAGACTGCGAGCATTTGTAGACAAGACTCTGAGCTTGTCATTTCTTAACCTTTGTGCTACTGGCCTCTTCTGGCATTGTTCCGGGGGGCAGTCGGACTGCTGGATTATCACTCTTTTGCCCCCCTTTCCTAGTTTAAATGCTTCTTAGCAAATACTTGGAACTGTTCACCGAGGACATTCGTTCCCTTGAGAGAAAGATGCAAACCATCTTTCTTGTACAGTTCTTTTCCAGTCCAACAAGAGCTAACATGAGACACAAAGCCAAACCCTTGGTTCAGACACCATTCACCAAGCCATACATTGAATTCCTTAATGCGCATCTTCCTGTCATGCTGAAGATTCTGCACAGGCAAAACTGCAGAGAATGAAACAATTGATGCAACCTCCCGTATATCCTTTCCAAGTGTGTGAAAAGCTTCTTTCACCTTTGAAACCTCATTGCAAGCCAGATCGTTTGTCCCAAGATGGAGAATAACATCCACTTCCCTTTCCTGCTTTGCTTGCCTAACAATATTAAGGATCCGTCGTCTATCCCTGCTAGCGGTAGCTCCAGGGAGACATCTCACAACACCATTCTCCTCAAACTTCACACCTCTTATGATGGAATCGCCCACCAACAGCTGCTTACTATCAATCCTCACCTTCTCCCTTTTGTCTTTGGCTGCAGTCTTACATACTTTAGGCATGGGAGATGATTGTTTCTCACCCACTGTGCTTGAGCCATCCTCCATGTTGCTCTTGCACTCTGAAAGTGCTGCAAATGAATTATGGAGAGCCACAGACTGTGGGACATGCCTTCTATCCACAACTCTCAGTCTACCAGAACCTACAGTAACCCATCTTCCATTTCTAGGGGGCCTCTGTGGCAGTGGCATTGCAATGTTCTCAGCCTGAGTTTGTTTAGTGGTTAATTTAAAAATCTCATATTTCAAAAAGGTAATTTCCTGCTGCATTATGGAGAGCTGTCTACAGATCAGACAGTATCCAAATCTCTGAAGAGTGGAACCTGAAATAAAAGCACAACAATTCCTGCACAGAACCAGGTCTGCCATTGTAAAGAGGGGAAAGATTTTAAACAAACAAATCTTACTTGTTTAGATTGTATCCACCTCCAGATTACCTCCTGAGTATCTCCTGAATATCTCCAATGCTCTTGTAGATCAGCTCTTGGTAAAGCAGTCTTGGAAAAGCAGCAAGCTGTTCACGTCTATACATTTTTGGGCACGTCAGATTATTTTGGCTGATACTACTTGTAGCTCTTCAGCAGTGATGCTGCAGAAAAAGAAATGTCCTGCTTTTTACAACAAGATGGGGCAACATGCCGCACCTCACAGAACTTACTGGCACTGGTTCATGAACTGTTTACAGAGGAGCGAACTGTGAGCAAGGGGTTATGGTCACCATGTTCCTAAGTCAACATTTCTATCTATGGGAAATTTAAAACAGAAAGTGTCTGCTAACAATCCACATCCCCTGGATGAACTCAATGAGAACATCACAAACACCATCTGCAGAATCACAAGTAGACAACATAATGCGACGTGCCCAAAGATGCATAGATGTGAACGGCGATCACTTTCATCATATTTTGTGACTTGTGGGTAAATAAAATAAAAACTATCCACTTTCTCATCATCGCTGGAGGCGGGCTACTTTTTCATGGGCCACTCTATAATTTGTCCTCCATTTGTTATACATGCGTAATCATTTGTTCACAAAATTACATATCAATTTATTGATGTATTTTCAGCAGCCGTTACTTTAGAAGTTGGGTCATGTGATTCCTGATGAGACTCGGCTGTATGAACAGGAAGTCAGTTTCTCTAGCTATTACTATGGGTGCTTCAATGTCAGTTTCATAGGAATGAATAGAGATACTGACTTCCTGCCCACACAGCAGACACTGTGGGCTAGAGCAAATCTCCGCAATAAATTGATATTAAAATGTGTTAAAAAATTATTATATATAAAAAAAATGTTTCTTGGAGTGCCTCTCATTGGTCTAGGAATCATGAGACATGAAAGGATCCTCAGACTTTACAGTTTTACTTAGTTGGCTATATACTGACATGGAGGGAATTTTGGTCCCTCGATATTTTCTTTCCCTGTCAATATAGTTATTATACAATGTTGAGTATTTAATTCAAATTTTGCATCCTCCAGACCCGGCTTGACCCTTTGAACGCCTACACTACTGAAGACTATCCTCCTGTTGGAATCGTAAGTACACAAATGCAAGCTAACTAATATACTGTAGATATGATTACATGACTGTTGTTATTAACATTTTAAAGACAGCTTGTACTATTGCATGGGGCACTGTCCAATTATTGACAGCCAATTGAAACTCATTAAGAACAAATACCACAAATAATGTAGAGCTAAAGGGATTAATTGTGTTTGGCACTCTCATCAACCAGCAATATTTTTACATTGTAGCAGTGGATTGGAGCAACCAGCTAAATCTTACATCTCGTGCCAGTGGTTTGGAACATATACAAAACTCACAGAATTTGTGGACAATCATTATACTACTGCATTTATTATTTGGAATAACAGCATTAGTTTCATTGCCAATCACTGCATTAATTTACCTTATAGTACCGTGGATATAATATATGGTACACGGTTTCTGTAAGGGGTTTTCTGTAGAAACACAAAACATATATTTTATTGTTTTAATCATGTATTGACTTTTATTTTAGTACATTAAATATCATGGTGATAGGAGAACCTTGAGCTCTTTTTGATTATCTCAACATATGGTGGCGGCAGTGGGACTGTCACTTTTAGGCCTCATGCACACGACCGTTGTTGTGTCCTGTGTCCGTTGTTCCATTTTCCGTGATTTTCTGTGGACCCATTGACTTTGAATGGGTCCGTGGAAAACTCGGCTAATGCACCATTTGTCATCCGCGTCCGCGATCCGTGTTTCCAGTCCGTTAAAAAAATACGACCTGCCCTATTTTTTTCACGGACAACGGTTCGTGGACCCATTCAAGACAATGGGTCCGTGAAAAAACACAGATCCATACAAGATTGTCATCCGCGTCCGCGTCCGTTTTTTTCCTATCATGGACACGGATCACGGAAAAACTGAACCCTTTTTTGCGGACTGCAAAAAAATACTGTCGTGTGCATGAGGTCTTAATGAACTAAGTACAGTTGTCTTCTCACATCAAGACACAAAGAGGATATTTCAGGAAATGTTTTGGACTCATCCACCTAGACCAGGGATCAGCAACCTTCGGCACTCCAGCTGCTGTGAAACTACAACTCCCAATATGCAGACTTTTCTGGCCGTTCTTGTAACTCCCACAGAAGTGAAAGGAGGATTCTGGGAGTTGTAGTTTCAGAACAGCTGGAGTGCTGGAGGTTGCTGATCCCTGACCTAGACGTTCTCAGTATGTCAAGGAGTCAACACATCTTAGACTGGTAAAAGGACCTCTCCCAGCAGCTAAAACTACCCCTGCATGCAAAGTAGTGGGAAACTGGAAATAATTCCAAATGGAGTGGATTGGGGGACAAAATGCAATACTGCCACAGTTTTATGGGTTTCATCGTTACCCATGCAGTAAAACCGACATCTTAACTTCATTCTCTGTGTCAGTAAAATTGGGGAAAGGGGGTTATTTGAATTTGAATTTATTTTTCTATTTTTTTATAAACTCTTTAAAACTTTTTAACACTTTTTTAAAGTCCCCCTAGGGGACCTTTACATTATATTTTCTGATTGCTTTTCCCATAGACTGCAGTGATTTAACATTGCAGCCTGTGCTGCCACAGAAAGACATGGTTGCAATTGACCATGACAGGTAAGGGTTTAAATGTCCATGATTGGTATTATCACCTGACCATAGAAATGCCTCCAGGTGTCTTCTGTGAACAGGGCCAGATTAAGAGTTCCAGGAGTATGGAGAACTCCATTCATTGGAGACCCCAAAGTAATGTGAAGCCCTCCTTCACTACATACTTGAGGACATTTAGTAAGACTCGCACCCTTCTTTGGAGTAAACCAGGAGGAATTGTTATTGCAGTGTGCACCATGCTGTAGCATACTTGGTAATATGCACAAGTAAGTCCATAGAAGGTAGGGAAGTGCAGCGCAAGAATGTTGCTGACAGATTTTCTTCAGGTGTGGACACATCCTGTTCCCTGAGACCCAACACCTTCAGTGTATGGCACCACCATTTTCCTGACGTGTCCGTCAGGCCCTTTGCAAGGGATTCCTCTTTTTCCCCTCTCCTTTTTCTAGGAGCCACCTGAATTTTCTAAGTTTGTACTTAGAGATGAGCGAATCGAATCTGACGAAGTGGAATTCGTTACGAATTTTAGGAAAAATTTGATTCGCACCGAATACGAATTTCCTCGCACTTCGTAGTAACGAATCACATTTTTCCTAAAATGGCTGCTGCACGTGTGAGGACATGGAAAAAGGAAGTCTGGGATGTCGGGATCACCCATACTGACATGCATGGAGCCAATCAGCAGCCAGCCAGCCCTGTGATGTCACAGCCATATAAATACGGCAGCCATCTTAGATTCTGCCATTCACCAGCGTACTTAGCACAGGGAGTGACGTGTCTGCAGGCACTAGGGACAGTGATAGAACAATCACCAGTGTGCTAAAAAAAAGATTTATAAGTGCAGGGAAAGATTATTCAATGTGTAGGGAAAGGATAGGGAGGAATTATTCCACAGCATTTCTATTGAACAGGATTCAGTCAGGGAGGTGACAGTCTGGTTAATAGGAAAAATCCGATTACACTTTGCTGCACTGACTGGCGATACAAATTGCCATTATACAGCTCTGTAATTCCAGCAAACCGTTCTTATTAGGGTGCAAGTGCTGTTTGATACAGGGATTAACAGGGTTCATGACAAGGAAATATTTCTTCGTTTTATTTGCTCTTGTGCGGTGCAGTTATATGTTCTAAAGCATTTTTTGGCTTGTAGTAGTGGGAAAAAAGGGCTTATTAGCTGTTGTGTGGTGAAGTGCAAAAATTACAGCCTTTTTGTAAAAATTGATAAAAATTTGGGCCTAATTGCCGTTCAGTGGTGCAGTGAGATATTTTACAAAACAGTTTGCCATGAATTTGAGGCGAAATACTAATATATTTGCCATTAATAGTTGTACTTATCTGTTGAAAAGCCTTTTCTATAAAAATAGAAAAAAATTAGGGCCTAATTGCCGTTCAGCAGTGCAGTGAGATATTTTACAGCCCAGTTTGCCGTGTATTAGTGGCAAAATAAAAAATATTTGATCTAACATTATGTCTGGTAGAGAAGTGCCATGCCCTGCACAGGGGAGTGGCAGAGGCCTAAAGGTTTCTGGCACAGGCCGAGGTCGCAGCAGAGTAAGGGGCCGTGGCAGCAGGGGTCACTTTGAGAGGCCTGGGCTCCCAGTGTCAGCTAGTGGTAGTGTCGTGATCAGCAACCCAGCGGTTCTTGAATGGTTGATTCAATCTTCGACTTCGTCGCAACTTACATCAGACACCAAGCCAAGAGTCAGTGGGTTTGTCAGACACAACCCTTAGTTGGCATGGCCCGGGAGCATGCCCTGTGCCCTATCTTGTCCTTAACCTGCCTCTGTCCTTTTCTGTTCCCTCACCGCGAGAAGTATTATATGCTTTAGGCTCAGCTCCAATTTTCCACGAGGAAGAGCTACTAGAGGGCGGTCAGCAGCTACTGCCCAGCCAAGATCTGGAAGAGACGTCTGCTGCTTCCTCCACTAGGCGGGCAAGCAGTGATGAGGAGAGTGGTGTGGGAGCTGGTGTTGAGAGCGGTCAGACTTCTGACCCAGAGACTGTTGAAGAGGACATCAGTGACGAGCAGACACTACTCGATGATGTTGAAGTAGCTGATCACACTTGGGAGTCGGGTGACGAAGAGGCTTCATCATCATCGGGAGAATCAGCAGTGGGAGGTCGGGAGCTAAACGCGCCCAGGGTAGACCACCCGCTTCGCAGGAGCCTACCTGCCTGGGAAGTAGCGGTGCAGGGGTTCAAGGAGGCAACGGCGGTAGCAGTTAGTCCATGCATAGTGTTGGGAGTAAAATCACCTACTCAGCGGTGTGGCAGTTTTTTTTAAGCCGCCAGAGGAGGTGAACGTGGCTGTATGTAGAATCTGTGGGCAGAGGCTGAAGTGTGGCCAGGGTGCCAATGTTGGCACTATGGCCCTGCGTCAACATATGCAGCATCGCCGTACAGTGGCCTGGGAGAACTGTGGCTCCGATGTGGTGGTCCAGCCTGCCTCAGCAACCACTCCATGACCCACTGGCATGCACCCGGTGTCATGGAACCATGAACCAGACGTACAACAAGAGATAAGTGGAAAATAAGAAGGTTTTATTGAAGAGCAAGCCGTAAGCAAAGTCCAAACGGATGGCTAAACCGAAGCAGGGTCTTGCGGAGACAGAGGTCAGGAACCAGAAGGGTAGTCAGACGAAGCCAGGATCAGGAACCAACGGGGTAGTCAGACGAAGCCGGAATCAGGAACCAACGGGGTAGTCAGACGAGGCCAGGATCAGGAACCAGAAGCAGCAGCAGTCTTGGAAGCATGTGAACACAGGAGGACCAAGCAAGGAACTGAAGCCACAGACCTCCTATATATATGAGCTAGGCATCCAGCTCCTCCCAGTGGGAAGGAGGAGCCGCAGGGTGGGAGGCTACAAGAAAACCCAGAAACCAAGATGGCCGCCAGCACATGTCAAACGAAGGGAACAGCAAGGAGGTAAGACCATGACAGTACCTCCCCCTCAAGGGCCCCTCCTCCGCGGAGTAAGGAACGGTTTCTGAGGGAAGCGTGCGTGGAAGGCTCGGAGCAAGACAGGAGCATGGACATCTGCGGAGGGAACCCAGGAACGCTCCTCTGGACCATAACCACGCCAATGGACCAAAAACTGCACCCGGCCGCGGACCAGGCGTGAGTCCAGGATATTGCTCACCTCATACTCCTCACGATTGCCCACTTGGACCGGACGAGGCCGAGGAATCGAGGAAGTGAAACGATTACACACCAGTGGCTTCAACAGGGAGACATGAAACACGTTGGAGATCCGCATGCCAGGAGGAAGCGCAAGGGCATAGGCTACCGGGTTTACCCTGCGAAGCACTCGGAAGGGACCAACAAAGCGAGGGGCCAGCTTGGGAGTGGGCACTCGAAGGTTGAGGTTGCGGGTGGACAACCATACGCGGTCTCCGACCTGGTAGGAAGGAGCGGGCGCTCGTCTGCGATCAGCCTGGAGTTTCTGGCGCTGCGCAGAGACCTCAAGGGACCTCTGGATCTGTACCCAAGAAGCACGTAGGACGGAAAGGTGATCCTCCACAGCCGGAATATCCTGGGGAGAGAATACCTCCGGTAACACGGCAGGTTGGAACCCATAATTGGCCATGAAGGGAGACGTCCCAGAGGAAGAGTTCACCGCCGTGTTCCTGGCAAACTCAGCCCAAGGCAGGAGGTCAACCCAATTGTCTTGGTGATCGGAGACATAGCAACGAAGGAATTGCTCCAAGGCCTGATTGGATCGTTCTGCGGCCCCATTGGACTGAGGGTGGTAGGCCGAGGAGAAAGAGAGATGAATCCCCAACTGGGAGCAAAAGGCGCGCCAGAACCTGGACACAAACTGACTCCCCCGATCCGACACAATCTCCTTGGGCAAACCGTGCAACCGGAAGACCTCCCTGGCAAAAATCGAGGCCAACTCTTGTGCAGAGGGTAACTTCTTGAGAGGAACACAGTGGCACATTTTGGAAAACCGATCCACTATCATGAGAATGACCGTATGGCCTCGGGATGCAGGGAGGTCCACAATGAAATCCATCCCCAGGTGTGACCATGGACGCTCCCCGGTGGCTATGGGTTGCAAAAGGCCCAACGGAAGGTGCCGAGGGGACTTACTCTGGGCACAAACGGAGCATGCCGCTACATATGCGGCGATGTCGGAACGTAGGGAAGGCCACCAGAACAGACGTGAAACAGCCCAGGACAGCTGATTCTTTCCAGGATGCCCCGCGGCCTTGGAGTTATGGTAGGTTCGCAACAACCGAGTGCGCAACTCCTCAGGCACAAAACACCTGCCGTTGGGTCTCCCAGAGGGAGCACCAGATTGAGCCGCCAAAATCTGCTCACCCAGGGGAGAGGTCAGGCTGGTGCGAATGGCGGCCAGGATCTGATTCGGAGGTATGACCGAAGTCGGAATCGACTCCTCCCCGGACAGCTCGGAGTACTGCCGTGATAAGGCATCCGCTCTGATGTTCTTGGAACCGGGTAGGTAGGAGACCACGTAATTAAAACGTGACAAGAACAGAGCCCATCTGGCCTGACGTGGTGTCAATCTCTTGGCCTCAGAGAGGTAGGTCAGATTCTTGTGGTCCGTCAGGATGAGAACCGGAACCACCGAGCCCTCGAGCAAGTGCCTCCATTCTTTAAGGGCCTGCACGATGGCCAATAACTCCCTGTCACCAATCTGATAGTTGCACTCCGCGGAAGACAGTTTCCGGGAGTAAAACCCACAAGGAAGCAGAGGACCCTCCGGTGTTCTACGCTGAGACAGGAGGGCGCCTACTCCCGTCTCAGACGCGTCCACCTCAAGGACAAACGGCAACCCAGGGTTGGGATGCGACAGAATCGGAGCCGACACAAAGGCGGACTTTAGAGCCTCAAAAGCTCGGATGGCCTCGGGCGGCCAGACCTGGGGATTGCTGCCCTTCCTGGTCAGATCCGTGAGAGGCTTGGCTAGCATGGAAAAGTCCCTGATGAACTTCCGATAATAATTGGCGAAGCCCAAAAAGCGCTGCAGGGCACGAAGACCACTGGGCTGGGGCCACTGTAAGACAGCCGAAACCTTCTCAGGATCCATGGAGAACCCCTCAGCGGAAATGATGTAACCTAAGAAGGTTACCTGGGATCGGTGAAATTCGCATTTCTCAAGCTTACCGAACAGCTTGTTCTCTCGTAACCGTTGCAACACTCGTCTGACATCCAGAACGTGGGCCTCCATGGATTCAGAATATACCAAGATGTCATCCAAATAGACCACCACACACTGCTGCAACAGGTCACGGAAAACATCGTTGATGAATTCCTGGAAGACTGCGGGCGCATTGCACAACCCAAAGGGCATAACCAAGGATTCATAATGACCGGTCCTGGTGTTAAACGCGGTCTTCCACTCATCGCCCGCCTTGATCCTTACCAGGTTATATGCCGCCCTCAGGTCGAGTTTGGTAAAGACCGTGGCCCCTTTGAGGCGATCGAACAGCTCGGAAATCAAGGGTATCGGGTAAGCGTTCTTTATCGTGATGCGATTGAGACCCCTGTAATCGATGCAAGGCCTCAATTCACCGCCCTTCTTTTTCACAAAGAAAAATCCAGCCCCTGCCGGGGACGAGGATTTGCGAATGTGTCCGCGTGAAAGCGCCTCCCTCACGTACTCCTCCATGGCCTCATTCTCCGCTACCGACAGTGGATAGACTTTGCCACGAGGAGGAACGGCACCAGATTGTAACTCTATGGCACAATCGTATGGGCGGTGCGGAGGTAGGGCAACCGCACGCACCTTATCGAATACATCCCGGTACTCCTCGTATTCAGGAGGCAACAGAGAGTCCGAGGAAGTACTCAGCAACTTGACAGGCCCATGGATGCAACTAGCCCCACACTGCGGTGACCACGAGAGGATCTCGGCCGATTTCCAATCGAAAGTCGGATTATGCTTCTGGAGCCAGGGGTACCCCAAGACCACCGAGTAGTGTGGAGACGAAATAACCTGGAGACAGACCGACTCTCTGTGAACGGCACCAATGGCCATCCCCACTGGAAGGGTCTCATGAGTCACGTGTGGCGGCAGAAGGGGTCTGCCGTCTATCGCCTCAAGAGCCAGTGGGGAACCTCGAGGCTGCAGAGGAATGGAATTGGCGGCAGCGAACACACTATCCATGAACAAACCACCAGCACCAGAGTCCACCAACGCCTGGGTCGTCACCGAGCCCCCGACCCAGGAGAGGACAACAGTAATCAGTGGTTTGTCAACACGGGAAACCGGGGACGAGGAGACTCCACCCAAGATCTGCCCCCGACAGGATCTCAGGTGCGAGCGTTTCCCGGACGGTTCGGGCATGCCAACCGAAAATGCCCACCGAGACCACAGTACATGCATCGGCCCTCGCGTCTCCGGAGTACCCTCTCCCCCTCGGACAGGCGAGCAAACCCCAGCTGCATGGGTTCACCCCCAGACAAGTCATCCCCAGGAGGCGTGGGAGGAGAGGGAGGCACGGGTGGCACAGCAAACGTAGGCGCCAATCTGTTAGAAGGCCTCCGCAGGCTCTCCTTAAAGGAAGGTCTCTCCCTGAGTCTGGTGTCAATCAAAATCAGGAAAGAAATAAGAGACTCGAGCTCCACTGGTAGGTCCTTAGCTGCAACCTCATCCTTCAAGGCATCCGAGAGACCATGAGAGAAAGCAGCGACCAGAGCCTCATTATTCCAGCCCACCTCTGCTGCCAGGGTACGAAACTCAATGGCGTATTCAGCTACGGATCGTGAACCCTGTCTGATGGACATAAGGAGCTTCGCAGCAGAGGCAGCACGAGTCGGCACATCGAATACCTTCCGAAGAGAAGCAACAAAACCGGAAAACTCGGCAACCACCGGATTGTTGTTCTCCCATAAAGGGCTGGCCCAGGCCAAGGCCTTGTCCGAGAGCAGCGAGATCAAGAAGCCCACCTTTGATCTCTCAGTAGGAAAGGCATGTGGCAGCAACTCGAAGTAAATGCCCACCTGGTTAAGGAAACCTCGGCACTGAGTTGGCTCTCCCCCAAAGCGCTGTGGAAGGGGGGCAGAACCGGTCATACCCTGAAACACCACAGGCGCAGCAACAGGTGTCAGGGTAGACTCTGGCGCAACAACCGGAGCGGCAGTAGGAGCGGGCCCAGGAGCGACAACCGACCCATCGGCAACGGAAGCTAAATGAGCCGTGCGTTCAAGCAGGGTTTGCAATGCCACAGCGAACCGACCCAACAGGTGATCCTGCTGATCAAGTCTGGCAACCAGCGTAGGTAGCGAGGGTGGCCCTGTACCGTCAGAATTCATGGCTTGGTCCTAATGTCATGGAACCATGAACCAGACGTACAACAAGAGATAAGTGGAAAATAAGAAGGTTTTATTGAAGAGCAAGCCGTAAGCAAAGTCCAAACGGATGGCTAAACCGAAGCAGGGTCTTGCGGAGACAGAGGTCAGGAACCAGAAGGGTAGTCAGACGAAGCCAGGATCAGGAACCAACGGGGTAGTCAGACGAAGCCGGAATCAGGAACCAACGGGGTAGTCAGACGAGGCCAGGATCAGGAACCAGAAGCAGCAGCAGTCTTGGAAGCATGTGAACACAGGAGGACCAAGCAAGGAACTGAAGCCACAGACCTCCTATATATATGAGCTAGGCATCCAGCTCCTCCCAGTGGGAAGGAGGAGCCGCAGGGTGGGAGGCTACAAGAAAACCCAGAAACCAAGATGGCCGCCAGCACATGTCAAACGAAGGGAACAGCAAGGAGGTAAGACCATGACACCCGGTTTCTGTTAGTCAAGGCTCCACTACCTAAGCCGAAGGGAGCTGTCTGTCCTTCCCATCATCTGCCGGTCCTGATGCTCCTCCTACTTCTCGTCACTCATTCCGTCAGCAATCGATAACAGAAACGATTGCCAAGAGACAACATTATGCTTGCACTCATCCAATGGCCCAGAAGCTGAATGTGCTCCTGTCCAAGTTGCTGGTGCTGCAGTCCCTCCCTTTCCAAGTGGTGGACTCTGCACCTTTCAGAGAACTGATGGCTTTTGCAGAGCTGAAGTGGAGAGTCCCAGGCCATCTTTTTTCTTCCAAAAAGGCAGTACCAGCTCTGCACAAACATGTAGAACAGAAGGTGGGCCAGTCCTTGAACCTGTCAGTGTCTGCCAAAGTGCACGGCAGCACCGACGTGTGGAGCTGTGACTACAGTCAGGGACAATACATGTCCTTTATGGTCCACTGGGTGTATGTGGAATGTTGTGCACAGCCACACCAACAACTTGGCCAGGTGACGCTGCTGCCTCCTCCACGTTGCCACGCTGTTGGTCCAGCGAAATTGTCCGCCTCTGCCTCCTCAACCTCCACCGTGTCCTCAGCCTCCACTGCAGGGACAATGCACAGTGCAACTCCAGCATACCACATGTGCAGGGCACGACGGTGTCACGCTGTTCTGCACCTCGTTTGCCTGGGCGAACAAAGTCGCATAGGGGAGGAATTGCTCCATGTCCTTCAGCAAGAAATCGAATCCTGGCTTTCTCAGCCACAAATGAAAATCGGAACCAAGGTGACCGACAACAGGAAGAACATTGTGTCAGTGCTGTGTCAAGGAGGGCTGAGCCATGGGCCCTGCATGGCTCACGTGTTCAATCAGGTTGTCAAGCGGTTCCTGAAGGCTTCCACCCATCTTCAAGACATCCTAAAAATGGCCAGGAAACTTTGCATGCAACAGTCGCCAGGACTACGGGATGAACAACGTCATTCCACTTCTTCGTGTCCTGAAACAGATGCTGCTACATATGGCTGGTCAGGGGACTGGAGACGTGGCGTCTTGATCTAACGGCCACATGAGCCCTGTGGGCGCTGATCTGGAGGAGGAGGACAAGCAATGTGTAGAAAAATGGGTAGTTTTGTTACACAGGTGACAGGAGAGGAAGAGCAGGAGGAGCAGCAGCAGACAGAGGAGCTACAGGGCGATGCTGAAGACAAGGCGGAGGACCCAGACACACAACGTGGCAGTATGCAGTGGAGATGGAGACAGGGAGTCCCTCCGAGTCACTTACGCAAATGACCCGCTGCATGCTCACTTGCTTGGGTAGTGGCAGCCGAATTGTCACCATTCGGCAGAAGGATGACTTCTGGGTCCCCACCTTGTTGGACACTTGCTACCGGTCCAAAATGGGGGCCTTTTTTACACCCGCTGAGAGGGAGGACAAACTGAACTACTATAGAGACATCTTATGTAGTCAGTTTGCCGCTGCCTATCTGCGCCATTGTTCATCCTCTCGCAGATCTGACCTGGAGGGCCCTCTGCGCTCAAGGTCCACTGCCATGGCTGCTGGGAGGGGTGGCAGCAGCCTGACTCTACAGTTACTGATGAGCAGCCTTCTTTACCCGCATAGTGAAGAAACTACTCATCAGCAGCTAGTTTTGAATACCTTGAGGGGTGTAGTTTCTTAGATGGAGTTTCTACTGTAGGGGTGCATCAGGGGGGGCTTCAAATGGGACATGGTGCCAAAAAAAAAAAAAGCCATCAAAATCTGCCTTCCAGAAACCATACAGCGTTCCTTTCCTTCTGCGCCCTTCCATTTGGTCATACAGCAGTTTACGACCACATATGGGGTGCTTATGTAAACTGCAGAATCAGGGTAATAAATACTACGTTTTGTTTGGCTGTTAACCCTTGCTTTGTCACTGGAAAAAACGGATTAAAATTGAAAATTTGCCCAAAAATTGCTGTTTTGGCACAGTTTTTATTTTATTTTTTTGACCGTGTTCATCTGAGGGGTTAGGTCATGGGGTATTTTTATAGAACAGAATCTTACGGACGCAGTGATACCTAATATGTCTACTTTTATTTATTTATTTATGTTGTACACTATATTATCTTTTTATAAACAAACAAATAAACATTTTAGTATCTCCATAGTTTAAGAGTCATTTTTTTTTTAGTTTCTAGCCGATTACCTTAGGTAGGGGCTCATTTTTTGCGGGATGAGAGGACAGTTTCATTGGCACTATTTTGGGGGGTATATGACTTTTTGATGGCTTGCCATTACAATTTTTGTGATGTAAGGTGACAAAAAAATACCTTTTTTTTCCACCGTTTTTATTTTATTTTTTTGACTATGTTCATCTGAGGGGTTAGATCATGGGGTATTTTTATAGAGCAGATTCTTATGGACGTTGCGATACCTAATATTAGTTTTACAAAATAATATTATTGAAAAAAAATGTTTGGGTTTTAGTGTCTCAAGTCTGAGAACCATAGTTTTTTTCCGATTGTCAGTGGCTAAATGGAATTAAAATTGGGGAAGAGGATTATAAATGTAGTACTCCATGGAAGTGTGGTACTCCCTGAAGCAACCGTCAATGCAGAGGCCCGGATGATCGGGGCACGTGTCACACTGAGTGGTGGTGTCCGGTCCGTCCCTTCTTTCCAGTAGGTACTCCGGCCTGCTCTTTCCCGGTCAGAAAAGATCAGGGCCTTGAGGACTGCCTCATAGAACCTGTACGCCCTGTGTCCTTAAAAGGTTAAATTTACCGGCCTATAGTTTCAGGGCTCTGTTTTTGTACTCTTTTTGAATATTGGCACTACATTTGCTATGCGCCAATCCTATGGAACACTCCCTGTCAGTATATAGTCCTTAAATATCAGAAATAAGGGTCTGGCCATGACATTACTTAATTCTTTTAGGATACGGGGTGTAACTTTTACATTCTGCATTTCATCTGACAGTTTATTTTCTTCAGTGAATACAGTGGAGAAAAAAAATATTTAATAGCTTTGCTTTCTCCTCATTGCTCTCTGCAACTCCCCCCTCATTACTATGTAGAGGGTCGACACCTTCAGATTTATACTTTTTATTATTTATATAATTGAAAAACATTTTAGGGTTAGTTTTGCTATCTTTGGCAATTAATCTCTCGGGTCTCTAGTTTGGCTGCTTTTATTTGTTTTTTACATATTCTAATTTTTTTCCTTATAGTTTTTCAGTGCTTCCTCACTACCCTCCTGTTTTAGTGATTTAAATGCTTTTTGCTTTCTTTTTGTCATTTATTGCTTTTTTTACAGTTCTATTTGTCCACATTGTTTTTTTCTTGTTCCTTAACCTTTTATTCCCATAAGGTATGTCCCTCTCACAATTAGATTTTAGGATGCTTTTAAAAATATCCCATTTTGTGGCTGTATTTTTATTTTTAAGGACTTTGTCCCAGTTAGTTAAGCCTATTGTCTTTCTTAGTTGGCTAAATTTAGATTTTTTGAAGTTTGGTATTTTTGTTCCTCCCTGCCGTTCGGCTTGAGCATCGCTATGCCCCATGTGCAGCATGTGCTCGAGCACCATGCTCGAGTCTCCTCCCTGCACATGTTGCGGCTGCTGGCATTACAGTGATTGGCTAGCTGGAACACGTCATCGGGTTCTATATAGAACCCGATGACGCATGTTCGGCTCATTCGTAGTCAGGGAGAGCTGTGCATTGGAAAGGATAGGTAGAGTGATTGCAATCTATTTAGTAGAAAAACGTTTCAAAGACCCAGAAGTCCTTTTAAGGACTATTGTGAGTGGTGGCAGACTGGCAGCAATATAATATAGCCATCAATTTTTTTTACAGCATTTTCAATACTTTTCTTGTAGAGGGTGTCTGCAGTGACTTGTGACATCTGTCCAATACCTTCTGTGTGTCAGGGCCAGAGATAGGAAAAATATAAGTGAAACTTACTATATTTTTCCATCATTTTCAATACTTTTTCTATAGAGGGTGTTTGCAGTGACTTGTGACATCTGTCCAATATCTTCTGTGTGTCAGGGCCAGAGATAGGAAAAACATAAGTGAAAATTACTAAATTTTCCCATCATTTTCAATACTTTTTTTATAGAGGGTGTTTGCAGTGACTTGTGACATCTGTCCAATACCTTCTGTGTGTAAGGGCCAGAGATAGGAAAAACATAAGTGAAAATTACTAAATTTTTCCATCATTTTCAATACTTTTTCTATAGAGGGTGTTTGCAGTGACTTGTGACATCTGTCCAATATCTTCTGTGTGTCAGGGCCTGAGATAGGAAAAACATAAGTGAAAATTGCAAAATTTTTCCTCTCATTTTCAATACTTTTTTTTTATAGAGGGTGTCTACAGTGACTTGTGACATCTGTTCAATATCTTCTGTGCGTCAGGGCCAGAGATAGGAAAAAAATAAGTGAAAATGACTATATTTTTTCCTTCATTTTCAAGCCTTTTTCTATAGAGGATGTCTGCAGTGACTTGTGACATCTGTCCAATACCTTCTGTGTGTAAGGGCCAGAGATAGGAAAAAAATAAGTGAAAATTACTATATTTTTCCTTCATTTTTAATACTTTTTCTATAGAGGGTGTCTGCAGTGAATTGTGACATCTGATCAATACCTTCTGTGTGTCAGGGCCAGAGAGAAATCTATTTTTCTTTTTCCATACTTTTACGTACTTTTTCCATATACTGTGCTTGCTGTAAACTGTGACATCCGTGTCACATCTTGTGTGTCAAGCGTGCATGTAACATTTAATATGAAGAAAGCGAGCAGTAAGGGACCGAGCAGTAAGGGACGTGGAAGTGGCTGTGATGCTGATGGTTCACGCAGAGGCCGTGGCCCTGGGCATGTTGAAACTGTGCCTGCTGCCAGAGCACAAGAAAAACAAACATCCACGATACCTAGCTTCATGTACTAGTTTGCAGGGCATTGCAGGACAAAACTCTTGAAGTCAGACCAGTGTGACCAGGTGGTCGGTTGGATTGCAGCAGATAATGCTTCCAGTCAGTTAAGCACCAAGTCCAGTCTCAGTAGCCAAAAGTCTGGTCAACAGAATCCTCTCCCTAATCCTCATTCCTCCCACCAGGGAGAGTCTGGCCAAACAAGTGATCCCACACGGAAATTCCAAGGAGCTCTTTTCATCGCCATTACTTGATTTGGCCCTCTCCGCAAGCACGCTTGAAGAGGGACATGAGATCTTGTACCCTGATTCCCAACCTCTTGAGCATCTACAGTCCCAAGAGCATGACGGTGGGGAACAGCAACTAGTGTTTAATGAGGTCGATGATGATGAGACACAGTTGCCAATGAGTCAACCGCAATTACTGTCTCAAGAGGTTTATAAAGAGGATGAGACACAGTTGTCAATTACTGAGGTTGTGGTTAGGTCAAGAAATCAAGAGGAGGATCAGAGTGAGGAAGTGCAAGAGGATGTGGTGGATGATGAGGTCACTGACCCAACCTGGGAAGGTGGAAAGTCGAGCGAGGACAGCAGTACAGAGGGGGAAGGATCTGCAGCAGCACAACAGGCTGGAAGAGGCAGTGGGGTGGCAAAAGGGAGAAGGCGGGCCACACCAAACAGGCCCGCAACTGTTCCACGGAGCACCCCCTTGTGTAAATCCCCCTTGCCAAAGAGAGGTGTTACCCAGTATGGTGCTTTTTTGAGGAAAGTGTGGATGACAAAAGAATAATAGTTTGCAACCTGTGCCACACCAAAATGAACCGGGCATGAACACTAGCAACCTCACCACCACCAGCATGATCCGCCACATGGCATCCAAGCACCGTAATAAGTGGGACAAATGCCTGTGTCCACAATCTGTGTCTGTGAGTCACACCACTGCCTCCTCTTCCCCTATGGTACGTGCTGGCCAATCGCCTGTCGAAGGCGGAGGCGAGGATGCCTCCTGCCCTGCACCAAGACCTTCGCAAGCACCATCAGCGACCAGATCCACTTCACTGTCCCAGAGCAGCGTCCAAATTTTATTACCCCAGGCATTTGAATGCAAGAGCAAATACCCAGCCACCCACCCACAGGCCATAGCACTAAATGCGCACCTTTCAAAATTACTGTCCCTGGAAATGTTGCCATTTAGGCTTGTGGACACTGAGGCCTTCCACAGCCTGATGTCGGCGGCTGTCCCGCGATACTCTGTTCCAGCCGCCGCTATTTTTCAAGGTGTGCCGTGCCTGCCTTACACCAACATGTGTCCCGAAACGTCACAGTGCCCTGACCAACGCAGTTACTGGAAAGATCCACTTAACCATGAACACATGGATAAGTGCATTTGGACAGGGACACTACATTTCCCTGAAGGCACACTGTGTGAACATTGTGGAGGCCAGGAGCGAGTCGTACCCTGGGATGGCACAGGTGCTACTGACGCCGAGGATTGTGGGCCCTAATTCCATCAGGGATTCCGCCAGCACCTACATTAGTGGCTCCAACCCCCACTTCTCCTCCTCCGCCCCCTTTCACCTCCGAATTATCCTGTCTGACCTCTGTGAGCTTTTAAGAAACTTTAAGGAATCAACACAGATGGTGAGCGACGATGTTTTACAGGGTCAGCTCAACTGCAGGCCCTCGCATATAATGTTTTACAGGGTCATCTCATCTGCAGGCCCTCGCATATAATTTTTCACAGGGTCAGCTCACCTACAGGCCCTCGCATATAATGTTTTACAGGGTCAGCTCACCTGCAGGCCCTCGCATATAATGTTTTACAGGGTCAGCTCAACTGCAGGCCCTCGCATATAATTTTTTACAGGGTCAGCTCAACTGCAGGCCCTCGCATACAAAGTTTTATGGGTCAGCTCACCTGCAGACCCTCGCATATAATGTTTTACAGTGTCAGCTTAACTGCAGGCCCTTGCATATAATGTTTTATAGGGTCAGGTCACCTGTAGGCCCTCGCATATAATGTTTTACAGGGTCAGCTCAACTGCAGGCCCTCGCATATAATGTTTTACAGGGTCAGCTCACCTGCAGGCCCTCGCATATAATGTTTTACAGGGTCAGCTCAACTGCAGGCCCTCGCATATAATGTTTTACAGGGTCAGCTCACCTGCAGGCCCTCGCATATAATGTTTTACAGGGTCAGCTCACCTGCAGGCCCTCGTATATAATGTTTTACAGTGTCAGCCTAACTGCAGGCCCTTGCATATAATGTTTTACAGGGTCATCTCACCTGTAGGCCCTTGCATATAATGTTTTACAGGGTCAGCTCAACTGCAGGCCGTCGCATATAATATTTTACAGGGTCAGCTTACCTTCTGATGACAACAGCGAAGTCTTGCCTGTTGGTACTCTGGCACACATGGCTGACTTCATGTTAGGCTGCCTTTCCAGCGACCCGCGCGTTATACGCATTTTAGACAACACAGATTACTGGTTGTTCACCCTTATCGACCCCCGCTTCAAAGAGAACTTCTCATCTGTCAATCCTCTGGTGTAGAGGACAAGCAAAACGATGCTATACCAGAAGGTCCTTGTTGAAAAATTGCTCCAAAGTTGATAGGGAAGACATTCAAATGGATTGTTGCCGTCACTGGGACGTGCAATCGCCTAGAAGTTATCTAGAGTCAACAAAGCATTGACAGATTTATTTAACAGATTTATTTAACCAATCACTGGCAACAGGAGTCGTCCCAGAAGATTGGAAATTAGCAAATGTTCTGCCCATTCACAAGAAAGGTAGTAGGAGGAATCAGGCAACTATAGGCCAGTAAGCCTGACATCAAAAATCTAAAATCCCATGGATTGAAAGATGAAAAACAGCATGGGTTTACTTCAGGGAGATCATGTCAAACTAATCTTATTGATTTTTTTGATTGGGTGACTAAAATAATAGATGGAGGAGGTGCAGTAGACATCGCTTATCTAGACTTTAGTAAGGCTTTTGATACTGTCCCACATAGAAGGCTTATCAATAAATTGCAGTCTTTGGGCTTGGACTCCCATATTGTTGAATGGATTAGGCAGTGGCTGAGGGACAGGCAACAGAGGGTTGTAGTCAATGGAGTATATTCAGACCAAGGTCTTGTTACCAGTGGGGTACCTCAGGGATCTGTTCTGGGACCCATATTGTTTAATATCTTTATCAGCGAAATTGCAGAAGGCCTCAATGGTAAGGTGTGTCTTTTTGCTGATGACACAAAGATTTGTAACAGGGTTGATGTTCCTGGAGGGATACACCAAATGGAAAAGGACTTAGGAAAACTAGAGGAATGGTCAAAAATCTGGCAACTAAAATGTAATGTTGATAAGTGCAAGATAATGCACCTGGGACGTAAAAACCCAAGAGCAGAATATAAAATCCCTGATACAGTCCTAACCTCAGTATCTGAGAAAAGGGATTTAGGGATCATTATTTCAGAAGACTTAAAGGTAGGCAGACAATGTCATAGAGCAGCAGGAAATGCTAGCAGAATGCTTGGGTGTATAGGGAGAGGAATTACCAGTAGAAAGAGGGAGGTGCTCATGCCGCTCTACAGAGCACTAGTGAGACTTAATTTGGAGTATTGTGCACAGTACTGGAGACCATATCTCCAGAAGGATATTAATACTTTGGAGAGAGTTCAGAAAAGAGCTACTAAACTGGTACATGGATTGCAGGATAAAACTTACCAGGAAAGATTAAAGGACCTTAACATGTATAGCTTTAAAGAAAGACGAGACAGAGGGGATATGATAGAAACTTTTAAATACATAAAGGGAATCAACAAGGTAAAAGAGGAGAGAATATTTAAAAGAAGAAAAACTGCTACAAGAGGACATTGTTTTAAATTAGAGGGGCAAAGGTTTAAAAGTAATATCAGGAAGTATTACTTTACTGAGAGAGTAGTGGATGCATGGAATAGCCTTCCTGCAGATGTGGTAGCTGCATAGGGCCAGGGGCTATCCATAGTATTTAGTATATTGGGCAGACTAGATGGGCCAAATAGTTCTTATCTGCCGACACATTCTATGTTTCTATGATGCCCTCCTTTATGTGTAACAAAGGGTGTATTGGAGTGCCGGTTCCTTGTAATTTTTGGCAGCCCTTTCACTTAGTGCATAGGCTTTATGAGTGTAGGAGTCCCACTACCTGAACTATTGTACCACAATGTGAATGAGGCCATGCATTATGTGATATACAGGTTGTATCGGAGTACCTCTTCTTTGTAATTTTTGACAGCACTTGCACTTTATATACAAGTAAATATACAGGAAAGAATGTTTCTTAACAATCTTTCCACATTTTTTATTTTATTTTTTGTTTGTTTTGTGTGTATTATTGTCAGTCTGTAAAGGTGGGGTACTACTCGGACAACATGGTTCCCAGTAGCGACCTGGGAGTCCAAGATGCATCGAGACATCCTCCCCATGCTGTTCCCGAACTATTTTGGTGGTGTTTCCATGATTTTCTGACCTTTTCCTATAAACCAGGCACCCTCCCCTCTTCAGAGCAGGGGTTGCCTGGTTTAATGCTCGGGTTCTCCCATCGACTTCCATTATACTCGGATGCTCGGTAGAGCACCTGAGCATCCCGATGTGTTCGGCCAGAGCACCCGAGCACTTTGTTGCTCGTTCAACACTATTAGTCAGGCTTCTGGCATTAATATACATACATTTAAGAGGTTTATGTATATTTTGTACCCTACACTTTTCCTTCTGAGCTGTTCTAGTCCCTCCTTCCATTTCTCCCCCAGTCCCATATCCTTGCCCCCGGCCTCTATCTGCACTATCTTCCCATCCTATAATGTAATTACCCTCCCCCCAGTCCCTAGTTTAAACACTCCTCCAACCTTCTAGCCATCTTCTCCCCCAACACAGCTGCCCCTTCCCCCCCCCTTCCCCATTGAGGTGCAGCCCATCCCTATGAAAGAGTCTGTAGCCAACAGAGAAGTTGGCCCAGTTCTCCAGGAACCCAAACCCCTCCTTTCTACACCAGTTCTTGAGCCACTTGTTAACCTCCCTAATCTCCCGCTGCCTTTCTTGTGTGGCTCTTGGTACCGGTATTATTTCAGAAAATACTACCTTTGAGGTCCTTGCCCAAAGCTTTTGACCTAAATCCCTAAAATCATTTTTAGGACACTCCCCTACCTCTAACTTTGTCATTGGTTCCGATATGGACCGTGACCGCTGGATCTTCCGCCACCTCTAATCTATGTCACCTTGCCACTCTGTGGCCTCCTGATGCTGCCGCCACCTACAGACTCTGTGATTGGGCTACTCTGTGGTCTCCTTATGCTGCTTTCACTTCACCAATATGTCACATTGCCACTCAGTAGTCTTCTCATGCAGCCGGTACCTCCACAATCTGTCATTGCGCCACTCTGTGGCCTCCTAATGCTGCTGCCACCTACAGATTCTGTGATTGGACCACTCTCTGGTCTCCTCATGCTGCTTTCACCTCACCACTATATCACCTTGCCACTCTGTGGTCTTCTCATGCTGCTGCCACCTACACACTCTGTCATTGTGCCACTTTGTGGCCTCCTGATTCTGTTGCCACCTCCACACTCTGTCATTGTGCCACTCAGTGGCCTCCTGTTGCTAACTCCACCTCGACACAATTCTAACATTTTTGGCTCTATACACCACCAGAATGGATTTGAAAGGAAATGAACAAGATGTGCTTCAACTGCAGACTGTCAACTTTGATTTGAGGGTATGTACATCCAAATCAGGTGAACGGTGTAGGAATTACAACAGTTTGCATATGTGCCTCGCTTTTGTTAAGGGACCAAAAGTAATAGGACAATTGGCTTCTCAGCTGTTCCATGGCCAGGTGTGTGTTATTCCCTCATTATCCCAATTACAATGAGCAGATAAAAGGTCCAGAGTTCATTTCAAGTGTGCTATTTGCATTTGGAATCTGTTGCTGTCAACTCTCAAGATGAGACCCAAAGAGCTGTCACTATCAGTGAAGCAAGCCACCATTAGGCTGAAAAAACAAAACAAACCCATCAGAGAGATAGCAAAAACATTAGGCGCGGACAAAAGAACTGTGTGTAACATTCTTAAAAAGAAGGAACGCACCGGTGAGCTCAGCAACACCAAAAGACCCGGGAGACCACGGAAAACAACTGTGGTGGATGACCGAAGAATTCTTTACCTGTGAAGAAAACACCCTTCACAACAGTTGGCCAGATCAAGAACACTCTCCAGAAGGTTAGGTGTATGGAGTGAATACAGAGGGTTTACCACAAGATCAAAACCATTGGTGAGCCTCAAAAACAGGAAGGCCAGATTAGAGGTTGCCAAACGACATCTAAAAAGCCACAGTTCTGGAAAAACATCCTATGGACAGATGAGACCAAGATCAACTTGTACCAGAGTGATGGGAAGAGAAGAGTATGGAGAAGGAAAGGAACTGCTCATGATCCTAAGTATACCACCTCATCAGTGAAGCATGGTGGTGGTAGTGTTATGGCGTGGGCATGTATGGCTGCCAATTGAACTGGTTCTCTTGTATTCATTGATGATGTGACTGCTGACAAAAGCAGCAGGATGAATTCTGCTCATATTCAGCCAAATGCTTCAGAACACATTGGACGGCGCTTCAGAGTGCAGATGGACAATGACCCAAAGCATACTGCAAAAGCAACCAAAAAGTTTTTTAAGGGAAAGAAGTGGAATGTTATGCAATGGCCAAGTCAATCACCTGACCTGAATCCGATTGAGCATGCATTTCACTTGCTAAAAACAAAACAGAAGGGAAAATGCCCCAAGAACAAGCAGGAAGTAAAGACAGTTGCAGTAGAGGCCTGGCAGAGCATCACCAGGGATGAAACCCAGGGTCTGGTGATGTCTATGCATTCCAGACTTCAGGCTGTAATTTACTGCAAAGGATTTGCAACCAAGTATTAAAAAGTGAAAGTTTGATTTATGATTATTATTATGTCCCATTACTTTTGGTCCCTTAACAAGTGGGAGGCACATATGCAAACTGTTGTAATTCCTACACCGTTCACCTGATTTGGATGTAAATACCTTCAAATTAAAGCTGACAGTCTGCAGTTAAAGCACATCTTGTTTGTTTCATTTCAAATCCATTGTGGTGGTGTATAGAGTCAAAAATGCTAGAATTTTTTCAATGTCCCAATATTTATGGACCTGACTGTATGTCACCTTGCAACTCTGTGGCCTCCTGGTGCTGCTACCACCTACATACTCTGTGATTGGGCCACTCTGTTGTATCCTCATGCTGCTTTCACCTCACCACTATGTCACCTTGCCACTCTGTGGTTTTCTTATGCTGCCGCCACCTCCACACTCTGTAATTGTGCCACTTTGTGGCCTCCTGATGCTGCCGCCACCTACAGACTTTGTGATAGGGCCAGTCTCTGGTCTCCTCATGCTGCTTTCACCTCACCACTATGTCACCTCACCATACTCTGTCATTGTGCCACTCTGTGGCTTCCTGATGCTGCTGCCACCTCCACACTCTATCATTGTGCCTCTCTGCGGTCTCCTGATGCTGCCGCCACCTCCACACTATGTCACCTAGCCACCCTGTGGCCTCCTGATGCTGCCGCCACCTACAGACTCTGTCATTGGGCCACTCTGTGGTATCCTCATGCTACTGCCACCTCCACACTATGTCACCTTGCCACTCTGTGGTCTCCTGATGCTGCCGCCACCTCCACACTATGTCACCTTGCCACTCTGTGGCCTCCTCATGCTGCTGCTACCTCCACACTGTGTAATTATGCCACTCTGTGGTCTCCTCATGCTGCTTTCACCTCACCACAATGTCATATGGCTACTCTGTGGACTTATCATTCTGTTCCCACCCTCCCTACTTCATTGTTAGGCCACTATTTAGTCTTTTTGGCTTGGCTGACATCATTTATTTGACCCTTTCTCTGATCTGTCGGAAGGAAGGTAAAGTGAGACGCACAACGGATTCTGTCTGTGAAGCAGCTGTAAGGCCTTTATGGTCCCATCAGAATTGGCTTGTGATTTGGTAGCCAAAAGCAGGAGTGGGTACAAAACATAGAAGACTTGCAAATATTCTGTTCACGTGTCATCTCTGTTTTGGATCCACTCCTGGTTTTTTTTGCATCAGCAATACTGATGGTTTACTGACTAAATGCTGACCGAGGGAAGGAGGATGCTCCATAAACAGGATCCGTTTTTTGTGGTTTATTGTTCTAACGGATAGAGGAAGGGCAAAATACTCAGTTACGTCCACACACACTTAATGCTGACACCCTCTCCACTCTGTCGGGGGGCTCTACTTGTATAAGCATTTAATAAAACAAGGTCTGTAGACATCTATGTGTAATCAGCTGACGACGGTGTAAAAGGAGTGCGCTTCTTCTTGGCGCTAACATCGACCTGTAAGGCTGGGTTCATACTTGAGTTATTAGGTCAGTTTTGGACCCGTGACTGCCCAAATTTGTGAAGTGTGCAGTGATTCTAAGAGCGACGCCTGTCATCTGCATGTCATACAGACTCACAGTATTATTTCACTACCAAAGTAGACTCCCTATGCGTGTTACTGCAAGGCACAGTGTTCTACACCACTATAAAGGCTCTGTGCAGCCAGGAAATAGCCATTTTTTAAATGTAATTTGATGCAAATGTATTCGGATCGAACCACATTTTTCCCAAAAAATTTGCTCATCTCTAGATATAATAACATCTACATATATACCTACTTACAAACAATTATAGATCTATATGTGAACATATGCACAAACAGCGCATTCGCTGTGCACTGATAGAAAAGGAAAATATGTACAGTGCACACAGCACTATTTTTACATCCACTAAATACAGGTTTTACAGTTCGGTTTGGTTATGGTTAAGAGTGTTATCACTTTATGCTGCTCTGTTCCATTATAGGAGCAGAACAATGAAAATAACGGAAGCACTTGACTAAAACTAAAACAACGAAAACTATAGGATGCTGCATTTTTACAGGACAAATGCATGCATGACTTTTTTGTCTAGTCTTTGTAACAGAAACAATGACGGAGGCCCCAAATGGAGCATCCAACGAAGATAATAGTATCAGTTCAAAGTAAAGTCTCAGATCCAAGTTTAACACACAAATACAGTGCCAGAACCAACATCACTGCATAATTACAACACTGGAACTAAGCATAGTACATACATACAGCACCAGAACCAAGCCCATAAGTCAAATGCAGCATCATACTCAAGCCCATAAGTCAAATACAGCACCAGAACCAAGCTGATAAGGCAAATACAGCACCAGAAGCTCATACCATTAATAAAATACTAGAATGAACCTCAGCAGATAAATACAGCACCAGAAGTGTATTAGATACAGTTGCAAGAAAAAGTATGTGAACCCTTTGGAATGATATGGATTTCTGCACAAATTGGTCATAAAATGTGATCTGATCTTCATCTAAGTCACAACAATAGACAATCACAGTCTGCTTAAACTAATAGCACACAAATAATTAAATGTTACCATGTTTTTATTGAACACACCATGTAAACATTCACAGTGCAGGTGGAAAAAGTATGTGAACCCTTGGATTTAATAACTGGTTGAACCTCCTTTGGCAGCAGTAACTTCTACCAAATGTTTCCGGTAGTTGCAGATCAGACGTGCACAACGGTCAGGAGTAATTCTTGACCATTCCTCTTTACAGAACTGTTTCAGTTCAGAAATATTCTTGGGATGTCTGGTGTGAATCGCTTTCTTGAGGTCATACCACAGCATCTCAATCGGGTTGAGGTCAGGACTCTGACTGGGCCACTCCAGAAGGCGTATTTTCTTCTGTTTAAGTCATTCTGTTGTTGATTTACTTCTATGCTTTGGGTCGTTGTCCTGTTGCAACACCAATCTTCTGTTGAGCTTCAGCTGGTGGACAGATGGCCTTAAGTTCTCCTGCAAAATTGTCTTGATAAACTTGGGAATTCATTTTTCCTTCGATGATAGCAATCCGACCAGGCCCTGATGCAGAAAAGCAGCCCCAAACCGTGATGCCCCCACCACCATACTTCACAGTTGGGATGAGGTTTTGATGTTGGTGTGCTGTGCCTCTTTTTATCCACACATAGTGTTGTGTGTTTCTTCCAAACAACTCAACTTTGGTTTCATCTGTCCACAGAATATTTTGCCAGTACTGCTGTGGAACATCCAGGTGCTTTTGTGCAAACTGTAAACGTACAGCAATGTTTTTTTTGGACAGCAGTGGCTTCCTCTGTGGTATCCTCCTATGAAATCCATTCTTGTTTAGTGTTTTACGTATTGTAGATTCCCTAACAGGGATGTTAGCATATGCCAGAGACTTTTGTAAGTCTTTAGCTGACACTCTAGCATTCTTTTTCACCTCATTGAGCAGTCTGCGCTGTGCTCTTGCAGTCATCTTTACAGGATGGCCACTCCTAGGGAGAGTAGCAGCAGTGCCGAACATTCTCCATTTATAGACACTTTGTCTTACCATGGACTGATGAACAGCAATGCTTTTGGAGATACTTTTATAACCCTTTCCAGCTTTATGCAAGTCAACATTTCTTAATAGTAGGTCTTCTGAGAGCTCTTTTGTGCGAGGCATCATTCACATCAGGCAATGCTTCTTGTGAAAAGTAAACCTAGAACTGGTGTGTGTTTTTTATAGGGCAGGGCAGCTTTAACCAAAACCTCCAATCTCATCTCATTGATTGGACTCCAGTTGGCAGACACCTCACTCCAATTAGCTCTTGGAGATGTCATTAGTATAGGGGTTCACATACTTTTTCCACCTGCACTGTGAATGTTTACATGGTGTGCTCAATAAAAACATGATAATATTTATTTCTTTGTGTGTTATTAGTTTAAGCAGACTGTGATTGTCTATTGTTGTGACTTAGATGAAGATCAGATCACATTTTATGACCAATTTGTGCAGAAATCCATATAATTCCAAAGGGTTCACATACTTTTTCTTGCAATTGTAGATACATCACCAGCTTAAAAAGTTCAGAACAGATACCATTTGCATATTTGGCTTAGCCCTTCCTATATAAGTTGTCACTTATCTGCCCCCTTTATATATAGTGCCACTTGTCTGTGCCCCCTTTATATATAGTGCTTCTTCTTATCTGTGCACACACACACACTGTATACACTCACTTGCCCTCAGTGCCATAATGTAGGCCTGGCCTTTCTTCTGCTACTGTGGAACGTTGCAGGCGGCACCATGATGTCATTGCACCCGGTAGCTATGGCACCCGCTCAGCTCCTGAGCGGGAAGTAATCTTTAAGGACCCAACAACTGCCATACATGTATGGTGTGTATCAGAAAGGGGTTTATTTCTATTGGACACAGAGAACAATAGGGGTCTTTTGGAATTGCCACAGTCATCAAACGGTCTAATTTAATGCACAGTGGCTCATCACCAGGTTTTGACAGTCATAATGGCAGCCTTTTTGCTGTCAAAAGGAGTATTTACCGTACACTCCCCAATGAGTAATCCATACAATAAAATTATTACCGCAGCACTCTCTGTCTTCAGTCATATATGGTTTATTCACAAACCGTGCAACGTTTCGACTTCACAGAGTCTTTTTCGAGCATATGACTCTGTGAAGTCGAAACGTCGCACGGTTGGTGAATAAAACCATATATGACTGAAGACAGAGAGTTCTGCAGTCATTTTTTTTTTTTATGGATTACTGGGGGCCCGTCGGGCTTGGACCTAACACCGCTGGCACCGCCACCATTGGAACCGATTTTTGAATACATCCAGTGAGTAGCGCTGTTTTGCTCTATAAAAAAGATCCCCACTGAGTAGTCATTCGGGAATGCAGTGTTCCAAGGCAGTAAGGAAACTAGCCAAGCTATAAAATGTCTGTACGCAGCATTTTTGCCAAATTGTTTTATGGTCCAGAGCAGATTACAATGTGGGTTGCACTATCTATATTATAAAAATAAATGTCTGTTTGTCTGTCTGTCCTCTATAGGCATCCAAACGCCTGAACCGTTGGATACCAGATTTGGCACACAGGTACATCAGGTGTCTGGGAAGGTTTTCATAAAAATCTCAGCTCTGTAGAACATACAGTTCATGAGGTATTGCCAAAAAATGTATTGGCCAATAGGAGCTTGCAGATCCTTCACTCATATCCTAACTGTTATACACACAGTCATATGACCTTTATTAACCAATAGAATCTTGCAGGTCCTTAAGTCTTGACATATACACAGTTTTATAACTGGTTTCCATAACAACTCAGCCATTTTTTTTAATTGTCTTAGGTCAGAGTTTAGGAGGCAGGGTGCTGTGGAGGTCACAGTTAATGGGGCAGGGTGCCGTGGAGGTCACTGTTAAAGGGGTGGTGTGCTTTGGAGGTCACAGTTAAGGAGGCTATGTGGAGGTAACTGCTAAGGGGCAGATCACTCTAGAGGTCACTGTTAAGGGATGTGGCCCTGTGTCCATTACTGTTAATGTTTGGCACTGTGGAGGTAGCAATTAAAGAGTGGAGCGCTCTAGAGGTCACTGTTAAGGGGGTAGGGACCTGTTGAGGTTACGGTTAAGGGGTGGGATGCTGTGGAGGTCACTGCTGGTGTGGTGTGGTGCTGTTGAGGTCACTATTAAGGGGCATGGTGCTCTGTGGAGGTCACTATTAAGAGAGCGTGGCACTGTTGAAGGCACAATTAAGAGGACAGGGCACTGTGGAGGACATTGTTAAGGGGGTGGAGAGCAGTGAAGGTCACTGTTAAGGGGACAGGGTGCTGTGGAGGTCACAGTTAAGGGGGCTGGCTGCTGTGGAGGTCACTTTTAAGGTGCAGGGTGCTGTGGAGGTTACTGTTAAGTGGGTGGGACACTATGGAGGTCATTGTTAAGGGGGTGGGTGCTGTGGAGGTCAAAGTTAAGGGGGCTGTGGTGGTCACTGTTAAGGGAGGGGGGCACTGTGGAGGTCATGTTATCAGGGTGGAGCGCTGGGGAGATCATGTTATGGGGGACAGTTAATAAAATAAACAGTGTGTAACTGCTGAGGTATATAGGGCTACTAGCGATTTCCTCTTTAAAAAAAGGAGGGCAAAGATTGACACCCTTGGAACCATAAACACTCAAACAGACCAACACTTCATACCCAGGCAGCACCGGGTTCTTTTACTAGTACAAATTTATTTATATGTAACCTAATAAGGGATTATTTTTGAAAATCCAGAGAGTACAAAGCACAGGTTATATTGGATCCTTCTTTCCAACAACATTATCTATTGAGTTGGAACATCCTTATGCATACTCTTCCATACTACAGGTTGCTCTGCAATTGTCAATCTCAGCCAACTATCTATTCTCTTATATGTATAGGCATCTTTAGAATGAAAGGGTTAGCCAGTCACTACATCAGAAAATTAAATTAGGTTCTGGAACCATTATATTAGCGCAACTGAACAAGATGCCCCCAATTTGCTGTCCACATATCAGTCCAGAATTGGCCAATTATTCTTCAGAGATGTAATGTCATACTAATTTAAATCAGATACAAATTATTAACTTAGCAAAGCACATGTAAAATGATCAGATAACAATTTAATTTCTTGTAACCAACCTTGTTTTGCTTCTTTTTAGCACAATGTATCTTACCCAGAAAAGGTGTGAATATCTAAAGTGTATGCATATTAAAAGACCTTACATACGTGCTTCTGAACTAGATAATTGTAGAGACTTCTGCACCAGATAATAATTATAGGTTGGCTGCCAAGTTTTCAGTCTGCAGAAGGCCACAGAAGGAATAGGCACGATTTACAGTATCCTTGAAGCAAGAAACACAATAATTAGCAACTCAATTTCCTCAACCTCTAAAATTAATCTTGACAGCACATGCTCAAAACCAGTGTGGGTCATTTAGTAAAAGTGGCATATATCTTTCACCACGGCTTCCCGAATGCATATGATAAAAAAAAAAAACCTGTACATTAGTTATGACTGGAGGCAACTATTACTTGGTTAATACTACTAGACATTCTGAATTTGAGGTGGCCCCGCTTCACTACCTAGAATAATCACTGTCACCAGGTTTGGGCTGAAAATGTCACAATAGCCATTTTATTAACCATATACAAATTTTTACGTTATTTATTTTTTATACGCCATTAGTTCCAAGGCACTATACAGTACATCTAAAAAGAGGGAATGCATGCAAAACTTGAATGGGTTTTCCAAGTGTTTAATACTGATAATCTATCCTCAGGAGAAGTCATCAGTATCTGATGGGTCGGGGTCTGACACAAGGTATCCCTTCTGGTCAGCTGTTTGAAGAGGCCATAGGGCTCCTGTGAGCACTGCCTTCTCCTTGCAGCTTACCAAGCACAGCGGCATCCATTGACTAGTGGCTGTGCTTAGTATTGCAGCTCAGACACCTTTCACTTGAATGGGACTGAGCGGTACCTTGGTGATGTGACTGATGAATGTGACATCAGTGGCCTAGGAAGAGGCTGCAGCACACACCGCTTCAAACAGCTGAATGGCAGGAGTGCCAAACTGATCAGATACTATCCTGAGGACAGGTCATTCATATTAGAAACTCAGACAAACCCTTTAATTCAGTGAAATTGCACATAACCATTCACACTGACAATTCGCAGGAGGAATCCTTAGAAGCATTAATCTCCAACCATCATTGTACAATAATTTTTAGTTCACTTAATAACCTTTACCCTTTGCTGTACACACTTGCACCAAGGGCACCCAGACTGAATGTATTAAACCGCCACTAGGAGCCACAACTCCAGCGGTACTATAAACAGCATTACCTCCAAATATTCCCCTATGAGGACCCTTAACCCATGGGACCAACAAAATATGCTCCAAACTGTGACACCTGTAAATGAAGAAAGCTACTCAAGACCTACCTTACACTTAAAAAAAAAAAAGCGGTGTGGGTGGGACTCAACTTCTTGGCACCCGCTATAAACTTTTTTCTCACTTTCTCACCAGACCTAGAAATTACGGTACTCTCTGGAACCATATGGCCTACAAAAGAAAGTCAGCTATTGTATACAGTGAAGTAATTGTTGCAGCCAATAGATGTGTCCTGCGTGCTGCATACAATGCAGTTTCAATTGAATGTCAGGGGTCATATGAAGAGCAGGGGACACCAGGTTTAGTTATTTCCTGTTAGCCCATGGATGCACTTTGCAGAAGTGACCCTTGGGATGTACCATGCAGGTATAAGTACAGTATGCAAGTAGAATTTAAAATACATAATAGGTATACTAGGAAATTGTGATGTAGTCCTGTTCTATGGCTCTGCAAGTTGGAGTAGTGATTGAGTGGAAAGGGGTAGTGCAAATTTATATCTGGGACCTAGGGAGATACAATCGCACTTTTACAGTTACTTTTACTTTACTTGGGCCCTATGAATAAAAAGTTGACATTAGCATGCATACCAAAGACACATTTCTCCTCTTTTATACCAATCTTTTCTTTATCATCTGCAAATTTACAGTTAGAAATAAAGTTGTAGGAGCCGAAAGGAATCCTATCAAGATGCTCCGGCAAAGTCTATTTTAAACATTCACACTCCACAAAAACTATTTTGAATTTCTTATTTGACATTATAAAGCTCGTTTTCTTGCAAATAAACTTCTTCCAAGACATGAAATCACATTTAAAAAATGTGTTTCGAAAATTCCAGAACCGGCTCGCCGTCTAAAGACTTTACAGTTGGGAACCAGAAATTTTAATGCACGGTTGAGATGGGAAGGATAAAAAAAAACTGGTTTGAATTACTGCATTTGCACCTGAGCGGCTTTATGCATTTATGCATCCGCATATTCTTCTACCAAAGCTCACGGCTGTAGCTTATGTAGCAGCGGCAATTTTTTTGTGGTCTTTGTTAAATCTTCCTTTATGCCCTTTCAAAAGGACAAATAAGAAGTTTACATTTATTTAAAATGTAAAAAATGCAGAATACATACAACCCCCAGATAAGTGATTTTGTCCTCCAAAGCAAGCAGCCTGCATAAATTCCATGAATGCGGATTCATTTCTGCCGTTGCCACCGGTGGCCAATAAACCATAATAAGTATTGATACTTACATTCAGCACATGAAGATAAACATAGACTGGTTAGAGCCAAAAGCACAATAATTTATTTACTCCACTGCACATTCAATCCCTCAAAACTAATTTGATGCCAAGCGCATCCAGTGTAGCGTATGTTTCCTTAAGAAAAAGAATTATTAGAACACAAGGGCGTACATGTTCCGGACATTAAAGGAAAAAAATGCTTCTGCCAAACGCATTGCAGAGATTGAACTAAGATCATTCATTCTTATGTAAAGTTTGCCCCCTTGGTGCTGCCAAGGTCAGTTTCAGATTGGCTTACCAGCCACATAAGTGCTGCTCATGCAGATTAAAGTTGCTTGGGGGCACCTGGCTTCAACTTGCAGAGACATCTCATCTTTTTTCTTTTTCATTTGCAAGTAGAAATAAAACGCTCTGTAAGGACATTTCCTCCTCCTCAGCTTTCTCAGTTTTTATTATTCCTAATATTATTGTTATAGCCTCACACCATTACAATTGAAACAATCCACTAAAAACATCATTTATTATTATTGGAATATTTTTCAGTATTAGTATCGGGGCAAGAACTAGAAAGTGTGATCATGGCAAGGACACGTGTTAAAATTAGACTCATGACAGATCAAGGTCAGGTAAAGATGGGGTGGTCCTTAAATCATATATTCCAGAGCGCAGACTTGTCTAGCTGATTCCTAATAGGAATCTTCAGCTGCAATCCACCATTGTCATCATCAGTGGAGTCATGGTGAAGATGTCAACGTATAAAGAAGAAGCGCGTGTCGAATGTGTGTTACAGAATGTATCATAATAAGGAGCTGAAAGATAAAACACAGCAGTAAATCCATACCAAATCTCACACGTATAACAAGGAGGTATGCAGCATATGAGATTAGGTTCATTATGCTGGGTTTATAAGTATGTTTTATTAATGAGAAGATGATATACTACAGAAACTTAGTGTTCTGGGTATCGAGGAACATTTAAAATGCAACTGTCATTTTGGTTTATTTTTAATATAATGTAGTAACAGGGATGTTAAATATTTGTGCGTATTAGGGAAAGATATTTCTTTGTAGAAAAAACAGGGTGTAACTTATCATTCCGGGGGGAATTTATCATTCTTGTATTTTCTAGAGCAAAATAGACACAAACTTGTTTTTGTTCCTTTTAAACACTATTGCTCCTAAAATTAGGTGCAAGTGCATTTGTACATCGCCCTCGAAGCTTTCCAAAAAGGAACAGCCAAGGTCAGCGGGCTCGGTGTAAAATCTGACTTATGATAAATTTCCCCCTAAGTGTTGCTAAGGAGAGTCTGTCTTCGTTTTACTGAGCGCTGAAGACGCTTGTGTGTAACATACAGAGGCTTCCATTCTGCCTGTTGTTACTACCCCAGTCCCTGACTATGTACATGTGCCCTAAGTATCACTGCCCGTCACCTTGCCTATCTGACTTGCTGCACACGAGTGTCTTGAGTGCTCAGTAGAATGCTGTAGAGAGACTCCCCTTAGTAATGCTCAGTCGCAACTTTGCAAAGAAGACTCTTTACACTGTTTTCTAACACAAAGAAAAAACTTTCTCCAATAAAGTAAATTACAAAATGTTTAACATTTGACCTTTCCTGAGGATAGGTAATCAATATAGAAATCCCAGAAAACCCCTTTAAGGGTCCACATGGTGCACTAATTGTTTCTTAGGGATTGCCCAATACTTTTTAGGGGACACTGTGGGAGACTACTTTTTATCGTGCACTAAGTTACTTTTTAGGGAGGGCACTCAATAGGTATTTTTTGGAGGGCACTTATCTGATATTATTACCGTTAAAGGGGCATACTGGGGGTATTATTACTGTCTGAGGAACAAAGGAGAACTAGTAATTTCTAGAGGACTTACTGTTACAAGGGCACACAAGAATAATTATTTTCTGAAGGTTCATTATTACATAGGCACATAGGGGGCATTAATACTATGTAGGTGGTGGGCATTATTACTTTGTGTAGGCACAAGAGGGGCATTATTATAGTGTGGACAGTTTGAAGACCACTATTATTCTGTGGGGTAAAAAAGATGGCACTTTTTCTGTGTGGAGCTCTATAACCATCTGGGCACAATATAGGGCATTATGTATTGGGCACAATACTTTTTGGTGGTACTGCTGTTTTCAGTGGTGCATCTATGAGCCACTACTTTTGTGGGCTAATTATGATCATGAAACTATTATATCTGAAGCACAATATTTGGGGGTACTGTGTCACACAGCAGGTACAGTAACAGGGGTGTACGAGGCAGTAACAGGCACATAATTGGGGGTATCAGCAGTATGGGAAGTTTGTGCAGCTTTGGAAAAGATAGGGCAGATGCTGGGAAAGTGAGCAGTCTAAAAATGTCTCTGTTGCAAACTCCACAGACACAAGCTGTGGCTGGAAAAAATTTGTCATGGTTGTCTGGGCCAGATGGAAAAGATAGAAAAAGTGAATGATTCCAATCAAAGGAGAGGTCAACTGTAATTCACTGGATATCATTTTACCATAATCATTCATTTGGTCTGCAGAGGATCTGTGAAAAACTACTAACTACCTTTGTATGGTCATAGAGCTAATACTGGTCTTTATCCATTTTTTTTATTTTTTATATGGAGGTAATATTCAGACATTATTTAGTGGTATTAAGAAGTGCTCATGGTGTAGCATTATGTGGGTTGGGAGCTCAGATGACGAATGTATTTTTTACATACCCGTCCATGTTCAACCCCTAGCAGTGGCGGATTACAATAGGGGTCGGTTTGGGTTTGGGTTTGGGTCGGAGCGACTCAGGCAGGCGTGATAACGTCATCCCGCACATGTGCCGGGAAGCAGCACTGTGACATGTGAGCGCCTGCATCATCCCGCCTTCCTCTGCAAGCAGAGGTGAGTATTTAGCTTTTCATCTTTTTTCATCTTTTATTTTCATGTGCCTACTTTGGGGGACATGTGGGGTGGGGACACACAAGAGGATACATAAGTGAAGAGACATTGAGTACATATGGGGTCAAATAACTATGTGGGGGAAAACTATTATGGAAGGATTACTATGTGGGGGCTGTGTGAGGCTAAATTATTATGGGAGGGATTACTATGTGGGGGCAAATTACTATGTGGGGCAATGTGGGGGAAATTTGTATGTGGGGGCAGTGTGGGGGAAATTACTATGTGGGGGCAGTGTGGGGGAAATTACTATGCAGGGGCAGTGTGGGAGCAAATTACTATGTGGGGCAGTGTGGGGAAAATTACTATGTGGGAACAGTGTGGGGGAAACTACTTTGAGGGGAAAGTGTGGGAGAAATTGCTATGTGGGGGCAAATTACTATGTGTGGGAGAAATTACTATATGGGGGAAGTGTGGGGGAAATTACTGTGTGGGAAAAACTACTGTGTTGGGGAAGTATGGGGGAAATTACTTAATGGGGCAGTGTGGGGGGATTACTATATGGGGCAGTGTGAGGGAAATTACTATGTGGGGGCAGTGTGGGGGCAAACTACTATATGGGGCAGTATGGAGCAAATTACTATGTGGGGGAAAATTACTATGGGGGTATTACTATGTGGGGGCATTGTGAGGGAAATTACTATATGGGGCGCTGCTATTGAGGAGGAACTATAGGGGAAATTCTAATATTTTTGGGGACACTATACAGGGATTATTGCCTGAAGTACAATATAGGGTGTTATTATTACTGGGGACACTCTACGGGACATTATAATTCTACGTAGAAACTATAGGGACATTTTGGGTAATTTAGTAAACTAAGTGTAAAGTAGAACTGGCTTAGTAGCCCATAGCAGCCAGTCAGGTTCCACCTTTCATTTTTGACTTTTGGAAATCCAGTTCTACTTTACACCAGTTTGATAAATAACCCCAATTATGTCTATTAGGATCACTATTTTTCAGCAATATAGTACCTGGGGCACAACGGGCACAGTATTGGGAGTGGCAGAAGGATGACATTGTTGGGACACCAGGATGGGGAGGTTGATGGAAAAATTTAGAAATCTAATGTGTCTGTGTTACAAACTCTGTAGAGACGAGATGTGGCTGAAAGAATTTGCCATGGCGGTCTGGGTCAAATGGAGGAGAAGAGGAAAGAGAAGGTCTACATGACAAGAGATTTCCCTGGATGTAAGAGGTATGTGGTGCTGTATTCTCCTCCATGCCTTTTTTATTATAATTAATATGCATTTTAAATTTGGCGACCAAATTTTTCAGTTTAGGACCCAATTTGGGGTAATTTGGGGTATTTTTTTTAGTCTGAAGATGTCATATGGCCTAGGAAAAGACTGTGGCGCTCACAAAGCACCGCAGCCTCTTCATACAAAAAAAACTAAACTAAAATGGAGGGAGGGGCCCAAGTTGGGTAGACAGCCCCGGGCCTATCATGCACTTAATCCGCCCCTGACCCCTAGCTATAACTCTGGCAGACCCCCATCACTACCTGATCATTACCAGCGTGTGTTTTTTTTTTTTTTATGTAAACTCTCCTGGACTATTTATCTTTGCATTTTTGCTTACCAAAGACCCCTCCAGGACATAAAGTACATCTACAGTAACTCCTGAGCTCAGACTGCTCCAGAGCTTGAAACTGTTACTATTTTGGACCCATTCCCAACATCCCAAGTACAATAGGTGAGTTCTCTTAACAACTCTCCAACTGTGAAGTCTAATTGACTTATTCAAGTTTAGTAAATGTATGTATTCTCCCTAAAATAAGTAACTTGGTAGCATGCTTTTTTTAAACTCTGTGTAGTGTCACCTTATTTTATTACTTCTAGAAATGTATGAATAAATTGGCACCTGGTCAAAAGTGTGTGTCTCTGCACAGTCTCTACACCATCAGCATTGATTGGGCAAGGTTTGTAGGAACACATTTCAACTTGCAACACTGAAGTGCCAATGTATTCATGTATTTCTTTATTATTAAATACTGTATTAGTTGTCCAACAATAACCATTACATAAATCATGTCATTATTAACATATATCAACAACAAGTTTTCTTTTAACCCCACAAAAACTCCCCCCCGTGATGCGTCTTCGTTCAGCGCCACTCCTCCGTCCTAAGGTCGAGGAGTAGCGCTGACGGGTGGAGAGCGGGGGATGCTCTCTAAGTTCCAGTCTCCCCAGGTTCCAATCCTTTTTTTCTCAGCCTTTCTCTGCTTATACAAACTATATTCATATCTCTTAGGCTACTTTCACATTTGCGATCGGGGCTCCGCTTGTGAGTTCCGTTTGGAGGCTCTCACAAGCGGCCCCGAACTGATCCGTCCAGCCCCAATGCATTCTGAGTGGATGCGGATCCGCTCAGAATGCATCAGTCTGGCAGTGTTTGTCCTCCGCTCAGCAGGCGGACACCTGAACGCTGCTTGCAGCGTTCGGGTGTCCGCCTGGCCGTGCGGAGGCAAACGGATCCGTCCAGACTTACAATGTAAGTCTATGGGGACAGATCCGTTTGAAGTTGACACAATATGGCTCAATTTTCAAACGGATCCGTCCCCCATTGACTTTCAATGTAAAGTCTGGACGGATCCGTCTGAGCTACTTTCCCACTTCCCATCGTCTGCATTATATGAGCGGATCCATCTGTGTAGACACCAGACGGATCCGCACTGAACGCAAGTGTGAAAGTAGCCTTAGTCGTATTCACCAAGTTTACCCATGTATTCATAGTGGGACTGTTTCGTGAAAACCAGGAACGTGCTATCAAAAGTCGTACCAAAAACATTATCTTAAATAAAAGGTTTTTTTTATGTTGCTGACAACATGTATGGAAATGGCCCGACTGGAAGGGGGGAGAAAGGGGGGCCCCTAAGGGTAGACTCACATGACGGGGGGTTTGGTTAGGGAGCCCCAGGGAGAATAGGATTGGGGTAGCAGGGGGTGGGGTGGATGCAGGAGGGTCGTATTGGTGGGTTTGAGCAGGAGGGGAGGGGCGTAGAGGTTAAATAGAGTAGGGGGAAAGTGGACGGTAGCCATTTTGGTTACCTGAGAAAGCTCCCTCCCACCCTCCCTTTTAAGTTTGGCTGGGGGGGGGGGGCGCGAGGCAATGTGTGCATGTGAAGAATAGATCGGTCTTGTCACAGTGGCGTTGGCGGTGGGGGGTCCTTGGAGTTGGTTACGGTGGAATTGGAGGACATTGGGAGGGCCCCCACGGTTGGGGCTGGACTCCCATGGTGGCCCAGCTGTTGAGGGGGGGCCATTCTGTGGTGCTTCCGAGCTGGGGGTCACGGCTGGAGGCAAAATGGCTCACCCCGGGTCAGCAGCTGGGGGGTTTGTGGGCTCCAAGGACCTCCCCCGTTAGGAGGAGTCATTGTTGGGAATTTTTCATGGTTTATGTTATGTTTGTATTTATATTAATAAACGGCTGCTGTGGCCAATACATTCCAACAGGTGTCCGAGTCTTTTTGGGATGGTTGGGTATATTGGTATATTGTGTGGGCTGAACAGGTGAGAGCAGGTAGTTGTAGTAGGGGCGAGCAAAATATAACTAATACCCCCGTCATGACGTATTCATGTATTTCTAGGAGAAATACCAGGAGCCCACCACACACCCACTCACCAAGTTTTCTTGCCCCTTCTTTCTTCCTTCTGCTTCCTTTTGCCCCCCATCTACTTTAGTTCACTTCAATTTTTAGTAAATGATGGATGATCCCTACATTGTATGATCATAATCAGCTATGGAAGGTTTTTTGATTGACATTATGTGTACGCTATTGCATTGAGAGGTTGTGTTATACCTGCACTTACATGTGACATGTTTTTTGTACTTATCATACTGGTTGGTTCATTCTGTCACCTGCTTTTTAAACGGAAATGATATTACATATTTTTAATATCTTGAATTACATGTGTGTATACTTAAAGCATCATGCTTGTAGTCAACGTGTGCAATCAGAGCCATGAAAGCCAGTGAAACCTCAATAGCAATAATTTTGGCGACATTCACAGCTTTGTACAATTTCAGCCATTCCTGCACCCTGTTAAATCACCATGCTTTCCTGACCTGGAAAATCTAAGGGGGTCATTAATTATACTGAAATACACACCGTTAGTTGCGCCGCTATCTGCGACTTTTCCCCTCTCATTCCAGGTCTAAAATTATGGGTGTGGTGTGGGCGGGGAAGGAACAGACCTGTAGACCTGTCTCCTTCATCATTTTCTAAGCCTGTTGTAGGTGTAGAAAATGGTCTAAATGTAAGACAGATAGGAAGCTGTCTTACATTTAGAACTGGTGCTGGATGCGCCAAAGTTATGGAAAGGCTGGCACTTCTTCATAACTTCAGCGAATGCTCCGCCAACTATGGGCCTTTATTAAGACCAGTGTCAAAAACGTCGGTGTTAATAAATGTGCCCCTAAGATTTTATAGCAAATTTGTTAAACATATGCATGCAGGGCCATACATTGCCAAAGAAGTAACATGAAGACATAAGCATTCTTACAGACAAGTACAGAGATTTCGACAATTAAAATCACAGCTAATTGAACATTTTACCTTAAATACGATTAGAAACAATTATTTTGTTAGTAATGTTAAGGGAAGATGACGACAGGCCCCTTTGTTTTTTTTCCATCCTGGCAGTGGTTTATCTGGCATGCACAGAAGCGCATTGGATAGGGGCAAAGCTGAACTTACCAGAGAAACAAAACGACTCAGCAGTGGCCTGGGACCCCGCAAACTGTCACTGGCACTGCTCATTTTATTAGGAGTACCATCTGTCCTAAGTGCAACACAATTCAATAAAAGTTCACTGGGAGTACCACCTGTCAATGGGAGGTCATTAAAGATATCCGTGTTGTGCTATTTCAGAAACAGCAGTTAAATGTGGTAGAAGTATCTCCATCAGCTTCAGCTTCTTTTAAATGGGAGTACCACCTGTTCTTGAAGGAGACAACACAGTGTAAGAGAGCCACCCTTCCATAGAGGGCAATGTACTCAGCTATGTATAGTCTACTATATAGGACATAGAATGCTTACAGTTGGGTGTGACATTACTACCACCAACACCATCCTGAGCTGCCCTTAATGAGAGTTCCAGTGGTATTGTGACATTAATGTAATAAAATGTATTACCCAAAAATGTTATTGTCATTTATTTTGTGCATAAATTTTTTTTAATTACTGAAAAATATACCTAGGTTTTTACATTTGAAAAAAAAAAACAAAGAAAAAAAAAAGAAATAGTACAATGAATTGGCGTATAGAGATATATCAGTAGATACTACCAGTATGTCATGCATGTGAATACATAGCACATGTGAAAAACACTGAGGTTTTTATTCAGGTAAAATCCTTCCTGGTGGCTCGCTGCTACAGTTTCTGCTGTCCAGCTGTACAGCAGGTCCTCAGATTGAGACCCAGCAGAGACAATCTGATAGAAGAGGTAAAATAAAAGTCAAATATACAGGAGCTTTCCATTGTAAACTTTGTTGATATTATTATGTACATTCGTCAAATAAAATAGATTATTAGATTATTGATTATTTGTAAATAATAGCATAAAACATTTTTGATGGCAGCAAGGGATTGGCTCCAAAATGGCACCAAATGTGTTTCTCTTTGGCCGGACCTCTGGAACCTTGTTTCTATGTTGACATTTTACCAGACATATTGTTGCAGTTTAATGGAAATATGTGGACATTTTAGAATTTATTTTATTCTTTAGTATGTTATATGAAATTATTATAATTATTGCCCTTCAACTTTTCATCTTATTTTATGTTTGTATCTTTGCAAATGTATATTCCATTATGTGCTGCTTTCTAATGATTCCAAACAAACCAAAGTATACCATTTACCAGTAACTTAAAGGAAGCATTGGAATTAAAACACAAAACATTAAAAGAAAAACCCAGTTAAACGCCAATTAAAAAGATTAAATACATATTGGGGCATTAGTATAAACAAGTGTGTTCTCCTAGATAATTGGGATGTTACAGAGCTATGATTGTCTAAGGTAATATACATGATAATGAGCTTATACCAATAATGCAGATATGTGGGTATGCTTCAATTATTCCTAATTAAAGGTGTCATATTGCTACATTATGTGCAATAATGACCAAGTGAAACTTGGAGACAAAATAGTACTCTAAAGATTGTGTATTTAAAGCAATATGCTTCACAGTTCTTCATGCAAAAAAAATAACTTTTCATGGAATATGCAGAAATGATCTAAGCAAATTGTTGAATTTGTTATGCATTATTTCCAGGTATACTTTATTAATTTATTCATGTTATTACTATGTATATAGATCCAATCAGAATATGAGATTTTGAGTTTTTTTTAAATCTTTCTGGAAGTGCTCCTTAAATTGGTTTTACCGTTTGTATCAGCATCCTTTAAAATAATTATTTATAAAGGTAACAGTAATTTTATGATGTATTTTCTCATACCTTTAATGCTGCTATCTTCTGTTTTGGGCTGTTCTCACATGACCATGTCCTATGGACATCTCCAAGCAGCAACAGTGTTACGGGAGTGTCTATGTAACTACAGTAGCTAGGAGGAAGGAACTATAAATTAACTTGACGTGGTTAGGGATGGTGCAAGAGCTGTGGTAGAGAAAGGAGAAGTGCATGATGTATTCAGTTATATGCAGCAAAAGAAAGTGCTACATAAAGGATGGAGGAAAAACCTGAGGGATTTTTTTACCTGATGAAAATTGGTCAAGAGAGTTCAAATTGAGAAAAAACAGATGTACTTGAGGTAATCAACTACAATAGCTTAGTTAAAATCCATAGGAATATACAAAAAGACTCTAAAAGGGTTGTCCAGGATTGCCTTAACAAAAAAAAAAATACCACACCTTCCCGACCAGATCTGTGAAGGGAGGTATACTTACCTGCCGCTTGGTTCTGGCTCCATCATCCCCAGCTTCAGTCCCTACATATAAACTTCTGACATGGATGGGGGTCACATGCACTACTGCTGCCAAAGACTGGCCTCAGCAGTGACGTGTCCCCAAGTGTCACTGGCTGTAGCAGCATAAGTGAGCCCATGCCAGAAGTTTACATGTGGGGACTGAAGCACCGTGAAGACATCCAGGGACTAACGGAGTCAGAACTGAGCAAGGGAGAGCCAGTAAGTATGCTTCCCTTCACAGGTCTGGTGGGGAGGGGCTGATATATTTTTTTATAAAGGCAATCCTGGACAACCCCTTTAACATCAATCCATCTATGTCAAGAGAGTTTTAATGTTGTTCTAAAATCTAGAATCGAAAAAACTGAAAATGAACACCTGCGTGTTTCCATAGTTACAGACTAAAAACAAACATTGTATAGTCTGTGCACTAACCTGCAATTGACAGGTCAGCTATGGAAGGGAGTATACGTGCAGGATGAGACTACACACAATGTGTAGTCTGTAACCATGGAGATACATGATATCTAGTAGCTGGAGACAATACTATTGGATATATTTATTCAAGACTATCCACAACGTTTCTTTATGTTACCTGCAGAGAGCTAATGGTTGTAAATAATTAGAAAGGTGTACGTACCCATTAAAATTGACTTTGGAACTATTATAGTGGACTCTGGGCTTCCTGGAAAACAATGTTTAAGTGCCAAAATAAAAAAATGTTTGCTATATATCACCTACTAGTTGAGGTTTATAAATCTTTAATGTAAAAAGTAGGCTGACACCATAAATTTATACAACAGTATACATTTTTACTAACTTAATAAAAAGCAAAAACAAATAATATTAAAGGAAAATATCCGACTATAAATCACAATGTAACATATATATTTCCTGATAACCATTTATTATAGCAGATCAGTTGTTCAAGTTAATTTGATATGTTACTATCAAAATAAAATGCTATATTTGACTGTTTTTAGAAATCTGTTTCATATTGTAACAATAGCAATGTTATAAATATTCCAGTATAAATTTCCTTATGTTCATGCTTTTGACACCTCTTGCCTTTTAATATAAGCAACCACCCAAATAACTTATACATGAGCCGAGTGCTGGGATAGGAATTAATCATGCACCATGTTCCTGGGAAAATATAACACCATTAGTTTTCTGTTGTTTGCTTATAAATATAGTATTCTGTTTCTTTACCACTATAAAGTATTAGAAATAACATAAAATAATGCACTCTTAATACATCACATATATTGAGTTTTCCCAATGCCAACAAATAATTCAGAAGACTGACTGCTGGCCGTAAATAAATTATAATTTGCTTACAGAAGGATTCTTTAGTATTTTTTATTAGTTAGCTTTATTAATTCCAACTAAAGATAGATACAGTACAGACCAAAAGTTTAGACACACCTTCTCATTCAAAGAGTTTTCATGACTATGAAAATTGTAGATTCACACTAAAGGCATCAAAACTATGAATTAACACATGTGGAATTATATACATAACAAAAAAGTGTGAAACAACTGAAAATATGTCATATTCTAGGTTATTCAAAGTAGCCACCTTTTGCTTTGATTACTGCTTTGCACACTCTTGGCATTCTCTTGATGAGCTTCAAGAGGTAGTCATCTGAAATGGTTTTCACTTCACAGGTGTGCCCTGTCAGGTTTAATAAGTGGGATTTCTTGCCTTATAAATGGGGTTGGGACCATCAGTTGCGTTGTGGAGAAGTCAGGTGGATACACAGCTGATAGTCCTACTGAATAGACTGTTAGAATTTGTATTATGGCAAGAAAAAAGCAGCTAAGTAAAGAAAAACGAGTGGCCATCATTACTTTAAGAAATGAAGGTCAGTCAGTCCGAAAAATTGGGAAAACTTTGAAAGTGTCCCCAAGTGCAGTCACAAAAACGATCAAACGCTACAAAGAAACTGGCTCACATGCAGACGCCCCAGGAAAGGAAGACCAAGAGTCACCTCTGCTGTGGAGGATAAGTTCATCCGAGTCACCAGCCTCAGAAATCGCAGGTTAACAGCAGCTCAGATTAGAGACCAGTTCAATGCCACACAGAGTTCTAGCAGCAGACACATCTCTAGAACAACTGTTAAGAGGAGACTGTGTGAATCAGGCCTTCATGGTAGAATATCTGCTAGGAAACCACTGCTAAGGACAGGCAACAAGCAGAAGAGACTTGTTTGGGCTAAAGAACACAAGGAATGGACATTAGACCAGTGGAAATCTGTGCTTTGGTCTGATGAGTCCAAATTTGAGATCTTTGGTTCCAACCACCGTGTCTTTGTGCGACGCAGAAAAGGTGAACGGATGGACTCTACATGCCTGGTTCCCTCTGTGAAGCATGGAGTAGGAGGTGTGATGGTGTGGGGGTGCTTTGCTGGTGACACTGTTGGGGATTTATTCAAAATTGAAGGCATACTGAACCAGCATGGCTACCACAGCATCTTGCAGCGGCATGCTATTCCATCCGGTTTGCGTTTAGTTGGACCATCATTTATTTTTCAACAGGACAATGACCCCAAACACACCTCCAGGCTATTTGACCATGAAGGAGAGTGATGGGGTGCTGCGCCAGATGACCTGGCCTCCACAGTCACCGGACCTGAACCCAATCGAGATGGTTTGGGGTGAGCTGGACCGCGGAGTGAAGGCAAAAGGGCCAACAAGTGCTAAGCATCTCTGGGAACTCCTTCAAGACTGTTGGAAGACCATTTCAGGTGACTACCTCTTGAAGCTCATCAAGAGAATGCCAAGAGTGTGCATATGACATATTTTCAGTTGTTTCACACTTTTTTGTTATGTATATAATTCCACATGTGTTAATTCATAGGTTTGATGCCTTCAGTGTGAATCTACAATTTTTATAGTCATGAAAATAAAGAAAACTCTTTGAATGAGAAGGTGTGTCCAAACTTTTGGTCTGTACTGTATGTCTTTTATTTGTTTATAAAATTCAGCTTTTACTATAAAAAGTGACATCCAACATATGTCCAAAATGTTTAAGAGATCCAAAAGTTCTGAGGCACAGCGTTGCCTTTTTATGACCAAAAATTCAGCATCAGAGTAACTTCTAGGGTGCCCACTTCAAAAATATAATAAGAGGCAAATAAGCTTCCTATAAAATTGACTGTACTGGATGTCGGGGAGGATAGCCTACATGGATGCCAATAACTCCCCTGTCCTATCCCTTTGCTTTCAGCCCCTTGTGTGAAAAAACACATTACCAATGTTTGTCATTGTTGTTACTGACAAGTTTCTAAGAATTTCTTAGCAAACTTTATTGATTTTAATAACATTTTGGAAGAGTGTTGGGTATTATGTTTCACAGTGTTCAAGATCTATATGTCAATCCACCAACAGAAAATGGCTTTCTTGCACTGTAGATTGTGATGAACTGCTTGGCATGGTGTGTTGAGCAGACTCAGAATTTTAAATTTTTAAATGATTTCTTTTTTGCAGATTTGCTCTTCACAAAGTGGGAGCAGACACAGGGAAGTCAAATTCACCACACGCCTCTATAAAAGGGATCACTTGTATTCTGGCAATGAAGAAGAGAAGGGTTGTCTTTATGGCTTTCTGCACATAAGGAATAATCAGTGTTGCTATGTGAGGCTGAATTCACCAGGTATGTGGTGCACATTTGGCATACATCATAGAAACATTTCTTGACTGATATGTCAATGTTCCCATACACTTTAATAACCTGACCTTTATAAACCCGCTTTCATGGTACTACCAATGTCCCTGTGAGTCATCATGTTGCAATTTTGGGTGAATTGCATAAATATCCTTTGGGACACTCAAGTACCAGTGTTTTACCTGAACAGGCTTTTCATACCCTTTTATCTGTATTACCTTTTACTTTTTACTACTCACTTTTCCGTTTTCATATGAGTTATTATCCTGCCTATTTATTACTCTAGTAAATTGCCTTTACTTTTTGCCCCCAATGAACTATGGTGTTACCCATAGGAAAACAAATTTGAACCATATGCAGGATGTGCTATCCTCCTAATCTATTTACTTTTAGTACTTATATGTACTTGTTTTGTCTTTGTATCATTCATAGTACTGCCATTGTGCCATTTTGACGTACTTTCTCATAGGTGTCCAAATCATAATGTTGACGTGTTCCTCTTGAGCAGCTATAGGTAAGGCCAGTGGCGTAACTAGAAATGACTGGGCCCCACAGCAAATTTTTGAACAGGCCCCACCCTGCCAGCAACTTCTTCTCAAACCCCTCCTCACTTGCAACCCCAACTCCTGTGGCTACTTAGTCACTCTCTCAGACCAGGCAAGGCAGCAGCTCCATCCATTTCCTACACGTATATACAGTATGTCATGCCACTGTATATAAGGTCATTGTATATAATGTCATTGTATAATACTGTTGAGGGGGCCCTGACAATAAAATCTTTTAATCCTCCTCCTGGGTAGGCCCCTTCTGAGTTCGGGCCCAAAGCAGTTGCTTCCCCTGCTTCCTCTATAGCTACACCCCTGGGTAAGGCTATATAGGGACTTGGTAGAGTGAGGTTGGTTTCCTTCCACCAATGTGTGATTTTGTCATGGTTTTATAAAGGATGTAAGTCCTTCTATTTCCAAACACTTCAATAGTAATTAATGCCAAAAGGATATCCTTTTAGCTTATATTTGGATGGTATACTGTGAGATACTGCAGTCACAACTGTACTGAAATAGAGATTCAATACAACTTTATGCACAAAACAAAAACAGTTTAGGAAATATTTTTTTTCAATTGAAGTCAACAGCAGACATACTGTACACTTCTGCATTCTTCTGGGAAATATGTTTGTTAGGAGTATCTGAAATATTTTAATATAATTTTCCTTTGTTTCCTCAATATGGGTCTTGAAGTCTAAAAAGTTTATCTATGAACAGCCATTGTGCACATCCATATGGATTATCTCACTTTATTCCATTCTTTTAGTAGGCGCCTATATCCAAATCTGTGATAGACAATTAGATTTAGCTTTGACAATTGATTAACGGGCATTTAAAAGTACACCATCATAGTAGTATTTAGGGGGTAGTTATCTTATGCATACAGTACTGTGCAAATGTTTTAGGCAGGAGTGGAAAAAATGCCACAAAGGAAGACTGATTTCAAGAATAGAAGTGTACACACAATGTAAGTCAATGGGGACGGATCAGTTTTCACTGACAATAGAAAACTGGTCCGTCCGCCATTGACTTTCAATGGTGTTTAAGAGGGATCCGTTTTGGCAATGTTAAAGATAATACAAACGGATCAGTTCTGAACGGATGCATGCGGTTGTATTATCGGTGCAGATCCGTCTGTGCAGATCCATGACGGATCCGCACCAAACGTGAGTGTGAAAGTAGCCTTATAGGACGGATCTGTTTGCCTCCGCATCGCAAGCAGCATTTTGGTGTCCGCCTCCAGAGCGGAATGGAGGCAAACTGATCCGTTCAGAATGCATTACGGCAAAACTGATCCGTTACGGACCGCTTGTGAGAGCCCTGAAACGGATCTCACAAACGGAAACCAAAACGCCAGTGTGAAAGTAGCCTTATCGGTCTGGATCCGTCTGTGCAGATCCATGACGGATCTGCACCAAACGCGAGTGTGAAAGTAGCCTTAATAGTTTATTTTTATCAATTAACTAAATGCAAAGTGAATGAACAAGAGAGAAATCTAAATCATCTCAATATTTTGGTGTGACCGCCCTTTGACTTTAAAACAGCACCAGTTGTTCTAGGTACACTAGCACACAGTTTTTAAAGGAACTTGCCAGGGAGGTCCAAATCATTGAACACGGATCTTCTGTGGATATAGGCTTGCTCAAATCTTTCTGTCTTTTCACATAATCCCAGGGCTCTGTGAAGGCCATATCATCACTTCTAGGGCTCCTCGTTCTTCTTTACACTGAAGATAGTTCTTGATGTCATTGGCTGTGTGTTTCCTTTGTGTCCTGCTGCAGAATACATTTCAATTTAAACTATTAACGCTTCTATTTTTAAAAGCATTCTTACTTTGCAGCATTTTTCCACACCTGCCTAAACCTTTTGCACAGACTTAGTGATATAAACATGCTTTCCTTCTTGACTTTTACTTTTGTTGGCAATATAACAGTTTTTACGTACTTTCTGTAGGTCACACACATAGATGTTATTAAAGTGGTGATAAAGAAAGCACAGTGACACATTGTAACAATTTCTTTGCTCACTCTGGTAACCAACAAGATGTAAGCAAGTCAATGGAAGGAGAATCATGAGAAAGCCAAAATGAAGATGTACTTTTGTAGATTCACCATAACAATCTTGCCTACCAACATCACCGATAGAGATGCGGCCTTACAGTTCGCCCGGCGGTTGTTTTGCAGCGAACTATGCTCGTTCACGGTTCACCGAACAAGCGAACATATAGCGATGTCCACCGGTGCCATATTCTTTTGCATTGTGCCAAACATTGACCCATGACACATCCATCAGGTGGGACAGAACAGCCAATTGAGAAATTTCAGCACATGGACATACCGCCTACCCTATAAATAAACCCGATCTGGCCGCCATTTTACATTCAGTTTTTTGCCAATGTAGGGAGAGGTTGCTGTGTGGAGCAGGGACAGACTGTTAGGGACACCAAACACTAGCTAATAGGGCCACAAAAGTCCTTTTAAAGACTGGTATAGGTGTGTTATCGATAGATGTGACATACTGAGGGGTGTGATATACTTATAATATACTGTATATACGTTATATTGGAAGAATAGATTCTCTAGGCCAGGCATGCTCAACCTGCGGCCCTCCAGCTGTTGTAAAACTGCAACTCCCACAATGCCCTGCTGTAGGCTGATAGCTGTAGTCTGTTCGGGCATGCTGGGAGTTGTAGTTTTGCAACAGCTGGAGGGCCGCAGGTTGAACATGCCTGCTCTAGGCTGTCGGTCCAGAAGACACTGAGGAGATGCTGGAGGAGGGTAAAATTTATACTTCCTCTCCCCACCTGGTTGGAGGCGGGTCATCTCATGGTATGCCGTCATGGAGGATTCATGAAAAGGAAATTACCGGTAAGTAATATGGTTTTCTGGCCTAAATTTCACAATAACTCATGCACCTCTAATCCCAGATGTGCAGTATATCAGAGGGTTTTTTTTAACCCCAGTAAGCAAGTGCCGTATTTGTGGCCTAAATTTCACAGTAACTTATGCACCTATAATCACAGATGTGCAGTATATAAAACACAGTGTTTTTTCAACCCTGGTATGCAAAAGCTGTATTTCTGGCCTAAAATGAACAGTTCCTTATGCACCTATGATCCTAGTTTTTTTTCTTTTCACCCAGTATGACTCAGTATGCAAAAGCAGTATTTCTGGCCTAAAATGAACAGTCCCTTATAATCCTAGATGTGCACTACAGGGAGTGCAGAATTATTAGGCAAGTTGTATTTTTGAGGATTAATTTTATTATTGAACAACAACCATGTTCTCAATGAACCCAAAAAACTCATTAATATCAAAGCTGAATATTTTGGAAGTAGTTTTTAGTTTGTTTTTAGTTTTAGCTATTTTAGGGGGATATCTGTGTGCGCAGGTGACTATTACTGTGCATAATTATTAGGCAACTTAACAAAAAACAAATATATACCCATTTCAATTATTTATTTTTACCAGTGAAACCATTATAACATCTCAACATTCACAAATATACATTTCTGACATTCAAAAACAAAACAAAAACAAATCAGTGGCCAATATAGTCACCTTTCTTTGCAAGGACACTCAAAAGCCTGCCATCCATGGATTCTGTCAGTGTTTTGATCTGTTCACGATCAACATTGCGTGCAGCAGCAACCACAGCCTCCCAGACACTGTTCAGAGAGGTGTACTGTTTTCCCTCCTTGTAAATCTCACATTTGATGATGGACCACAGGTTCTCAATGGGGTTCAGATCAGGTGAACAAGGAGGCCATGTCATTAGATTTTCTTCTTTTATACCCTTTCTTGCCAGCCACGCTGTGGAGTACTTGGACGCGTGTGATGGAGCATTGTCCTGCATGAAAATCATGTTTTTCTTGAAGGATGCAGACTTCTTCCTGTACCACTGCTTGAAGAAGGTGTCTTCCAGAAACTGGCAGTAGGACTGGGAGTTGAGCTTGACTCCATCCTCAACCCGAAAAGGCCCCACAAGCTCATCTTTGATGATACCAGCCCAAAACCAGTACTCCACCTCCACCTTGCTGGCGTCTGAGTCGGACTGGAGCTCTCTGCCCTTTACCAATCCAGCCACGGGCCCATCCATCTGGCCCATCAAGACTCACTCTCATTTCATCAGTCCATAAAACCTTAGAAAAATCAGTCTTGAGATATTTCTTGGCCCAGTCTTGACGTTTCAGCTTGTGTGTCTTGTTCAGTGGTGGTCGTCTTTCAGCCTTTCTTACCTTGGCCATGTCTCTGAGTATTGCACACCTTGTGCTTTTGGGCACTCCAGTGATGTTGCAGCTCTGAAATATGGCCAAACTGGTGGCAAGTGGCATCTTGGCAGCTGCACGCTTGACTTTTCTCAGTTCATGGGCAGTTATTTTGCGCCTTGGTTTTTCCACACGCTTCTTGCGACCCTGTTGACTATTTTGAATGAAACGCTTGATTGTTCGATGATCACGCTTCAGAAGCTTTGCAATTTTAAGAGTGCTGCATCCCTCTGCAAGATATCTCACTATTTTTGACTTTTCTGAGCCTGTCAAGTCCTTCTTTTGACCCATTTTGCCAAAGGAAAGGAAGTTGCCTAATAATTATGCACACCTGATATAGGGTGTTGATGTCATTAGACCACACCCCTTCTCATTACAGAGATGCACATCACCTAATATGCTTAATTGGTAGTAGGCTTTCGAGCCTATACAGCTTGGAGTAAGACAACATGCATAAAGAGGATGATGTGGTCAAAATACTCATTTGCCTAATAATTCTGCACTCCCTGTATATGAAACAGAGGTTTTTTTTATTTTCACCCAGTATGCCCCAGTATGCCAAAGCCGTATTTCTGGCCTAAATGTGACACTCACTTATGCACCTATAATCCTAGATGCGCACTACAGGTCCTTCTCAAAAAATTAGCATATTGTGATAAAGTTCATTATTTTCTGTAATGTACTGATAAACATTAGACTTTCATATATTTTAGATTCATTACACACAACTGAAGTAGTTCAAGCCTTTTATTGTTTTAATATTGATGATTTTGGCATACAGCTCATGAAAACCCAAATTTCCTATCTCAAAAAATTAGCATATTTCATCTGACCAATAAAAGAAAAGTGTTTTTAATACAAAAAAAGTCAACCTTCAAATAATTATGTTCAGTTCTGCACTCAATACTTGGTCGGGAATCCTTTTGCAGAAATGACTGCTTCAATGCGGCGTGGCATGGAGGCAATCAGCCTGTGGCACTGCTGAGGTGTTATGGAGGCCCAGGAGGCTTCGATAGCGGCCTTAAGCTCATCCAGAGTGTTGGGTCTTGCGTCTCTCAACTTTCTCTTCCCAATATCCCACAGATTCTCTATGGGGTTCAGGTCAGGAGAGTTGGCAGGCCAATTGAGCGCAGTAATACCATGGTCAGTAAACCATTTACCAGTGGTTTTGGCACTGTGAGCAGGTGCCAGGTCGTGCTGAAAAATGAAATCTTCATCTCCATAAAGCTCTTCAGCAGATGGAAGCATGAAGTGCTCCAAAATCTCCTGATAGCTAGCTGCATTGACCCTGCCCTTGATAAAACACAGTGGACCAACACCAGCAGCTGACATGGCACCCCAGACCATCACTGACTGTGGGTACTTGACACTGGACTTCAGGCATTTTGGCATTTCCCTCTCCCCAGTCTTCCTCCAGACTCTGGCACCTTGATTTCCGAATGACATGCAGAATTAGCTTTCATCCGAAAAAAGTACTTTGGACCACTGAGCAACAGTCCAGTGCTGCTTCTCTGTAGCCCAGGTCAGGCGCTTCTGCCGCTGTTTCTGGTTCAAAAGTGGCTTGACCTGGGGAATGCGGCACCTGTAGCCCATTTCCTGCACACGCCTGTACACGGTGGCTCTGGATGTTTCTACTCCAGACTCAGTCCACTGCTTCCGCAGGTCCCCCAAGGTCTGGAATCGGTCCTTCTCCACAATCTTCCTCAGGGTCCGGTCACCTCTTCTCGTTGTGCAGCGTTTTCTGCCACACTTTTTCCTTCCCACTGACTTCCCATTGAGGTGCCTTGATACAGCACTCTGGGAACAGACTATTCGTTCAGAAATTTCTTTCTGTGTCTTACCCTCTTGCTTGAGGGTGTCAATGATGGCCTTCTGGACAGCAGTCAGGTCGGCAGTCTTACCCATGATTGCGGTTTTGAGTAATGAACCAGGCTGGGAGTTTTTAAAAGCCTGAGGAATCTTTTGCAGGTGTTTAGAGTTAATTAGTTGATTCAGATGATTAGGTTAATAGCTCGTTTAGAGAACCTTTTCATGATATGCTAATTTTTAGAGATAGGAATTTTGGGGTTTTATGAGCTGTATGCCAAAATCATCAATATTAAAGCAATAAAAGGCTTGAACTACTTCAGTTGGTGTGTAATGAATCTAAAATATATGAAAGTCTAATGTTTATCAGTACATTACAGAAAATAATGAACTTTATCACAATATGCTAATTTTTAGAGAAGGACCTGTATATGAAACAGAGGGTTTTTTTTCACCCCAGTATGAGAAAGCCGTATTTCTGGCCTAAATTGAACAGTCACTTATGCAGCGATAATCCTAGATGTGCACTATATAAAAACAGATGTTTTTTTTAAACGCCAGTGTCTCAAAGCAGTATTTCTGAACTTGCAGACATGCAGATATCCTGTGCTGGTGCACTATCGTTGCATAAAATGGCTGCCAATTATGTATTGACTAACTGAAGGAAAAAAAATGTTCATTTTCATTAGTAGTTGGCTCAGGGCAGGCTTAAAACAATTGTGCACTGCACCCACAAAACACATTTGCTGTAGATCGCTGAGTAAAGAAGCAGTTCTTCATAAGATTACTCCCTGATCTCTCCCTCACAGCAGCTGCAGCCTCTCCCTACACTAATCCGAGCAGAGTGAAGGGCGGCGCTACGTGACTCCAGCTTAAATAGAGGCTGGGTCACATGCTGCAGTTGGCAAATCACAGCCATGCCAATAGTAGGCATGGATGTGAAAACCTCTTAGGGTAAGTAGTATGACGCTTGTTGATTGGTGCCATAAAAATCTCCATAAAAATCTCCAAACACCTAACCCGAACCCAAACTTTTACGTAAATGTTCAGGTTCGGGTGCCGAAAAACCTAAAGTTCAGTACAAACCCGAACTTTACAGTTCGGGTTCGCTCAACTCTAATTTCAAGCCTTTGTTCGTTATAATTTGGTGACTATGGCTTACAGCTTTTGAAACCCCAAAGGTAGAGGAAATTTATATACCGGCCATGCCAGGGAACTCCTTGAAGCTGCCTTTGGTGTGCTCGGTCCCTGGTGGCCAGTAGCATGTGAACTGTTTTGGAGACGGCTGCTCTGCTTTGCACCCTGCTCCCTCTTTCGCTTGAGGCCTGCAATATAACAGCTTCCACCAAATATTGATTAAAGGGTTTGATATACCAGCTTCCAGAAAATACTCATTAAGGGGTTCTATATACCTGTTTCCACAAAATACTGATAGAGGGTATAGATATACCGACTTCCATCAAATATTGATTGAGACCTGCGATACACCAGCTTCCGCCAAATATTAAAGGGTTTGATATACCGACTTCCAGCAAATACTCATTAAGGGGTTCTATATACCTGTTTCCACAAAATACTGATAGATGGGATTGATATACCAGCCTCCACTAAATATTGATTGAGGCCTGCGATACACCGGCTTCCACTAAATATTCATTAGGGGGTTTGACTACCGGCTTCCAGCAAATACTCTTAAAGGGGTTCTATATACCTGTTTCCACAAAATACTGATAGAGGGGATTGATATTCCAGCTTCCACCAAATATTGATTGAGGTCTGCGATACACCAGCTTCCACCAAATAATGATTAAGGGGTTTGATATGCCAGTTTCCAGCAAATACTCATTAAGGGGGTTCTATATACATGTTTTCACAAAATACTGGATGTATTTCTGGAGCGTAATAATATTACAGGCTATAGCTACTAGAGAGAGATCGTTGATCCAGGGATTTATTCTGATTGCCTGATTGGAGTCGGGAAGGAATTTTTATTCCCCTAAAGTGAGGAAAATTGGCTTCTACCTCACAGTTTTTTTTTGCCTTCCTCTGGATCAACTTGCAGGATGACAGGCCGAACTGAATGGACAAATGTCTTTTTTCGGCCTTATGTACTATGTTACTATGTTACTCATAGAGGGCATTGATACACCTGCCTCCACCAAATATTGATTGATGCCTGCAATGCACCAGCTTTCACCAAATATTGATTAAGGGGTTTGATATACCAGCTTCCAGCAAATACTCAATAAGGGGTTCTATATACCTGTTTCCACAAAATACTGATAGATGGGATTGATATACCGGCTTCCACTAAATATTGATTGAGGCCAGCTATACACCAGTTTCCACTAAATATTCATTAGGGGGTTTAATATACCAGCTTCCAGCAATTACTCATTAAGGGGTTCTATATACCTGTTTCCACAACATACTGATAGAGGGGATTGATATACCGGCTTCCACCAAATATTGATTGAGGCCTGCAATATAACTGCTTCCACGAATACTGCTCTTCTATAGGGAGTTTGTCACAGGGTCATTTTAAAATTACAAGCAGAGGAAGAGGCAGGCCATTCGGCAGAGGTGGTAAGGGTCGGGCAGGTGCACCAGCCCGGAGCCTAAGTGGGAAGTTGGAGAAGGTGCGTGCGATTACGTCAAGGACACACCAGAGTTGGTTGAGTGGTTCACTCAGCCTTCTGCTTCTGCACCCTCCTCATCCTCTGTATCTGCACCTCCAAAGACATCACTACCACCACCACTATGGCCCCTCCACTCGAGTCAGAGGAATTATTTTCCCATCCCTTCCCAGACCTTCCAGATGCGGAGCCATTCTTGGCATAGGATCAGGAAGAGGAGGTAGCAACGGTCGTCACCCAGCAGTCTCACGACAGTACCCAGATCAAACCGAGTTCTCTAATGTCAGTGGTGGTAAAGGTGACGATGATGATGAGTCGATGGATGTCACGTGGGTGCCCACAAGAGAGGAAGAGGAGGAGAGTTTAGAGGGAGAGACAGAGCAGCAAATAGGGGGTAGAAGTAGGAGAAGCAGGCAGAACTCGCAGTGCACAGTAGGCAAAAAGCAGACTGAAAATGTATCTGGAGCGAGCCATCCACCATGCACGGTCACATCTGGCGCTCCCAGGACGCCGACATATGGCTCCGCAGTGTGGGCTTTTTTTTTTTAACGTGTCAGCTGCTGAAGAAAATAGGTTCTGGTCCGCGCTTCTCCCTGCAAACACGTAGCCACTTGTGCACACAGGCAGTCGCCCTGTTCCTCGCTTCACGCTGCCCAGCGAAATCTCATACACTCCAGCACCTTCAAAGAAACACCAACATAGTGCAGCATCCACTGTACTTTTAAATGAAAACCTATTTATTGTACTCACAAACAAGCACTTGATATCAGCATAAAATATTAGTCAGTCCGCTGTCCGCCCGACCCGGGTTTCGCCCAATGGCTTCGTCAGTAGCTCTACATAGCATAACACCGGCACCTATTTAAGTCCTCCATTAAACACTTCCGTGTCAAACCTCCTATGATGAGGTCAATTTTTAATTTATTTTTTGAGAAAATTAGGTGGCTCTACCTCCATTATATAGCATTAAAACATACACAGTAAATATAAATATGTATGGAGGACTTAAATAGGTGCCGGTGCTTGTTTGTTGGTGTTTCTTTGAAGGTGTTGGAGTGTATGAGATTTCGCTGGGCAGCGTGGAGCGAGGAACAGGGCGTCTGCCTGTGATAAAAATTTTTTTTCCTGTGTGCACAAGTAGCTACGTGTTTGCAGAGAGAAGCGCGGACCAGTACATATTTTCTTCTACTATTACATACAGGAGAGAGGACCGGCTCCTGTCATCTGGACTGCTGCTATTATTAACAAACTTTTGGGGTATACACGGACTACAGTGTCTACTGTTGCTTTGTTTTTATATTTAACGTGTCAGCTGCTGACAATAATGTTGCCATCTGCAGCCTGTGCTGTCAACGCATAAGTCGCGGTAAGCCCAACACTCACCTAGGGACGACTGCTTTAAGAAGACACCTGGCCTCCAACACTGACCCAGTGGGAGCAACACCGTCAAAACCGATAAAGCCACACTCCCAGTGCTCCACGTCCTGCCTCTTCTCCTTCTCTTCTCCTTGGCAATGAGCAGAAACCAGAGCGCTACTCCGCTTCCAATTTAGTGCAAATGGGGGCCTTCATGCTCCAGTGATTGATGAGGGACCCCTGTATAAAAAGCATAAAGGGCAAGGACCAGTACTGGGTGGCAACGTACTTAGACCCCCCGTACAAACACAAAATGGCGGACATGTTACCAGCATCACAAAGGGCTGTCAGAATGCAGCATTTCCAGGTCTTGCTGCGAGAGATGCTGCATTCTGCTGTTTCGGGCACTGGCAGGGGAATTTCCACCCACAGAGAAACAGTTGCGGGTACCAATCCTAGCGCGCATGCAAGAAGAGGGAGGTTTGAAGATGTGTTGGTCACTTCAGATATGAGATCATTCTTGCAGCCAACCCATCGACAGCCGCCCTCTGGATCCAGCCTCAGGGAACGCCTAGACCGACAGGTGTCCGACAACATCAGGTTAACGGCCGATCTGGACGCTCTGAGAAGCGAGGAACCCCTGGACTACAGGGTGTGCAGGCTTCACCTGTGGCCAGAGCTGGCACAATTTGCTATGGAACTCTTGGCTTGCTTCTCGTCGAGTGTAAGGACGTTCAGCGCATCAGGGGGGATCGTGACCGATAAGCGCACTCTCCTAGCTCACGACAGTGTGGACTACCTCACATCTCTAAAAATGAATGAGGCATGGATCTCGAGGAATTCAACACCTGTGACGACCATGTTTAATTAAATTTCCTCATGCCAGCCCACACATACTCGCCACCACCTGGAACAAAGAATGGTCCCTGTCTTATGTAAATACAGCGGCATAAAAGGCGTTTTCTGTCCGGTGAATACCTAATGTTTTGGGCCTGTACTCCACTGGCCATCAGTAAAATTGATATCCAATGACTGTCTAATATACTTCCACCCTTATAATCATTTGATCTTTTCTGTACAGTGAATGCTTAATTGTTGGGGCCTCGGAGGAATTCAACACCTGTGACGACCACGTGTTATCGAATTTCACCTATAATCATTTGGGGTTTATTCAAGAGGGGGGATTTCGTTAGCCATGTTTTTATCCAATTTTATATTTTTAGTTTTTTTAAACATATGTATTTGACATGTATTTTTACTGGCCTACAGTAAAATTGTTATCCAATGACCGTCTAATATACCTCAAGCCACATAATCACTTGATGTTTTCTGTCCGGTGAATGCCTAATGTTTTTGGGCCTGTACTCCTCTTGCCTGCAGTAAAATTGATATTCAATGACCATCTACTATACCTCCAGCCACATAATCACTTGATCTTTTCTGTACGATAAATGCATAATTTTGGGCATGTAATCTAACTGGCCAACAAAAAAAATTTGTTATACGGTAACCGCCTAATGTACCTCCAGCCACATAATCACTTGATGTTTTCTGTCCGGTAAATGCCTAATGTTTGGGCCCTGTACTCCACTGGCCTACAGTAAAATTGTTATTCAATGACCGTCTAATATACCTCCAGCCACATAATCACTTGATCTTTTTTGTCCGGTGAATGCCTAATGTTTGGGGCCTGTACTCCACTGATATAAATCACTGAAAAAACACCAAACAGATATACCACTGACTATACTAGCTGGTCATACAAGCAGATATTAAAAGCTGAGACTTTTGCCAATATATTCCTGTCAGGAAGATATCGGAGCCCATCATGCACCACGTCACGGTCACTCAGCATGGCAAGGGGTCCTACCACTGCATTAACTATGGTGTGAACACGGTCTGAAGGTGATGAAATCCAGCTCACAGCCAAGCTTCCACACAACCGCATAGCAGGTTAGCTAATGCAATGTGAACACAGCCAGACTGTAAGCCACACCCATATCAGACCGTGTGATGGAGGTTTCCAGGTGCAACAGAATGTTCAATTGCCAGATAGAGGCCCATTCAATACATATAAAACAACATCACAAAAATATAGTGGCCAATATGGGGGAACTGTCTCAACCACAAACACTGTAGCGTGTCTTTCATTGGGCGAGCAGTCCCACCGCATGTGAACCACAAAATACCGTGGCAAGTATGGGGGAGCTGCTCAAACCCCAAACACTGTAGCGTGTTTATCATTGGGGAGCAATCCTGTACTCCACTGGCCTTGCAGTTCGCAAACATTTGATCATGATCGCGTTCGGGAATCGTCCGGGCTGATGTTCGTCCATCACTAATCACCAACATCACCAGTACCCATAGATCTACAGAGGCCCCATCACAGCCACATAGGATTCTCCTGTGTACAGCACATATGCTGGTGGTTCAAGAAAGCTGAGATCCATTGGACTGTTTGGCTGAACCCTAAACAAGACGGTCAGCTGTGAACTTATCATGATTAACAAAAGGAATTGTGAAAATTAAATAAAAATGTAATTGTTTTACTTTATTTTGTCTCTGTTGACCGCTTTTCCCTCTCAATCCTCAATCCAAAAGGCACAGGAATGCCCTAGTCAAACTCCAGTTTGATGACATCACCAAATGACACACCAGCTTCCAGGTCTCCTGTGGTTAAATCTAGACAAAGCTGAATTTTTTGATGGAGTCAGCTTTTGACAGATAATGTAGCTAACTGAAATGCACCCAATTACAGACAAAATTATAAAAAATGATGCTGATGACCTGTTTATCTATATTGTCAACTGAAATGTATAATTTACTGTGAGGCATCATGTATTGTACTTGCGCTTGTCAATGTAAAATCTTATCACTGAGAGCCAGAAAATCAACACGTTAAATTTACCTAATTTACCTAATTATTCCCCATGCCATATGATGTGCATACGACAGGGGTGCTTTAATTCTTACTTTATCAGAAATATAAAGGGTTTTTTTCTGTTCATTCTACTGAAAAAAAAAAAATAGAAGAAAAGATTTCAGGGCAAGTAGTGGTAAGGAGCCTCCGCTGATTAGGCTGCCGGAAAACATTGACATATGGACATCGCATAGTAAAGCCAAGAAGGATGTGTAAAAGATGTGCTTTTAGCAATATTCTCTAAACATCTACAGCAAACATTTTAATTATTTATAGCTGCCTTGGGGACAGGTAGGATCCACAGAAAGATGTGCGATAGTGCTGAAACTTTGACAATTGTAACATATACTTCTTTTATTCACAGTTAAAAAGTAAATAAAATCCCTAAGGGGAAAACACAGCTTTAAAGGAAAACCGTGTAATTGTCACCTTTTTACTGCACATATTTTTGCTATTAGACTCTAAGTTATTTGTGACAACTAGGAGTGAGTATGTTTTACAGTCTCCTTCAGCTAAGTGAATAATTGTATAATGCTCACACAGGGTACTCCAGAATGGACCAGTCGTGCTTTTGGGGTACTGTTAAAGAAGACAGCTTACCATTTTTATGTTTAAAGGGGTTTGTTTAAAGGGGTTGTCCGGGTTCAGAGCTGAATCCGGATATAACCTCTTCTTTACTCATTTACTATGTATGAGTCGAGCATTTTCTTGCTAGGCGGAGACTAGGGCAGTGCTATAGATCACCCATTTGTACCGATGACGTCACCGGGCTCACTGCTAGGTGGAAGTCTCCAATCCACTCTCCAATAGTGAGGAAAAGCCTGGTATGTCATCAGCAGTAAAATAAAAGCAGACCTTGTCCTATGTGATGCAGCACAAGGCAAGGGGGAGCATTGGAGCAAGGAAATGCTCCGATGCTCCACTCATACATGGTAAGTAAGTAAAGAAGACATTATATCCAGGTTCAGCTCTGAACCCGGACAACCCCTTTAAGAGTATTTGCACTATATTCTTGCAATCAGAACTTAGAACTATAGTTTGCTTTACTTACAGAGATATTCATATTGGTTGGGAAGATCATTTTTTACTAAAGTGACAACAGGAAGTGCAGTCATAACGGTTGTCAATATTGAATTAGTTTCTCGGTAGATTGTAACTTTGTTATTGCTTGAAGATGCTGACAGAGTTATAGTTGGTCATCAGTTTTTGAGAATTTAGTTACAGTTGCAAGAAAAAGTATGTGAACCCTTTTGAATGATATGGATTTCTGCACAAATAAGCATAAAATGTGATCTGATTTTCCTCTAAGTCACAACTATAGACAATAACAGTCTGCTTAAACTAATAACACACAAAGAATTAAATGTTACCATGTTTTTATTGAACACACCATGTAAACATTCACAGTGCAGGTGGAAAAAGTATGTGAACCCCTAGACTAATGACATCTCCAAGAGCTAATTGGAGTGAGGTGTCAGCCAACTGGAGTCCAATCAATGAGATGAGATTGGAGGTGTTGGTTACAGCTGCCCTGCCCTATAAAAAACACACACCAGTTCTGGGTTTGCTTTTCACAAGAAGCATTGCCTGATGTTAATGATGCCTTGCACAAAAGAGCTCTCAGAAGACCTACGATTAAGAATGGTTGACTTGCACAAAGCTGGAATGGGTTATAAAAGTATCTCCAAAAGCTTTGCTGTTCATCAGTCCAAGATAAGACAAATTGTTTATAAATGGAGAAAGTTCAGCACTGCTGCTACTCTCTCTAGGAGTGGCCGTTCTGTAAAGATGACTGCAAGAGCACAGCGCAGAATGCTCAATGAGGTGAAGAAGAAATCTAGTGTCAGCTAAAGACTTACAAAAGTCTCTGGCATATGCTAACATCCCTGTTAGTGAATCTAAGATAAGTAAAACACTAAACAAGAATATATTTCATGGGAGGATACCACAGAGGAAGCCACTGCTGTCCAAAAAAAACATTGCTGCACGTTTACAGTTTGCACAAGAGCACCTGGATGTTCCACAGCAGTACTGGCAAAATATTCTGTGGACAGATGAAACCAGAGTTGTTTGGAAGAAACACACAACACTATGTGTGGAGAAAAAGAGGCACAGTACACCAACATCAAAACCTCATTCCAACTGTGAAGTATAGTGGTGGGGGCATCATGGTTTGGGGCTGGTTTGGGCTGCTTTGATGCGTCACAGCCTGGACGGATTGCTATCATAGAAGGAAAAATGAATTCCCAAGTTTATCAAGACATTTTGCAGGAGAACTTAAGGCCATCTGTCCACCAGCTGAAGCTCAACAGAAGATGGGTGTTACAACAGGACAACGACCCAAAGCATAGAAGTAAATCAACAACAGAATGGTTTAAACAGAAGAAAATACGTCTTCTGGAGTGGCCCAGTCAGAGTCCTGACCTCAACCTGATTGAGATGCTGTGGCATGACCTCAAGAAAGCGTTTCACACCAGACATCCCAAGAATATTGCTGAACTGAAACAGTTCTGTAAAGAGGAATGGTCAAGAATTACTCCTGACCGTTATGCACGTCTGATCTGCAACTACAGGAAACGTTTGGTTGAAGTTATTGCTGCCAAAGGAGGTTCAACCAGTTATTAAATCCAAGGGTTCACATACTTTTTCCACCTGCACTATGAATGTTTACATGGTGTGTTCAATAAAAACATGGTAACATTTAATTATTTGTGTGTTATTAGTTTAAGCAGACTGTGATTGTCTATTGTTGTGACTTAGATGAAGATCAGATCACATTTTATGACCAATTTGTGCAGAAATCCATATAATTCCAAAGGGTTCACATACTTTTTCTTGCAACTGTATAATGAAAATAAATATGGCTGCAAAAAATGTCAAACCCAGTGAAACAGAGAAATGAAGATATCTCTGTAAGTAAATGAAACAAAATTACCAAACTTTAGCTATTGTTCTAACTTGTCATTTACAAGCATATGGCCATTCTAACATTTTGGGTAGAAATCCTCCTCTTTAACCCATGACATGAATAGATAGATAATGAGATAGAGAGATACAGTGGGATGCAAAAGTTTGGGCAACCTTGTTAAGCGTCATGATTTTCCTGTATAAATCGTTGGTTGTTACGATAAAAAATGTCAGTTAAATATATCATATAGGAGACACACACAGTGATATTTGAAAAGTGAAATGAAGTTTATTGGATTTACAGAAAGTGTGCTATAATTGTTTAAACAAAATTAGGCAGGTGCATAAATTTGTGTACTGTTGTCATTTTATCGATTCCAAAATCTTTAGAACAAATTATTGGAACTCAAATTGGCTTGGTAAGCTCAGTGACCCCTGACCTACATACACAGGTGAATCCAAGTATGAGAAAAAGTATTTAAGGGGGTCAATTGTAAGTTTCCCTCCTCTTAATTTCCTCTGAAGAGTAGCTCAAAACAACTCTGAAATGACCTGAAGACAAAAATTGTTCACCGTCATGGTCTAGGGTAAGGATACAGAAAGCGGTCTCAGAGATTTCAGCTCTCTGTTTCCACAGTTAGGAACATATTGAGGAAATGGAAGACCACAGGCTCAGTTCAAGTTAAGGCTCGAAGTGGCAGACAGAAGCGACGAATGGTGAGAACAGTCAGAGTCAACCCACAGACCAGCACTAAAGACCTACAACATCATCTTGCTGCAGATGGAGTCACTGTGCATCGTTCAACCATACGACGCACTTTACACAAGGAGATACTGTATGCGAGAGTGATGCAGAGGAAGCCTTTTCTCTGTCCACAGCACAAAAAGTGCTGCTTGAGGTGGGCTAAAGCACATTTGGACAAGCCAGCTTCATTTTGGAATAAGGTGCTGTGGACTGATGAAACAAAAATTGAGTTATTTGGCCATAACAAGGGGCGTTATGCATGGAGGAAAAAGAACACAGCATTCCAAGAAAAACACCTGCTACCTACAGTAAAATATGATGGTGGTTCCATCATGCTGTGGGGCTGTGTGGCCAGTGCAGGGACTGGGAATCTTGTCAAAGTTGAGGGACGCATGGATTCCACTCAGTATCAGCAGATTCTGGAGACCGATGTCCAGGAAGCAGTGACAAAGCTGAAGCTGGACCTTTCAACAAGACAACGACCCTAAACACTGCTCAAAATCCACTAAGGCATTTATGCAGAGGAACAAGTACAACGTTCTGGAATGGCCATCTCAGTCCCCAGACCTGAATATAATTGAAAATCTGTGGTGTGACTTAAAGAGAGCTGTCCATGCTCGGAAGCCATCAAACCTGAATGAACTAAAGATGTTTTGTAAAGAGGAATGGTCCAAAATACCTTCAACCAGAATCCAGACTCTCATTGGAACCTACAGGAAGCGTTTAGAGGCTGTAATTTCTGCAAAAGGAGGATCTACTAAATATTGATTTATTTCTTTTTTGTGGTGCCCAAATTTCTGCACCTGCCTAATTTTGTTTAAACAATTATAGCACACTTTCTGTAAATCCAATAAACTTCATTTCACTTCTCAAATATCACTGTGTGTGTCTCCTATATGATATATTTAACTGACATTTTATATCGTAACAACTAACGATTTATACAGGAAAATCATGATGATTAACAAGGTTGCCCAAACTTTCGCATCCCACTGTAGATAGCTATAAACATCATGGATGGGTGGGCAATAGCACAATAATATTGTGGGCTAAAATATATATCATTTATGTAATACATATGATATCCGCTGCTGATGGCACATGCTTAGTTCGTAATTCCACACTATCAAAATCATTGCTGCAATAGCAGGGATTGGAGATAACTCCAATTGCAGCCATTTAACCCCCATAGATGTCAATAGTGACCATAGCATCTAAGGCAGTGGTGGCAAACCCCATGGCACGGGTGCCAGAGGCGGCACTTAGAGCCCTCTCTGTGGACACCAGCACTCTGGAAAAAGTCTATGGTGTACCAATATGCCTTAGACTTCTCCTGCCGTTCATTAGTGCAGGGCGTGCTATGAACAGCACAGGCAGCGCACTGAATGTAGGCAGGTTGTTGTAGCAAATTATAAAGATATACTATATTGGACGGTAGTATTCTGGTTAAATTGCCGTATTGGCACTTTGCGATAAATAAGTGGGTTTTGAGTAGCCGTTTGGGCACTCGGCCTCTAAACGGTTCACCACTACTGATCTAAGGGGTTTAAGTGAGGTACTGTTACCTCATTGGTACCCCTACAATGAAATTGCAGAGCGGTTGTCATCTTGGTGCACCTATGAAAGAGGCAGTCAGTGTTACACTGACAAGCATAAACCACTACAATATAAAAGTATTGCAGTGTAATATAATGAGCCCTCTAGTGGTAAAGTCCCATAGCAGACAAAAAAAATAAAAATAAAAAAAATGTATAAAACAGCAAATAAAAAGGAAAAGCCCCCCTTTCCAATTAAACATGTTTTATTAGGTACAAAAAATAAATAAAAAATTGGTACCCCCTCTGTAACAACCCGAACTATAAAACTAGTGCAACACTTAATGGCAATTTTACACTCTAAGGCTGCATTCACTCATACGCTGCCGAGTGCACAAGTGCACGGCGTCATTGGTTGCTATGACACCGTGCGCTTCGTGCCGCCGCTGTACAGTCATATACTTGTATGATCTATACTAGTGTATTACTGTAGTGCAGCGGCGGCACGAAGCACACGGCGTCATAGCAACCAATGATGCCATGCGCTTGTGCACGAAGAAGAAGGGCAGGACGGGTTTTCACGGACCGTGGTCCATGAAAATCCACATATGTATGAATGCGGCCTAAAGGCGGACATTATGCACATTATTTGCTGCTCCTGCTTTAAAATAAGACTAGAGATATGCATGCCATCCTACATTCTTTTTCTGGAGTTGACCTTTATAATTTCTTAATGTACTTAATCCTACAGCCTGCAGAAGATTGATGAACCAGTGATACAGCGGCATTTGTGCTGATGTTCTACATTGCTCTGGGTTTCTTCTGAGTTGCACAATAAGGGTACGGCCACACAGTCAGGTTTCCTGATGCAGTTTTGGAAGCCAAAATCAGGAGTGAATCATAAAAGGAGAAGAACTATGACGGATACATACAACTTCTCCTCTGTTTTGAATTCACTCCTGGTTTTGGCTTTGAAAACTGTCCGTACCCTAAAACTGAAATTCCTCATTGTGGTGTTGATAATGATACCAAACTACATACAGCCCACTCATATAAGATGCCATGTGTTTTTTGTTTTCTTGCAATGAGCTTCTGTTGTAACTTATATAGTCTAAAGATACAGTTGGCTTTAATATGTTTGCTTAGGATAGCATAGGTTTTGTAAATTTCATAATTTATGCTTCTTCTTTAAGGTGGTATTCCCCACATAAGACATTAATGGTATATCACTATGATATGCCATGAATGTACGATCGCAACTCTGGGACACACTCCTATCTCCAGAACAGGAGCCCGGAAGTAAAGGGAGAGCAGCCACTTATGCGCGGCCACCCTCTGTTCACCGCTAAGGGATTGTTGTAAACGGAGAGGGGGCCACGCTTGTCACAGATGGGAACAACTTGACTTCAACTTGATCATGACTTCAAATGAGCCTTTCTAACAATTGAAAAATATGTCATATAATGTGTAGCTATTATAAAAATTCTAAACATTATCAGAGCTTAGGCAGCTGCAATCAATATTTAATTGAATGCAGATATTGTGTGTCTAATCTTTGTTGTGGATATTTTAGAAGCCCTCTGCTTGACTTTTCTAGGTTTTTATTCTTTACTCTTGCTGAGTAGGCAGGTTCTTCCAGGTGCGATGCTAGTGCAGGGCCTAACAGTCTAAATAAATGTTCTCCTCAGTTCTGCTCTCTCTTGCTCTCTTTACAGACTGCAGTCTTACAGACAGAGAGGGAGGGGAATTGTAGCAGTTTTCTTCCTCCTACTTGCTGTTTACTGTATTAGTCTACATGGATTTTTCTGGGGTGGAGAAAGTTTCTAAACATGTAAAGAGATCCTGTACACAGAAAAAGGACTACAGGCTCCTTAAAGATGTCAATGTCTCCTGAGGAGCATAACTAGAAACAGTTGGGTCTGATATAAAACTTTTGAATAATTCCCTCTCTAGCAAGAACGTTTACCAAGTCCTTGTGAAAGGTATTATAAGTTGCATAAAAAATACCACGCCAAGTGTGTCCTTACAGGACTGTCATGTTATATTATCCCAGACCACAAAATTCATTCAGACCCAAGAACGCTAAATTATCATACCCAAAGCCCCTAAACTATCATACCCCGGATCTCTGAATTGTCATACCCCAGTCCAGGCCCTTACATTATCAGACCCCAGATTCCTAAATTGTGATACTGACTGATGCAATAGTAGTTACACTGCTGTGTTTTTTTTAAAATAAATATTCATGATTTATCACAAAATTATAATGAGAGATATGCTGCAAATAATGTGTTATTCATTTATGCAAAGTAGCTCCAGAGTTGAGCTAAACTTAATAATTACAATGTTGTGAACCTAACTTTAAAAATTGCCATGTAAACTCATTATTTCACTGTCTAATTCAAATGTAGCATGTCAGATTGTTCCGATGAATAAACTTAAAGCATATGCTGAGCTTATCAACATGAGCAGTTCAGTAGTGATGCCTCAGTGACACCCTTTCCCGGGAGAGCTACAAAAATAAACACATTCAGTTTGAACAAGGCCAATGACAGCGCAATTGCTTGTCTTTCAATAACTCTAATAATGCGTATCAAGGGAAAGTTATCTGTTAGAACATGTCTCTGGAGTAAAGCAAAATCTTTCTCTTGGTGAGATAAAGCAGTATCTCTTCAGTTAATTGTAAAATAATTAAATTTTAGAACAGTCAACATACTTTTTAATACCATGGCTATTTAGGAGATATTATTATATTTTGTATAACTTAATAATTCATTAAATTATGTACTCACATTCTGTCAAAAATCCCAAAGGAGAGAAAATAAGCAAATAAAGTAAAATGAAGTGTTCTACACTAACAGACTAAACAAACAATTAAAAAAGTAATTAATGGCATATCAAGAAAACAATTTTTTTCCAAAAGGCAGTTTCCCCGAAATTAGTGAGAGATTATATTGCTATTATTAATAATGATAACTTTTATTTTTTATTTTACTTATTTTTTTATATATTTATTATTTATTGTATTTTTTAAATTATTTTTATATTTATTTATTTTATGATTATTTATTGCTTTATTTATTATATTGATTTGCAATGTAATATTATTTATGATTTTACTATTTCTGAATGTTATCATTTATTTGAATATTTATAAAATATTCTGTTAAATTATTTCTGAAGTTCTGTCTTCCTAAATGCATATATTGCAAATAAAGAAATATATATATAGCTGAAAAACATGCATGGTCCCTCTTCTTTGAGACCAATAGAAAACCAGTTTCCGATGCCATCTTTCAAAGTGAACATGTTCCTCCAGGTCATCAGCTAAGGCCTCATGCACACGACCGTTGTTGTGTCCCGTGTCCGTTGTTCCGTTTTCCGTGATTTTCTGCGGACCCATTGACTTTCAATGGGTCCGTGGAAAACTCGGCTAATGCACCGCTTGTCATCCACATCCGTGATCCGTGTTTCTAGTCCGTGAAAAAAATATGACCTGTCCTATTTTTTTCACGGACAACGGTTCGCGGACCCATTCAAGTCAATAGGCCCGTGAAAAAACACGGAGGCACACAAGATTGTCATCCGCGTTTGCGCGTCCGCGTCCGTTTTTTCCCTATCATTTGCATGGCAAACTTGACTTAGATTTTTTTTTACTTTCCTTCATGTCTGGAGATCCTCCAAAAATAAAGGAAGACACACGGAAACAAAAACGGACACGGATCACGGAACAACGGAACCCCTTTTTGAGGACCACAAAAAAATACTGTCGTGTGCATGAGGCCTAAGAATGAGGATTTGGGGCTCCCCTTTTTTGGCAGCAATTAAAGTCTCAAAGGTCAGACTCCCATTGAATATACTTGAAATCTGCGTGATAGATTAGTTATAAAGGTAAAACAATCTGTTTGTGGTGTAACTAGGTGAAATGGGTGATTTTTAATGGGAATTAAAAAATACTTCATGTGAAAAAAAAGGCATGGCATATCTTAGCACAGTGTATTTCACGTCATTGACTTCCATTGCAAAAAAAAAACATACATATTTCCTATACACTTTTTTTTTTTTTATCGAAATCCAAAGCAATATAATATCCATAACATTCCAAATATATTAGAAAACAATTTTCTTTTTATTCAATTAATTTCCTGTAATATACTATTACATATTTACATTCATCCCTCTCCCACCGCCTCCCCTCCCATAAACCTCGAGTTTCCTCATCCTGCTTCCTTCCATTCCCCTGCCCCTCTGTAATGACAGATTGGTAAGGGAAAACATATACAATAAAAAAAAGACACAAAATGTATTATTTTTCCTTTTCTTCACTCTCCTGCTATCTTCTTTAAGGGAGGCTTCACCCCCTTACCCTCCGGATTCGCCTAACAGTCCACACCTAGTAACCATTTTTCTCAAATCCTGTAAAAAAAATTTCCCCATGAATTAATATAAATTCTTTCACATGCTCTAGAACATTTAACCAGATTTTCCCACATCTTAATCATAGGAGCCCTACTTTCTAACCAATTCTTCACAATACACTGTCTAGCTTGAAACAGTAATTTAGCTATCTCCTGTTTACTTGAGTTCCCAAGATCCCCCATATTGCCTTTAATACCATTTTTTATGGTGACGGGAATTTCTATTTGATGGAGAGCCCAGATTATAGTAATTACCTCCCGCCAAAATTTTGGGATAGGAACACAATTCTATAGTAAGTGGATATCATCCACTCCTACCTCTCCACATTTATTGCATTTGAAAACCTTATCTTTATAAAATGTCATTAATTTAGCTGGGGAATGGTACAATCTGTGGACCACGAAGAATTGGATCAGCCTATGAACTGGATTTGATGACATTTTCTTAATCTCCAAGAAGATCCTTCTCGATTCTTCCCAGCCAACCGATTCCCCCTCCCACCCCCATTTGTGCATATTTACCCTAACTCCCATTTTTTTGTTTCCTTGATATAATATGTTATTATAAATGGCAGCGATCCTTCTTTTCCCTATTGTCATTGCAGTGATTTTCTTTAATGGCATCAGTAATTTTGGGATAGCAGGACAATCCTTTAAACATTCTCGTATCGCAGAACTTAATTGCATGTAATAAAAATATTCCTCATCAGCAACTCCATATCTTTTTTTTACGTTCTTGAAACCCTATTATGCTTCTGCTTTTCCAAATCTCTCCCATCTAAGATACCATACTTCTGCCAGGGCGTTTTTTCAATTGCCATTAGTGGTTTGAAGTGTACGTTATTCCACAAAAGGGTATCCTCATGTATCTCAAGATCATCCCATAGATATCAAACTTTTAACCAGGTTTTATACATCAATAACATTGTTATTGATCCCTTCCATTGGTATAGTCCCATAAATGGATACCTGTTTCTAATATTTGACATATCTCAGTCTTTAACATATTTTTATCCACTGAGCTTAGAATTATCCACTGAGCCCCACAGACTTGAGTTTTCCCCCAATCCAAACAATTTCTGAGCCGACATGCCAGAAAATACGTCTTCAGATCTGGAACAGACAATCCTTCGTCACTTTCTGGGAGTTGTAGCAATTGTAATCTCATTCTGGGCTTGTGTGCCCTCCAAATTAGTTCACTGAGTAAATTCTCTAGAGTTTTAAAAAAAAATTTGGGGATCTCTATCGGGGCATTCCATATTAAATAATAGATCATAGGTAATAAACAAATTTTTATCAAAGATATTCTGCCTGCCATTGATAAGGGAAATTTCTTCCATGCCTGAATCTTGTCTCTTACCTTACTTATTAAAGGTGTCAAATTTAAGTTTATATAATCATATGGGTTTACTGATATTTTGATACCAAGATATTTTATATTTTCTCCTGACTTTTTGATCTCCAGAGGCCCTGGTAAAAAGTCTCATACTGGATCTAAAGGAATACAGGCCAACTTGTCCCAATTTATTTTTAATCCAGCTAGTTTCTCAAACCTCAAAAAAATTCAAATATACGTAACAAAGAGTCATGTGACCCTATGTATAACATCAGGTCATCTGAGTATAATGAGATTTTTTCTTTATGGTTCCCAAATACGAACCCCTTAATGTTTTTATTTTGTCTTATTAGCGAGGCAAGGGGTTCTACCGTGATGGCGAAAAGCAACAGAGATAAGGGGCATCCTTGTCTTACTCTTCTCTGTATTTTGATTGAATCAGGTATCTCATCATTTACTATTATTTTAGATTTAACATCCATATAGAGGAGTGTTATCCAGGATATATACTCTTCTATCCCCAATTTTTTTAATGTAGCCACCAAGTATGGCCATTCTATTGTCTCAAACGCTTTCGAGGAATCAATTGATACTACCAATCTTTGCCCTACATTACTTGCTTTCAACTGCTTTCAACTGCATATTTAAAAAACATCAGCAGATATTATCCGAAGTTGATTTTCCAGTAGAAACCCTGACTTGTCTTTATGTATAGCTTGTTTCTGGTCCTGTGTTAAATGTTTCATCTCAATTGGATCTAAAAATGCATTCATTTAATCCGGTCCAGCTTGGGACCTGCTTTTATACATTTCTGAAAAATACCCCCTTATTAACTATACTTTATCTTCTTGTTTAACTTTCTTATGACCATTCTCATTAACCAGCTGAAAAATTGGTATCCCTTTGTGCACTTATGATTGAAGCTAATAACCTGCCCGGCATATGTCTCTTGAGCGTACTTTTTCTTTTGCTGTTCTGCCTGCAAATACTGCAAATCTTTATACTGGAGTTGTTTTATTTCCCATCATTGAAAGTTTGCCTCAATTGGGTTCACCACATATTCCTTTTCACAGTTCTCAATGTCTAGTTCGATCTCTTTCATCTGTTTCCCGTTAGCGCTACTATATAAAGTAGTGTATTTCATAAATATTCCTCTCATATATGCTTTCCCCGCTTCCCAAACTATATTTATACCTGCCGTACCATCATTTTTTCCCAAAAATTATTGTATTTCCTTTTGAATCTTCTCATGTGTCTCTAAAGTGTTTATCCAATCAATATTAATTTTTACTCTCCCTCCTCTAACTATCTTATCTTCTCTAATATTAACCATAAGTGGACAGTGATCAGAAACAATCATGCAAGGCCTTTCTATTCACTAATGCCATATCAATTAGTAAAAGTACTTTATGTGTTTTTGAAAAGCAAGAACATTTTCTAACACTAGGATTTAATAACCTCCATATATCTACCCAATCAAGTTTGTGAATAATATTTTTAAATCTAGAGTTAATTTGCAATGGGGTAATATTTCCCATTCTGCAGCTATCAACCTCCTCCCCCATTACCATATTAAAGTCCCCCACTACCAATAGTGGCCTGTCCCTCCTATTTGTGGAAAATTTGTGTAGTTTCATCAATACCTCAGTTGTAAAAGGTGGTGGAATATATGCAGTTCAGTAATTTATTCACACATAAGGAAAAACAAACAGTATCGGTTTTCAGTCTTGGTGTTTGTTCACACCATAAAAAGTTCACAGAACAAAAGCCTTCACCTGGTCAGCAGTTTTTCCACCCACAGTCCACAGCAGGCTTTAGGGCCTGTTTCCCAGCAGGCTGTGGCTTCTTTCGCTCCCAGGAAAGTTCTCAGTTCCCAAACACACAGAGACTGACAGTGCTCCACTGTCAGAGAGGCGAAAACCACACCCAGCTGAGACTGCTGGCCGGGTTTAATATAGGCCAGTAAAGACCCGGCCTGGAACGTGGGAAGCAGCCATCCATCCAGCTCTTTGGCTACTCCTAGTAAGAGCCAGCCTGAATCGGCTTTACAGCCATACTAACAGCAAACAGTGTCACCCAAAACTACGGGCTCTTACTTCACCGAGGCCAGGAACCTCGGTGACACATACCTTCCATCAATGACGGCCCCTTGGGCCTTCCTACACTTTCAGTACTTTTAAAAAGTTATAAAGCTCCAAATTGGCATTATCATACCTCGATTAAGAAGAGGATATAATAGCAGGGTGAAGTTCATGCCACAATTATAAACCCCTAATTTCTATTTTTCCCCTGCCCCCCAGGGTCAACAGGCCTATTAAAGCCAATGAGACCGCAAGGGCAGTCAAACCACCCTCCAGACAAAATACAACAGACTGATAAAATCTCTGGTAAGGAAAGAAAATTAGAAAAAGAGAAGGTACATGGGGAAAACGGAAAGGAAGGGAGACACAGCAAATCAAGAGTTATCAGTCTTCACAATTAAAGCCCACAGCACTTCCCAAAATTCTCATATCATGATTATAAACGTTAGAAGGGGGGTTATCAATAAGACATTGCTACTCCATTAAAGGATGGCCAGCATGCAGTTCATCTCTGTCAGTCTACTTCACCCCCGACCATCTAATGAATAGGGTCCATCACAACAGAAAAGGGGAGAGTACAAACAATTCATATATCGCAGCCTTAAATCACAGGTACTTGATTCTATATCATCTATATAATTTCCGAAGAAAGTCTCTAAAATCTGTAAGCCATAATTATAGAGGTTAAAAAAGGGGAGTTCTCATTAAGGCAGTACTATTCCATCAAAAGATGGCCAAAATGTAGTTCATCTCAATCAGTCCACTTCACCCCAGACCATTTAATGAATAGCGCGAGAGAGACACTAGCCAAACTAGTCTTATAATTTACAGATTATAATAGTGAAGTGTGGTGGAGTGAGATCAATATTATTATCTTATAACCATCAGTTTCTCACATGCTTCCTTCAGGAAAAGTCGCGAATTCCTACTCCCGGTTGTCTCCAGCAGACAGCCAGCTTGTAACAACGAACGGGGGTAGACACCTCCCTTAGTCTCTTTCGTCTTGGTACTCGCCCACCCGGGCCTCCAACGCTCTTCCAGGGAGCAGATACTTTTGATCCTCCACAGCACAGGATGACCAATCCAGCAGCTCAACGCTTCACCACCAATTGCTTCAGAAAGGGACCGCATCAATATCTTTCTGCAACAGCACTTCTTCTTAATGTTATCAGTGTCCACCTCGCCACTTAAACAGCCTCCTCTCGCTACCAATGTTGTTTCTGCTGTCGCCAAGCTTCGGTCAGCTAGCGTGGGGGGGGGGGTTTGCGGACACCGCTCCCTACCCGAGAGCCTCCGGGTTAAAACTCTAGATTAAGGCCCCTGCCACTGGACAGACGCCGCCATGCATAGGATCACACACCTTCATCCCAGAGGGAGCCGCGCATGTGACACGTCACACGTCCGCTCCCATGCTCCTCCCTGATGCAGTTTCCCGAAATTAGTGAAAGATTATATTGTTATTATTATTAATAATAACTTTTTTAAATTTTACTTATTTATTTACATATTTATTATTAATTGCATTTTTTTTATTCTTTTTTTATTTATTTTTATTTTATTATTTATTGCTTTATTTATTGATTGATTTGCGAAGTAATATTATTTATGATTTTACTATTTCAGAATTTTATCATTTATTTGAATATTTATAAAATATTCTGTTAAGTTATTTCTGAACTGCTGTCTTCCTAAATGCATACATTTCAGATAAATCTATATATGTGTGAAGGCTTTGGCCTGTATTTGTGGGAGGGGCTGAGGTCTGCATGCATTTTATACTCAGTATGGTCCATCAGGAGGCATTCATTTCCATCAATTGATGAAAATACCTCTTCTATTATTATAGTTTTTCTCCTTTGATAATGGATAGTTTTGTGATTATTATAATTTATTTTGTGGCATTAAATTTTTTTGCAATTACAAAAAAAAATGGAAAAGTATACTTCTGCTCATATCCTTAAAAAAACATGCATCCAATTTACTGGTATATACAGTATATAGAGATGTACAGTATCTGTACATACCACAACATTGTACATGATAATACACTATACATGAAAAAAATGTTATTAAGGTTTTTAGTCAGAGAAAATTCTCCTATGAAAAACAGTAGGCTTTTTAGCTTACTGGTTAGAGCATCTACATCCAATACAGAAGGTCCTCGGTTCATGGCCTGCCAGTGACAATTTAAAAATCGAGATAGAATAAAAGTGAAATATATAGTTATGTTTGTTTAAACTGATGATCTATTCTCTGGATAGATCATCAGCATCTGATCAGCAGGGGTCCGACACCTGGGACCCCCGCTGATCAGCTGTTTGAGAAGTCAGCAGAACCTCTTTAAGTTAAAGACACATGGGTATCCTCAAGCCTTGGGGATACTCTCATCCTGATAGTGCTGACTCCATATTTGGCTTAGAAGTCCCTTCTCTCAGTCTGTCTCCATACATGGAGTCTGTACTATGGGGATGAGAGTATGCACAATGCTTGGGGATACCCCTGTATATTTAACTTTTATTCTATCTCAACTTTTAAATTTCGCAGAGCACGGACTCCAGTCCTAAACTATAAATGATGTCAGAGCAGGGACTCCTAAACTATAAATAAAGTCAGATCAAGGACTTCTAAACTATAACTGAAGTCAGAGCAGGGACTCCTAAACTATAAATGAAGTCAGAGCAGGAACTTCTAAACCATAAATGAAGTCAGAGCAGGGACTCCTAAACTATAAATGAAGTCAGAGCAGGGACTCCTAAAACAGTACTTTTCGATCTGTGAAATTGGGGTGGGGTCTTAAGTCCTGCCCCTCTCCAGAGCTTACTGTTCAGTATGTGTGTATGTGAGGTCATGCACCTAGCTGGGCTGAAGATCGAGAGGACTGGGGAAGGAGATAGTTCTTTGTCTGACTGCTCTCTCCTAAATTCCTTTTGGCAGCAGTGTTAGGAGCACACTGTAGACTTGGCTGTGGATTAAATGTATTTACTGTATATTTACTGTATAGGTGCATGAAGGGGGTAGGTGATAAATGTTGTTTGTGGGATATAACTGCATTGATAATGGAAATGTTAATCAGATCCTAGTTAAAAAAGTTCACAAATCGTTGGCTGTGTTTTACTAGTTTTTTTTTTACATAAAGAGCCACATTAACTTTTAATTATAATGAATTACCCCATCAAATTGAAGCTTTCTTTCAACAATTTTACAGATGGGAATACAAAAGGTCTCATAGATTTATTTTTTGTGATGTTTTACACAATAAATTCACACAGTAGCATCGATTTTACTTAGATAAAATACATTTATAGCAATTTACAAAGTTTTTAATTTCTGAAAACATTTGCATAACATTTTATTAAACACAATACTTTACATACAGATCTTTTTTTCGTTGAAAAACATAGTCATATTTTATATTCTTTATTCAATAAAGCACAGCCTCACAAAGAAATCAGTGCCCCCCCCCCCCCCCCCCCCATTTAGCAAGTAAGAAAATTAGAAATTTAAAAAGATGTCATCTGGTACTTGATTGTTTCTAAATTAAGATATTAGTAGAATGTAAACAAATGTGACATTTACAAAAGGCATTTTAGTTATCAAATATTCATGCAGGTGTTTACTTGAAACAACTGATATATCTTTTTATAGATTGATGTTTCACCAATTAGTGTTATTATGTTACGCCCTCTATAAAAGAAAAACAAAAAAGAAGAAAAAGTCAGTTTTGGCACTTTAAGTATAAAATGACTTACACAAACAAAGTCCGTGTAAAGAGCACAGTTTCAGGGATTACTGAAACAATCAGAAATCATGTTTAAGACTTTGGAAAGTTTGAGTAGAAAAAAGTCACATACCTGATAAACTGTACTAAGATTACAACTTTTTAAAACTATGAATTAGAGCCACTTTATATTCCAATGCCCAAAATGGCGATCAATACAGTATGAATGTGACAAAAAGGGACACAATTATTTTTCTTGGTCGTTTTTTCCTAAATGTTTTTTATTAACCAACACGGCCAATAAAAGGTCACTATTAACTGTGTGTTAGGTATACATAAGATGGACATCACATTCATTCAGGCCTACATCCACATTGGTCTTCATTAGGGATGAGTGAACCCGTGAAATTTCGGGTTTGCAGGGTACGACCGAACTGCAGGTCAAAGTTCGGGTTCAGGACCCGAACTTGACTTCGAACCCTATTAAAGTCAATAGGGACCCGAACTTCACTTTATTATTATAACGGAAAATAATAGCATTCTTAAGACAGAATGGCCATTGAGGGATTAAAAATAATAAAAAAAAACTCACCTCATCTACTTGATCGCGCAGCTGGTATCCTCTTCTTTCTTCTTTCTGCAGGACCTGCAAAAGGACCTGCGATGACGTCACTGATATATCACAGCAGAAATAGGAAAACCAAAAAAGTTAAGAAATAACAAGAAACAAATAAAAATCTGACCGAACTCGGGAAGTTTATAAACAAGGGTATAAACTGATGAGTATTTGGGGTACTTTCCCTGAGTCTCACCCTATATATATATAATACCCTGCCTATAAACGGAATGGCCACCCTGAAAGGGGCGATCCCGTATCAGGAACCTCCTAAATGCCCTAGAATGGCCCTGATGAGGGGAATGGAAGCCAACTATTATAGGTTGGTAAATAACAAATTAATAATCAAAAGTACCAAATATAAAAAAAAAAATATATCAGAATCCTATACCTCAAGGAACCAAATGTGTATAGTAAGAATAGGTGAAGAAGATAAAATCAAAAAAGTGTATGCGAAAAATTAGATCTCAATAGTTGCTATATCCCAAAATCATATAAAAATAATAATGTCCCTGTCCCAACCCGTTTTGCCCATTCAATGCAAAAGGCTCATCAGGGGACCAAAATCAAATGTATATACCTAAATGGATAAACTAATGTCACTGAGATTATTCAAATGAGCGAACATAAAGTGGATATATAATTATATATTGTCAATACCAAAATAGTATATTCCATGAGGCACAATGGTAAAATATCAGCAAGAAAAGAAAAATCATCAAAAAGATAGTCAGGTACTCATAGATTCCCCCCCCCCCAATTCAGATACAAAATATAACTAGTATGCAAGTTTGCTAAGTCGTGATGTACTGTATATCAAGAGTATACTAGCACTACACCATCGTGGACGTAACCTCCATCTGCCCCCATCTTCATTTTTGGCTACTCGTGACCACTGAGTCCTTTTTCTGAGTTATCATACTCAGGGGCACGCAAGTATACTCTTGATATACATCACGACTTAGCAAACTTGCATAGTAGTTATATTTTGTATCTCAATTGGGGGGAAGGATCAATGAGTACCAAGGACTATCTTTTTGATGACCTCATGGAATATACTATTTTAGTATTGACAATATATAATTATATGTCCGCTTTATGTTCGCTCATTTGAATAATCTAAGCGGGATTAGGTCATCCATTTAGGTATATACATTTGATTTTGGTCCTCTGATGAGCCTTCTGCATTGAATGGGCAAAACGCATTGGAACAGGGACATTATTTTTATATGATTTTGAGATATAGCCACTTGAGATCTAATTTTTCTTATACACTTTTTTTTTTGTTTTTATCTTCTTCACCTATTCTTACTATACACATTTGGTTCACTGAGGTAAGGGATTCTGATATTTAATTTTATTTTATTTTTGGTAATATGGCTATTAATTTGTTATTTACCAACCTATAATAGTTGGCTTCCATTCCCCTCATCAGGGCCATCCTAGGGCATTTAGGAGGTTCCTCATACGGGATCACCCCTCTCGGGGGAGCCATTCTGTTTATAGGCAGGGTAATATATATATATATGTGTGAAGGCTTTGGCCTGGATTTGTGGGAGGGGCTGAGGTCCGCCTCCAGCCTATTTAGGGCACCCCTCTACCTGACTCCTGCACCGTCCGAGGTCTGAACTTTGAGAGAGAGAGAGAGTTACTTGTGGAGTTAACTGAGAGGTTACTTACGAGTTGCTGTTTTCCTTCTGAGGTTCGTTGCTTGCGGGTCCGGGATTTGGAGCTTTCCGGTTCCATCCGTCCGACTTCACCTGGTTCCTTGCGGGCCCCGTTTTGCCCGTTAAACTGTGAGTCTTGTCATACGGTACAGCACAGGGCCTCACGGCTGCCCCTGTACCAGCTCGTTCATTTCACTTTTTCCTTGTCAAACCATGTCACAGTTTCACTCCTGTCACGGTTTTCATGTTGCTACGTGTTCTGATCATGCATGCACACGGTACCAACGCCGTTCCCCTCCTCACCATCATCCCACACTTTCCTTCCCCTCACACACATATACATATGCATCATGCTGTCACTTGCCATGGACCATTCTGTTACTTTGTTGGGCAAGTTGTTCCCCTCGCCCAGCTCAGCGGCACGCCCGCCCTCTCACAGTCACCAGTTGCTCACCGCAACCCGACCACTCCACGCTCCCTCTCCACACACCACACCAGTGCCACGGTCCCTCTCTTCCCCGCGTCTCCGTCCTCCTGCCGCGCTGCCAATGGCGTCCGCCGCGTCCCGACGCCCGGTTTGCGCATGCGCGGCGCGTGCACGGCCTCGGCGCATGCGCAGTGACCGGCGGCCGGCCGGGTGCCGCGCGCGTGCGCGCTGTGCGGGGGGGGAGGGGGAGCCGAGGGGTGCCGCACATACACCCCTGCACCACGCACCTCAAGATTCGGCTACCGCTCCCCTCCATCAGCCAGCACATACAGGAGGGGGGCGCCACATCCATGTTACCAATCCACCGCAATAAAAACCAACGCTTCACACAAAACCACCAGAACAACCCGCATTGGGAGATAAAAAAAAAATAAAAATATTAAACCCGCCATATGGAAAACAGGGAAACCTGCCACATGGGAAAAAAAAAAAAAAACCCCGCCACATGGAAAACAGAAAAGCCTGCAAAAAAAAAAAAAAAAAAAAAAAAAAAAAACCCCGCCACATGAAAAAAAAAAAAACCCCGCCATATGGGAAAACAAAAAACCCGCCAAAAAAAAAAAAAAAAAAAACCCCCGCCACATGGAAAAGAAAAAAAAAAAAAACCCCCGCCATATGGGAAAACAAAAACCCGCCAAATAAAAAAAAAAAAAAAAAGAAAATAAATAAAAATAAAAATAAAACCCGCCGTATGGAAAAAAAAAAAAAAAAAAAAAAAAACGCCATAGGGAAAAAAAAAAAAAGGGAATGATCAAAACAAACTACCCCCGGTTCATTTCTACATTTCACACTACATCCACCATACCGGGTCACCATTGCAACTCATGGCGCAATCCCTCAGGTCATGCTAACATCCAGACCGCTGTCAAACTCTCGTCATAACACTTCTGTCTACCCCTCTTTTAGGCGGTCAAGCTCATTCTTATTTACGCTGCACGTATCCTGTGATTTTTCTTGCTACCAGGTACGTACACCTGCTCAATCGTCTATTTTTCCTACATTTCACTCCATCCCGTTAGGGTCAGCGTGCTGGCATTTAGGGGCGTCGGAATCCCACTAGAGTATTCCCCTCTTGGCTCCGCCATCAGTCAGTGGTCCGCGAGGCCAACACCCCGCCTCACACGCTCGGAGGCAGCCGCCCATCGCGCCACTCGTTAGTAAGCCGCCTCGCTGTTGCATAGAGAGGGCCTCACCTGTCACTCCCTTTCCCTAGTCCTGTCTTACAAGTCACCGAGAGGCCTCACACTCCTGCCACCACGTCAGTGGCCTCATCAACCCCTCGCGCCAACTCATAGATAGTGCCTCTCAAGCCGCTCGGCAATTAGCAGGGCCTCATCTGTCACCATCTTAGGCTTAATTATTTCGCCATCCGGCATAGCTAGCTTGCCAGCACGATCCTGTGTTTCCCCACACTAACAAACTATTCTGTTTTAGCATGTCTCTGGAAGGAAGTGAGAACTTTTCCCTTCCTGGCACTCCGGCCAGATCCATCACCTTAGCCCAGGGAGACGATCTTTCCAGCCCAGCATCCATCAGATCCTGGACAGTTCCGCGTATCACGACAGAATTGAGGAGACGGCAGATTCCCTTCCCCGCCACGGCAAGGAAAGCGGAGCTTTTCCGTCTACTGCGCACGTCAGCCAGTAACGCGGAGGCAGGGGAAGGACCCAGCCAGTCCAGCACGGGGGACATACACGCCATGCTGGCCTCTTTGATGACGTCCATGTCCAGGGTCAACGACAGGTTAGGGAAGCTGGAGTCGGTCACTACATCCCTCTCCTTGGCAGTGCCACCACCGGCGGCGCCACCGGCACCAGCCGGGTTGCCAGTGGCCGTGCCATCCATCAACCCAGATGACCAAGAAGTCAGCCCGGCGCACATGATACCGGAGCACTTGAAAAGGGACATTCTGGAAGGTAAGGATGTGAACCTGGCCTCCCTCCTAATTGCCTCTCAAGACATTGTCGAGAACAAAACGTATGCCTACGACGATGTCTCGGTTGTGGTCAAAGCTAGGGATGCCCGCCTCAATAGGAAACTGTCTATTCCAGAATTTGTGTTGGCTTTCGGCATCTACAGGGAGGTCATCTGCACGGTCTACCCCAACAGAAGGGAGGAGCTCGACCTCTACATGCACAAGCTGGTGGACCTGGGCAACAAATATGGAGGGTCGGCATTCTATGACTACCATAGATCTTTTTCGGCAAAAGTGGCGGGGGCTTTCTCCCAGTACGGAGTCCGCTCCAACTGGGCCAGAATCGACACCGTCATTTTTTGCCGACACTTCGCAGGCCTGAGGACGCCAGCTTGCGTGCACTGCTCCTCCACGGCCCACACCACCAATTTCTGTCCGAATGCGGCGGACAGACAAGCCCCCTCTCAAACGGCCGGCCCCTCCGGGGTCACGGAGAAATCAACCCGGGACAAGCTGGGGCGGCCAATCAAGTTTCTGGGCAAGTCCCAGATCTGCAACAATTTCAATATGGGATCCTGCAATTACAGCGGGTGTAAGTTGTTGCACATTTGTACCAATTGTTTCCGGGCACATGCTAAATCAATGTGTCCAAATAAAATGTTTTCCAAACAGTATCTATCGACCATAAATATGCCGGTTTTTACAGCATTCATGTCTCAGCACCCATCCAGACATCTCACGGATTTCCTTGTGTCGGGTCTGACCGAAGGCTTCCACACGGGCATCCTGCACATGCCGACAGGCACCCTGGAATGTCCAAATCTCCTATCCGCCCAAGGCAACCCCACCGCAATTGACGCCCTCATAGCCCTGGAAGTCGCAGAGGGCTTCGTGCTAGGACCATTCAAGACACCCCCATTCACCACATGGCGCACCAATCCCATTGGCATCGTCACCGGGAAGTCTTCCCAGAAACGGAGGCTAATCATCGATTTATCGGCACCACACGGTTCAGCCGACCCCAGTCTAAACTCCCTCATTCCATCGGAAGAATTCTCACTCCAATACACCACCATAGATCACGCCATCACCGCCATCAAGCAAGCAGGGGTCGGAGCATGGCTCAGCAAAACCGACATCGCCAATGCGTTCAAATTGCTACCAATCCACCCGTCACTGTGGCACCTTCATGGCATCAAGTGGTCCGGAAACTATTATTTTTTCTCCCGGTTGACCTTCGGATCCAAGAGTAGCCCGGCCATTTTTGACACATTCGCGGAGGCACTATGCTGGTTGCTCTTGAACGTAGCAAGATGCCCGATGGTCTTGCATTACCTTGATGACTTTCTACTCGTGGAGGAAAACATCTCCCCTCCCGCCAGCCTCAGGGCCACCATCAAGCTGTTCGGGGAACTTGGGGTACCCATCTCCTCCAAGAAAACAGAAGGGCCGGACACATTCATCACCTTCTTGGGCATTCAGTTGGATTCGGCCTCCATGCAAGCCAGTTTGCCACTCGGGAAGATCCAGGTTATTCTCAACCACATAGACAATTACCTTCAACTTGGCAACTGCAACCGCAAGGAGTTACAGTCCCTATTGGGGTCCCTGAACTTTGCCATGCGCATCATTCCCCAGGGTCGCTCGTTCATTTCACGGCTTCTGCACCTTTTCCCCCTTTTCCTTCACGACTCTCACAGGCTGCCCCTGGATGCCCACGCCACTGCAGATCTGGGTATGTGGAGGAGATTTCTGTCCGCCTGGAACGGCAGGAGCATGTTCCTCCCTCAGCTATCGGACTCTTCCCCATCTGTCTGGTCGGATGCGGCATCCACCACAGGCTTCGCGGCCATTTGTGGGAACGATTGGCTGTGGGGTAGCTGGCCTCCTGCGGTCCAGGGTTTGGAAGGATTCTCCACTACCTCGGCTCTGTTCGAGATCTCCCCTATCGTGGCGGCCGCCGTGGCGTGGGGTCATTCATGGGCAAACAGGTCGGTCCGATGCTACTCAGACAACCAGGCAACCTGCCAGATCATTAACAAGGGTCGGTCCAAATCCCTCACAATCATGAGGTTCCTGCGCAAGCTTACTTGGTTGGCAGCTTGCAACAATTTCTTCATACACTGCTTCCACGTCCCGGGAAGGTGCAATACGGCAGCTGACAATCTGTCTCGTTTCCAATTTCAGGCGTTTCATCAGGCTCTCCCGTCAGCGTCACCCACGGCCTCCATCACCCCGTCATTTCACCAGCTCATTCTGGATTAGATGTCATCATGCGCCATAGCCAGTCATTATCCCACTCTGCACTATCAGACAACACACGCAGGTCATACAACAGAGCATTCGCACTGTTTAACAAATTCCTGTTGGAACACAGCATCACGCACCCATTTGTTATGACTTCCCTGCTAGGATTTGCTTCTTTTTGCCACCTCAAGCTCAAACTGTCATACAACACCATCAAGCTCTATCTCACCGGCATCCAACATCACATGCTAATCATACACCCCAACAACATCAGTTTCATGGCCTCACACCAGATCAAAACCATACTCAAGGGCATTCAGAGGACAGAACCCGCACGGCCGACACAGAGACTGCCCATTAACAGTCACATTTTCAAAGCACTATCCGACTTATTAGACTCCAGTCCTTTTGAAGCTGATACCAACTCCATCATCAAAACAGCGATGTACCTGGCCTTCTACGGATTCCTGAGTCGGGTTGAGTTTTCCTGTATATCGAATACAATAAACGGTTTATCTCATTTTTGCCCTCTTCTTTCTCAGGCCTACCTCATCCTCGGTTTCGGCACACCACAACCGACTACGCTTATTCCCTGATTTCCTAGGTTCTTCACTGTACTACCGTAAGTGCCTCACACAAGTGTGAAGGCTTTGGCCTGGATTTGTGGGAGGGGCTGAGGTCCGCCTCCAGCCTATTTAGGGCACCCCTCTACCTGACTCCTGCACCGTCCGAGGTCTGAACTTTGACCCTCCCACCACTCCACTCATTTAACAACTCATTTCTTCCACATCTCTTTCCTTGGGTGGGCCCTCTTCTTTCTCAGGCCTACCTCATCCTCGGTTTCGGCACACCACAACCGACTACGCTTATTCCCTGATTTCCTAGGTTCTTCACTGTACTACCGTAAGTGCCTCACACAAATATATATATATATATATATATATAGACGTCCACTGTTGTTAAGAACGAGGGGTCCATTCTTAGCTGAAGAACATGCATGGTCCCTCTTCTTTGAGACCAATTGAAAACCAGTTACCAATGTCGTATTTCACAGTGAACATGTTCATCCAGGTCATCAGCTAAGAATGAGGATTTGGGGCTCCCGTTTTTTGGCAGCAATTAAAGTTTCAGAGGTCAGACTCCCATTGAATTTACTTTTAAAATCTGCGTGATTGATTAGTTATAAAGGTAAATTGCAAAAAAAAACATATATTCCCTATACACTTTTAGCTTAAAGGAATAGTGTCACCAAAATATTTATCTGCCAGTTAAAACCAGATAGCAGAACATATCCTTTTTTATAATCTGTATTTATTTTCTGATTGCATATTTCTTAATTCTATTTACTGAACATGATTATGGGGATGGCCATCTTACAAGAGCTGTTCTTAACAGGATTTAAAAAGCATTTAAGGAATTTCTTTATGGCAGCCACATGGTTCATAGATCTTGGTCTGGAGAGGACCCTATTGACTTTATGGGATTTAGGCTAGGTCTACACGACGACATTTGTCGTGCGACAAAAAGTCGCGCGACAGATAGGGCGCAACAGTTGTCGCGCGACATTTTGTTGCACCAATGTCGCGCGACAATTTTTATAATGGCAGTCTATGGTGTCGCACTGCAACATGCGACATGTTGCGACTGCGACGCGACAGTCGCAGAAAAATCCATCTTGAATGGATTTTCTGCGACTGTCGCGTCGCAGTCGCAGCATGTCGCATGTTGCAGTGCGACACCATAGACTGCCATTATAAAAATTGTCGCGCGACATTGGTGCAACAAAATGTCGCGCGACAAATGTCGTCGTGTAGACCTAGCCTAAATGTTTTCTGTTTAGGTATAAATATTGACATGGAAAATGAAAAATCTTAAAATTTGTGTTTAACATAAAAACGTGATTTAAGAAATAGGTTCTTGATGAAACATTCCCTTTAATAACAGAGTCTATGCCAAGAAAAAGGTGCTACTAATAAATTACACAAATATGTTACATGGCACACATGGCATATGCTGACCCAATAGAGAAACAATGGGAACCTGTATGTATACATGTTATAGATAAAAAAGAAGTATACAGTACATGTAAAAAGTGGGGTATAAGAGATCCTAATAGTCATTGTTGACATAATTTGCTTTGAAAAATATAGTACAAAACACTTTTATTAATCGTTAAAAACGCTGCTCTAAAACTTCTATTAAAAAGCTAACATTCTACGTAGTCTTTTTTTCATACTCAGAGCAGGGGAAAGCTCTGTATTTCTGCACAGTGGGCATGCTGACTTGATATATAGCCATGGAAAGCGTTCACTACCAACTGCTGTTCTCTAGAAAGGAAGTTCAATATCTGGCATGGCCATTGAGGTCACAGATCAAACCTGCGCTCTCTACCAACAATCCAGTGGATTATGGACAGTATTAGAGTCAGTAGTAAGAAGAGCTCCATGTATCCTGGGTAATATAATCATGAGGAAAGCTTTCTTTTATTTCAGGCACTGAACCTGGACATGGAAAACAAACCAAATCCCTGTTCTGTTCATTTTGTAAAAAGAAAAAAAAAATTTCATTAAAAGGGCATTTTGTGCACAAGTTACTGATTCTGAGAATATAACAGAATTAAGATTGGAAGGAAACAAAGAAGGAAGGAAATGAATGGAAAATATAAACAATACTGGCCTGGGGTCTTTGTGACCTCCTTAACTACAAAGTTGGACATAGGAACAAGTCAGACTTAGGACATCTTCTTATTTGACCCATTAACACGTTAACATGTGCATATTGCTTGGCAAAATGGGTAGTTCATTCTTATAAAGAAGAGAGGTAAGTCATACACCAGAGAATTCCAACCCATCCAATCATTGTTTCACATGCTGGAGGATGTCAGGAGACTGTTAGCATGATTATTGGAAGATCCCTCAAAATGGTCAGGGTCCTCGCCAAAAATCTTTTTGGGGGAAGCTACCTTTATACTTTGATCAGTGGTCTTGAAAATATTGAGATTCTAAGCTTTCCATGCATTTTACTGATAGCTATCTCCAGGGGCTTAGCTATAGGGGAAGCAGGGAAAGTGTCTGCTTTGGGGCCCAAACTCAGAAGGGGACTGCCTAGGAGGACTAAAAGATTTTATTCTCAGGACCCCCCTCAACAGTTTTATAAAATGACATTATATGCAGTGACACTGTAGTCTAATAATTGGTGCCACCTTTTGGTCTGTACAGATCAATTTACAACAGTTATCCAATTATCATCACAGGCAGGGTTACAAAGGAAGATATCACCTCTAAATAAATAACACAGGATCCACCATTCACAATTGGGTGGTGTCCACTATTAGGGATGAGCGAACTCGAACTGTATAGTTCGGGTTCGTACCGAATTTTGGGGTGTCCGTGACACGGACCCGAACCCGGACATTTTCGTAAAAGTCCGGGTTCGGGTTCGGTGTTCGTCGCTTTCTTCGCGCTTTTGTGACGCTTTCTTGGCGCTTTTTGAAAGGCTGCAAAGCAGCCAATCAACAAGCGTCATACTACTTGCCCCAAGAGGCCATCACAGCCATGCCTACTATTGGCATGGCTGTGATTGGCCAGAGCACCATGTGACCCAGCCTCTATTTAAGCTGGAGTCACATAGCGCCGCCCGTCACTCTGCTCTGATTAGCGTAGGGAGAGGTTGCGGCTGCGACAGTAGGGCGAGATTAGGCAGATTAACTCCTCCAAAGGACTTGATTAACTGATCGATCTGCAGCTGTGGATCATTGAGCTGCTGATCCTCAATTGCTCACTGTTTTTAGGCTGCCCAGACCGTTTGTCAGTCACATTTTTCTGGGGTGATCGGCGGCCATTTTGTGTCTTGTGGTGCGCCAGCACAAGCTGCGACCAAGTGCATTTAACCCTCAATGGTGTGGTTGTTTTTTGGCTAAAGCCTACATCAGGGTGAAGCTGTCACACCAAGTGCATTTAACCAGCAATAGTCTGTTTATTTTTTGGCCATATACTACATCAGGGGCAAGCTGCGCCTGTCACCAAGTGCATTTAACCCTCAATGGTGCGTTTGTTTTTTGGCTAAAGCCTACATCAGGGTGAAGCTGTCACACCAAGTGCATTTAACCAGCAATAGTCTGTTTATTTTTTGGCCATATACTACATCAGGGGCAAGCTGCGCCCGTCACCAAGTGCATTTAACCCTCAGTAGTGTGGTTGGTCAAGCTATCACACCAAGTGCATTTAACCAGCAATAGTCTGTTCATTTTTTGGCCATATACTAAATCAGGGGCAAGCTGCGCCCGTCACCAAGTGCATTTAACCAGCAATAGTCTGTTCATTTTTTGGCCATATACTACATCAGGGGCAAGCTGCGCCCGTCACCAAGTGCATTTAACCCTCAGTAGTGTGGTTGGTCAAGCTGTGACACCAAGTGCATTTAACCAGCAATAGTCTGTTCATTTTTTGGCCATATACTACATCAGGGGCAAGCTGCGCCCATCACCAAGTGCATTTAACCAGCAATAGTGTGGTTATTTTTTGGCCATATCCCAGTCTAATTCTGTCACTAAATCCATACCGGTCACCCAGCGCCTAAATACTAGGCCTCAAATTTATATCCCGCTAAATCTCTCGTTACCGCTGTCCTGTTGTGGCTGGGAAAGTTATTTAGTGTCCGTCAAAGCACATTTTTTGTTCTGGGTTGAAATACAATTCCCAATTTAGCAATTTAAAAATTTAGTGGTTTCTGCTGTATCAGAGCTATTTGAAATCTATCCCTAAAAGGGTATATAATATTCAAGGTGCACATAGGGTCATTCAGAATAACTTCACACACCCGCTACTGTGCATTTCCAAGTCTAATTCTGTCACTAAACCCATACCTGTCACCCAGCGCCTAAATACTAGGCCTCAAATTCATATCCAGCTAAATCTGTCGTTAGTGCTGTAGCTGGGCGAGTTATTTAGTGTCCGTTCAAGCACATTTCTTGTTCTGGGTTGAAATACAATTCCCAATTTAGCAATTTCATAATTTAGTGGTTTCTGCTATATCAGAGCTATTTGAAATCTATCCCTAAAAGGGTATATAATATTCAAGGTGCACATTGGGTCATTCAGAATAACTTCACACACACCCGCTACTGTGTATTTCCAAGTCTAATTCTGTCACTAAACCCATACCTGTCACCCAGCGCCTAAATACTAGGCCTCAAATTCATATCCAGCTAAATCTGTCGTTAGTGCTGTAGCTGGGCGAGTTATTTAGTGTCCGTTCAAGCACATTTCTTGTTCTGGGTTGAAATACAATTCCCAATTTAGCAATTTCATAATTTAGTGGTTTCTGCTATATCAGAGCTATTTGAAATCTATCCCTAAAAGGGTAGATCATATTGAAGGTGCACATAGGGACATTCAGAATAACTTCACACACCCGCTACTGTGCATTTCCAAGTCTAATTCTGTCACTAAACCCATACCTGTCACCCAGCGCCTAAATACTAGGCCTCAAATTTATATCCAGCTAAATCTGTCCTTAGTGCTGTAGCTGGGCGAGTTATTTAGTGTCCGTTCAAGCACATTTCTTGTTCTGGGTTGAAATACAATTCCCAATTTAGCAATTTCATAATTTAGTAGTTTCTGCTATATCAGAGCTATTTGAAATCTATCCCTAAAAGGGTATATAATATTCAAGGTGCACATTGGGTCATTCAGAATAACTTCACACACACCCGCTACTGTGTATTTCCAAGTCTAATTCTGTCACTAAACCCATACCTGTCACCCAGCGCCTAAATACTAGGCCTCAAATTTATATCCTGCTAAATCTCTCGTTAACGCTGTCCTGTTGTGGCTGGGAAAGTTATTTAGTGTCCGTCAAAGCACATTTTTTGTTCTGGGTTGAAATACAATTCCCAATTTAGCAATTTCATAATTTAGTGGTTTCTGCTATATCAGAGCTATTTGAAATCTATCCCTAAAAGGGTATATAATATTCAAGGTGCACATTGGGTCATTCAGAATAACTTCACACACACCCGCTACTGTGTATTTCTAAGTCTAATTCTGTCACTAAACCCATACCTGTCACCCAGCGCCTAAATACTAGGCCTCAAATTTATATCCTGCTAAATCTCTCGTTAACGCTGTCCTGTTGTGGCTGGGAAAGTTATTTAGTGTCCGTCAAAGCACATTTTTTGTTCTGGGTTGAAATACAATTCCCAATTTAGCAATTTCATAATTTAGTGGTTTCTGCTATATCAGAGCTATTTGAAATCTATCCCTAAAAGGGTATATAATATTCAAGGTGCACATTGGGTCATTCAGAATAACTTCACACACACCCGCTACTGTGTATTTCTAAGTCTAATTCTGTCACTAAACCCATACCTGTCACCCAGCGCCTAAATACTAGGCCTCAAATTTATATCCTGCTAAATCTCTCGTTAACGCTGTCCTGTTGTGGCTGGGAAAGTTATTTAGTGTCCGTCAAAGCACATTTTTTGTTCTGGGTTGAAATACAATTCCCAATTTAGCAATTTCATAATTTAGTGGTTTCTGCTATATCAGAGCTATTTGAAATCTATCCCTAAAAGGGTATATAATATTCAAGGTGCACATTGGGTCATTCAGAATAACTTCACACACACCCGCTACTGTGTATTTCTAAGTCTAATTCTGTCACTAAACCCATACCTGTCACCCAGCGCCTAAATACTAGGCCTCAAATTTATATCCTGCTAAATCTCTCGTTAACGCTGTCCTGTTGTGGCTGGGAAAGTTATTTAGTGTCCGTCAAAGCACATTTTTTGTTCTGGGTTGAAATACAATTCCCAATTTAGCAATTTCATAATTTAGTGGTTTCTGCTATATCAGAGCTATTTGAAATCTATCCCTAAAAGGGTATATAATATTCAAGGTGCACATTGGGTCATTCAGAATAACTTCACACACACCCGCTACTGTGTATTTCCAAGTCTAATTCTGTCACTAAACCCATACCTGTCACCCAGCGCCTAAATACTAGGCCTCAAATTTATATCCTGCTAAATCTCTCGTTAACGCTGTCCTGTTGTGGCTGGGAAAGTTATTTAGTGTCCGTCAAAGCACATTTTTTGTTCTGGGTTGAAATACAATTCCCAATTTAGCAATTTCATAATTTAGTGGTTTCTGCTATATCAGAGCTATTTGAAATCTATCCCTAAAAGGGTATATAATATTCAAGGTGCACATTGGGTCATTCAGAATAACTTCACACACACCCGCTACTGTGTATTTCTAAGTCTAATTCTGTCACTAAACCCATACCTGTCACCCAGCGCCTAAATACTAGGCCTCAAATTTATATCCTGCTAAATCTCTCGTTAACGCTGTCCTGTTGTGGCTGGGAAAGTTATTTAGTGTCCGTCAAAGCACATTTTTTGTTCTGGGTTGAAATACAATTCCCAATTTAGCAATTTCATAATTTAGTGGTTTCTGCTATATCAGAGCTATTTGAAATCTATCCCTAAAAGGGTATATAATATTCAAGGTGCACATTGGGTCATTCAGAATAACTTCACACACACCCGCTACTGTGTATTTCTAAGTCTAATTCTGTCACTAAACCCATACCTGTCACCCAGCGCCTAAATACTAGGCCTCAAATTTATATCCTGCTAAATCTCTCGTTAACGCTGTCCTGTTGTGGCTGGGAAAGTTATTTAGTGTCCGTCAAAGCACATTTTTTGTTCTGGGTTGAAATACAATTCCCAATTTAGCAATTTCATAATTTAGTGGTTTCTGCTATATCAGAGCTATTTGAAATCTATCCCTAAAAGGGTATATAATATTCAAGGTGCACATTGGGTCATTCAGAATAACTTCACACACACACGCTTCTGTGCATTTCCAAGTCTAATTCTGTCACTAAATCCATACCGGTCACCCAGCGCCTAAATACTAGGCCTCAAATTTATATCCCGCTGAATTTGAATACAATACATTGGGCCAAATAATATATTTGTTGTTGTGGTGAACCATAACAATGAGAAAAACATCTAGTAAGGGACGCGGACGTGGACATGGTCGTGGTGGTGTTAGTGGACCCTCTGGTGCTGGGAGAGGACGTGGCCGTTCTGCCACATCCACACGTCCTAGTGTACCAACTACCTCAGGTCCCAGTAGCCGCCAGAATTTACAGCGATATATGGTGGGGCCCAATGCCGTTCTAAGGATGGTAAGGCCTGAGCAGGTACAGGCATTAGTCAATTGGGTGGCCGACAGTGGATCCAGCACGATCACATTATCTCCCACCCAGTCTTCTGCAGAAAGCGCACAGATGGCGCCTGAAAACCAACCCCATCAGTCTGTCACATCACCCCCATGCATACCAGGGAAACTGTCTCAGCCTCAAGTTATGCAGCAGTCTCTTATGCTGTTTGAAGACTCCGCTGGCAGGGTTTCCCAAGGGCATCCACCTAGCCCTTCCCCAGCGGTGAAAGACATAGAATGCACTGACGCACAACCACTTATGTTTCCTGATGATGAGGACATGGGAATACCACCTCAGCATGTCTCTGATGATGACGAAACACAGGTGCCAACTGCTGCGTCTTTCTGCAGTGTGCAGACTGAACAGGAGGTCAGGGATCAAGACTGGGTGGAAGACGATGCAGGGGACGATGAGGTCCTAGACCCCACATGGAATGAAGGTCGTGCCACTGACTTTCACAGTTCGGAGGAAGAGGCAGTGGTGAGACCGAGCCAACAGCGTAGCAAAAGAGGGAGCAGTGGGCAAAAGCAGAACACCCGCCGCCAAGAGACTCCGCCTGCTACTGACCACCGCCATCTGGGACCGAGCACCCCAAAGGCAGCTTCAAGGAGTTCCCTGGCATGGCACTTCTTCAAACAATGTGCTGGCGACAAGACCCGAGTGGTTTGCACGCTGTGCCATCAGAGCCTGAAGCGAGGCATTAACGTTCTGAACCTGAGCACAACCTGCATGACCAGGCACCTGCATGCAAAGCATGAACTGCAGTGGAGTAAACACCTTAAAACCAAGGAAGTCACTCAGGCTCCCCCTGCTACCTCTTCTGCTGCTGCCGCCTCGGCCTATTCTGCTGCTGCCGCCTCGGCCTCTTCCTCCGCCTCTGGAGGAACGTTGGCACCTGCCGCCCAGCAAACAGGGGATGTACCACCAACACCACCACCACCACCTCCGTCACCAAGCGTCTCAACCATGTCACACGCCAGCGTTCAGCTCTCCATCTCACAAACATTTGATAGAAAGCGTAAATTCCCACCTAGCCACCCTCGATCCCTGGCCCTGAATGCCAGCATTTCTAAACTACTGGCCTATGAAATGCTGTCATTTAGGCTGGTGGACACAGACAGCTTCAAACAGCTCATGTCGCTTGCTGTCCCACAGTATGTTGTTCCCAGCCGGCACTACTTCTCCAAGAGAGCCGTGCCTTCCCTGCACAACCAAGTATCCGATAAAATCAAGTGTGCACTGCGCAACGCCATCTGTAGCAAGGTCCACCTAACCACAGATACGTGGACCAGTAAGCACGGCCAGGGACGCTATATCTCCCTAACTGCACACTGGGTAAATGTAGTGGCAGCTGGGCCCCAGGCGGAGAGCTGTTTGGCGCACGTCCTTCCGCCGCCAAGGATCGCAGGGCAACATTCTTTGCCTCCTGTTGCCACCTCCTCCTTCTCGGCTTCCTCCTCCTCTTCTTCCACCTGCTCATCCAGTCAGCCACACACCTTCACCACCAACTTCAGCACAGCCCGGGGTAAACGTCAGCAGGCCATTCTGAAACTCATATGTTTGGGGGACAGGCCCCACACCGCACAGGAGTTGTGGCGGGGTATTGAACAACAGACCGGCGAGTGGTTGCTGCCGGTGAGCCTCAAGCCCGGCCTGGTGGTGTGTGATAATGGGCGAAATCTCGTTGCAGCTCTGGGACTAGCCAATTTGACGCACATCCCTTGCTTGGCGCATGTGCTGAATTTGGTGGTGCAGAAGTTCATTCACAACTACCCCGACATGTCAGAGCTGCTGCATAAAGTGCGGGCCGTTTGTTCGCGCTTCCGGCGTTCACATCCTGCTGCTGCTCGCCTGTCTGCGCTACAGCGTAACTTCGGCCTTCCCGCTCACCGCCTCATATGCGACGTGCCCACCAGGTGGAACTCCACCTTGCACATGCTGGACAGACTGTGCGAGCAGCAGCAGGCCATAGTGGAGTTTCAGCTGCAGCACGCACGGGTCAGTCGCACTACAGAACAGCACCACTTCACCACCAATGACTGGGCCTCCATGCGAGACCTGTGTGCCCTGTTGCGCTGTTTCGAGTACTCCACCAACATGGCCAGTGGCGATGACACCGTTATCAGCGTTACAATACCACTTCTATGTCTCCTTGAGAAAACACTTAGGGCGATGATGGAAGAGGAGGTGGCCCAGGAGGAGGAGGAGGAGGAGGAAGAGGGGTCATTTTTAGCACTTTCAGGCCAGTCTCTTCGAAGTGACTCAGAGGGAGGTTTTTGGCAACAGCAGAGGCCAGGTACAAATGTGGCCAGCCAGGGCCCACTACTGGAGGACGAGGAGGACGAGGATGAGGAGGAGGTGGAGGAGGATGAGGATGAAGCATGGTCACAGCGGGGTGGCACCCAACGCAGCTCGGGTCCATCACTGGTGCGTGGCTGGGGGGAAAGGCAGGACGATGACGATACGCCTCCCACAGAGGACAGCTTGTCCTTACCCCTGGGCAGCCTGGCACACATGAGCGACTACATGCTGCAGTGCCTGCGCAACGACAGCAGAGTTGCCCACATTTTAACCTGTGCGGACTACTGGGTTGCCACCCTGCTGGATCCACGCTACAAAGACAATGTGCCCACCTTACTTCCTGCACTGGAGCGTGATAGGAAGATGCGCGAGTACAAGCGCACGTTGGTAGACGCGCTACTGAGAGCATTCCCAAATGTCACAGGGGAACAAGTGGAAGCCCAAGGCCAAGGCAGAGGAGGAGCAAGAGGTCGCCAAGGCAGCTGTGTCACGGCCAGCTCCTCTGAGGGCAGGGTTAGCATGGCAGAGATGTGGAAAACTTTTGTCAACACGCCACAGCTAACTGCACCACCACCTGATACGCAACGTGTTAGCAGGAGGCAACATTTCACTAACATGGTGGAACAGTACGTGTGCACACCAATCCACGTACTGACTGATGGTTCGGCCCCATTCAACTTCTGGGTCTCTAAATTGTCCACGTGGCCAGAGCTAGCCTTTTATGCCTTGGAGGTGCTGGCCTGCCCGGCAGCCAGCGTTTTGTCTGAACGTGTATTCAGCACGGCAGGGGGCGTCATTACAGACAAACGCAGCCGCCTGTCTACAGCCAATGTGGACAAGCTGACGTTCATAAAAATGAACCAGGCATGGATCCCACAGGACCTGTCCGTCCCTTGTCCAGATTAGACATTAACTACCTCCCCATAACCATATATTATTGGACTCCAGGGCACTTCCTCATTCAATCCTATTTTTATTTTCATTTTACCATTATATTGCGAGGCTACCCAAAGTTGAATGAACCTCTCCTCTGCCTGTGTGCTAGGCCTAAATATATGCCAATGGACTGTTGCAGTGGTGGCTGACATGAAGCCTGATTCTCTGCTATGACATGCAGACTAATTCTCTGCTGACATGAAGCCAGATTGTCTGTTACGGGACCTCTCTCCTCTGCCTGGGTGCTGGGCCTAAATTTATGACAATGGACTGTTGCAGTGGTGGCTGACGTGAAGCCTGATTCTCTGCTATGACATGCAGACTGATTCTCTGCTGACATGAAGCCAGATTGTCTGTTACGGGACCTCTCTGCTCTGCCTGTGTGCTAGGCCTAAATATATGCCAATGGACTGTTGCAGTGGTGGGTGACGTGAAGCCTCATTCTCTGCTATGACATGCAGACTGATTCTCTGCTGACATGAAGCCAGATCGTCTGTTACGGGACCTCTCTGCTCTGCCTGTGTGCTAGGCCTAAATATATGCCAATGGACTGTTGCAGTGGTGGGTGACGTGAAGCCTCATTCTCTGCTATGACATGCAGACTGATTCTCTGCTGTCATGAAGCCAGATTGTCTGTTACGGGACCTCTCTGCTCTGCCTGTGTGCTAGGCCTAAATATATGCCAATGGACTGTTGCAGTGGTGGGTGACGTGAAGCCTCATTCTCTGCTATGACATGCAGACTGATTCTCTGCTGACATGAAGCCAGATTGTCTGTTACGGGACCTCTCTCCTCTGCCTGTGTGCTAGGCCTAAATATATGCCAATGGACTGTTGCAGTGGTGGGTGACGTGAAGCCTCATTCTCTGCTATGACATGCAGACTAATTCTCTGCTGACATGAAGCCAGATTGTCTGTTACGGGACCTCTCTCCTCTGCCTGGGTGCTGGGCCTAAATTTATGACAATGGACTGTTGCAGTGGTGGCTGACGTGAAGCCTGATTCTCTGCTATGACATGCAGACTGATTCTCTGCTGACATGAAGCCAGATTCTCTGTTACGGGACCTCTCTCCTCTGCCTGTGTGTGTGCTGGGCCTAAATATATGCCAATGGACTGTTGCAGTGGTGGCTGACGTGAAGCCTCATTCTCTGCTATGACATGCAGACTAATTCTCTGCTGACATGAAGACAGATTCTCTGTTACGGGACCTCCCTCCTCTGCCTGGGTGCTGGGCCTAAATATATGCCAATGGACTGTTGCAGTGGTGGCTGACGTGAAGCCTCATTCTCTGCTATGACATGCAGACTAATTCTCTGCTGACATGAAGACAGATTCTCTGTTACGGGACCTCTCTCCTCTGCCTGGGTGCCGGGGCCTAAATATCTGAGAATGGACTGTTCCAGTGGTGGGTGACGGGAAGCCAGATTCTCTGCTATGGAACTTCTCTCCAATTGATTTTGGTTAATTTTTATTTATTTAATTTTTATTTTAATTCATTTCCCTATCCACATTTGTTTGCAGGGGATTTACCTACATGTTGCTGCCTTTTGCAGCCCTCTAGCTCTTTCCTGGGCTGTTTTACAGCCTTTTTAGTGCCGAAAAGTTCGGGTCCCCATTGACTTCAATGGGGTTCGGGTTCGGGACGAAGTTCGGATCGGGTTCGGATCCCGAACCCGAACATTTCCGGGATGTTCGGCCGAACTTCTCGAACCCGAACATCCAGGTGTTCGCTCAACTCTATCCACTATGGAAGATAAAGAATAAACATATACACAAAACAATTCACGGGATGTCCTCACACCATGAAATCCTGTTATTTTCTTCATGAACAACTGTATAAACAATAGGTTGACATATATAGGATAATAACATGAATAGATCCATTAATTTGAAAATAAATGGAGAAGGAATCCAAGCAAAAAGAATTAGATAAAAGTTAAGAAATCATGATATGATTATTATTATTATTATTATTATTAGTAGTACTAGTAGTAGTAGAAGTAGTAGTACATGAGCTGTTTATAACTCTTTTTTTCATAAAATTTAGGAACATGTTTCACTCAGAAAAGAAAAATGTGTTGGAATATTTGACACCCTATCACGCATACTGTAGTTGGTGATTTTGGCAGGACCAGACAACCACCTAATGTGCATAAGGTCCTGACTTGAAGGATCAGCAGTTACCTTTCAGCATGTCTGGTCCATTTGTTCTTATAGAGATAAGCTGCAGCCAGAAGTGTCGGATAGAAGTTTTTGGCGGGTTTACACTGACCGTTTGTCAGGCAGATCATCGAGGACTGCCTATGCTCATTCCCAATGATCTGCCCATGTAAATGTGCCACCCGATGAATGAGCGAAATTATATATGAGGCGAAATGATCCTTCATATAGTTGCCTCAGTCATATTTTCTGGACAGCAGATTGTGTTGTATGAAGACTACTCTGATGCCCAGACACAATGAATCTGTATGAGGACAAGCGACAGCAGTAGCCACCGCCCTTCCTCCTACAGTGGAGGTGCATGTAAATGCAGCACTTTACCTCCACTGACGATCGGGCAGTTTACGAGAAGGAACGCTTCCTTCCTGATAGTTGCTCATTGGCACAGTGTAGATGAGCTTTTATTCCTCACTGCCTATTGAGAACACATGCCTGTGTATGGGAGGAAGAGCTGACAGTCTACAATGTATGGCCAGCCTTAGTCATAAGACCATTTAGATTGGCCAAGGATATTACACTAAACATTTCCAATGGCACATGGTCACATTTTCCATCTCTTCAGACGTACAGTACAGACCAAAAGTTTGGACACACCTTCTCATTCAAAGAGTTTTCTTTATTTTCATGACTATGAAAATTGTAGATTCACACTGAAGGCATCAAAACTATGAATTAACACATGTGGAATTATATACATAACAAAAAGGTGTGAAACAACTGAAAATATGTCATATTCTAGGTTCTTCAAAGTAGCCACCTTTTGCTTTGATTACTGCTTTGCACACTCTTGGCATTCTCTTGATGAGCTTCAAGAGGTAGTCACCTGAAATGGTCTTCCAACAGTCTTGAAGGAGTTCCCAGAGATGCTTAACACTTGTTGGCCCTTTTGCCTTCACTCTGCGGTCCAGCTCTCCCCAAACCATCTCGATTAGGTTCAGGTCTGGTGACTGTGGAGGCCAGGTCATCTGGCGCAGCACCCCATCACTCTCCTTCATGGTCAAATAGCCCTTACACAGCCTGGAGGTGTGTTTGGGGTCATTGTCCTGTTGAAAAATAAATGATGGTCCAACTAAACGCAAACCGGATGGAATAGCATGCCGCTGCAAGATGCTGTGGTAGCCATGCTGGTTCAGTATGCCTTCAATTTTGAATAAATCCCCAACAGTGTCACCAGAAAAGCACCCCCACACCATCACACCTCCTCCTCCATGCTTCACGGTGGGAACCAGGCATGTAGAGTCCATCCGTTCACCTTTTCTGCGTTGCACAAAGACACGGTGGTTGGAACCAAAGATCTCAAATTTGGACTCATCAGACCAAAGCACAGATTTCCACTGGTCTAATGTCCATTCCTTGTGTTCTTTAGCCCAAACAAGTCTCTTCTGCTTGTTGCCTGTCTTTAGAAGTGGTTTCCTAGCAGATATTCTACCATGAAGGCCTGATTCACACAGTCGCCTCTTAACAGTTGTTCTAGAGATGTGTCTGCTGCTAGAACTCTGTGTGGCATTGACCTGGTCTCTAATCTGAGCTGCTGTTAACCTGCGATTTCTGAGGCTGGTGACTCAGATGAACTTATCCTCCGCAGCAGAGGTGACTCTTGGTCTTCCTTTCCTGGGGCGGTCCGCATGTGAGCCAGTTTCTTTGTAGCGCTTGATGGTTTTTGTGACTGCACTTGGGGACACTTTCAAAGTTTTCCCAATTTTTCGGACTGACTGACCTTCATTTCTTAAAGTAATGAGGGCCACTAGTTTTTCTTTACTTAGCTGCTTTTTTCTTGCCATAATACAAATTCTAACAGTCTATTCAGTAGGACTATCAGCTGTGTATCCACCTGACTTCTCCACAACGCAACTGATGGTCCCAACCCCATTTATAAGGCAAGAAATCCCACTTATTAAACCTGACAGGGCACACCTGTGAAGTGAAAACCATTTCAGGTGACTACCTCTTGAAGCTCATCAAGAGAATGCCAAGAGTGTGCAAAGCAGTAATCAAAGCAAAAGGCGGCTACTTTGAAGAACCTAGAATATGACATATTTTCAGTTGTTTCATACTTTTTTATTATGTATATAATTCCACGTGTGTTAATTCATAGTTTTGATGCCTTCAGTTTGAATCTACAATTTTAATAGTCATGAAAATAAAGAAAACTCTTTGAATGAGAAGGTGTGTCCACACTTTTGGTCTGTACTGTATATTTTAAAATGTCCAAAGCAACTTAATGGAACAAGTATTGGCCTCAGTACTACTACTTGCCCCATTGTAGGTATGTTTGTTCCAGGGAAGGCATTCAGCAATGTTCCTGAAGACTTCCGTTAGGTTGTTTGCTTAGCGCTCTAGGCTTAGGAGTAAATATTGTTTTCTAATGAGATTGCATCTGGCAACTTTAATACAATTCTTCAGAGTAAAATCATAACTAGCACAACATCAGAACAAATGTCTACAGCTGCCGAAGTCTGAAAGGTTGTAATACACTTGGTGTCCACCTTGTCTTCATTCAAGGAATGAATGTTAACACAGCCTGCTTAGCTCCGTTTACCACTAATTAATTACCTTTACTTAATTAGACACCCTGTTTCCAGCAGACATGGAGTCAAGTAGACTAGATTATTAGTGTAGTCATTGTCTTTACAAAACCCTGAAATTAATGAAATGTGCAAAAGAATCTGCAGTTTTAATTGCGCAGGTGTTGCCTTATGGCAAAGCTTTATCATCTGATTACTCCAAGGGATTATTAGGGATTTTTTATATAGAGGATGAGCCTGTGAAATGTACCTTAGCAACAGCTCATTAGTTTAGGGTTGTTACTGTATTATTTATTGCATTCAGCTTTCCCTATTATCTAGATTGATTCATGGCCCTATATATTAGCATTCGTAACTTTGCAGAATAATAATAACAATAAAAAAAAACAACTTTACTAGCTCGGGATCTGCATCACTATAGGACAGTCTAATTCTCAAGCTCTTCATAATTATGTAACCTTTCCTCCATAAAATAGAAAAAAAAATAGTTTTTATTGGTTAGTCGTTTCATATTCAGGATTTACGTTACTAATATTTCTCCTGAGGACATTCATTTGATGCATGTTAAGGATTTCAGGCTTGGTATTAATATGCCAATGAATCCATTCTTATGAATTTACAAAGGATGACTATAACAAAGGATTCCGTACAACCATTAGAATTATTATAGCTGTCATTAGCAAATGTCAAAGAATGCTATTTTGAATAAAGTCCATTCGTTTTTCTTTGGCATTAGTAAATAGATTGGCTTCAGCAGTGCAGGGGTCTATCTTTAGGGGTTTCAAGGGGGTTGTTCCATCAGATCAACACCTTGCTTATCAGCAATTTACACACCATGGGTGCAGCTTGAGTGATTAGTTTTAAAGGTGTCCGCTGGCAAAATTTGGTATTTCAGGGATATATTAGTAAAATAAAAAGTCCTTGAATATAATGTCCTTGAAGTAGGAAAATAGACAAGCAAAAGGATCTAAGTGAGTTTGAGAAAGGGACAAATTATAATGGCTAGACAACTGGGTGAGAACTTTCCCAATATAGCAGGCCTTGTGGGTTAGTCCCAGTATGCAGTGGTTAGTATCTACCAAGAGTGGCCAAGAAGAGACAACCAGTGAATCAGCGACTGGGTCATGGGTGCCCAAGGCTCATTTATGCAGGTGGGGAGTGATGGCTAGTCTGTCTGGTGCAATCTCACAGAAGAGCTACTACAAACTGGATTCCCAAAAAGTTGGGACACTATAAAAATCGTGGATTCGTGAATAAATACTGAATGCAATGATGTGGAGGTGCCAACTTCTAATATTTTATTCAGAATGCAACATAAATCACGGAACAAAAGTTTAAACTGAGAAAATGTACAATTTTAAGGGAAAAATATGTTGAATCAGAATTTCATAGTGTCAACAAATCCCCAAAAAGTTGGGACAAGGCCATTTTCACCACTGTGTGGCATCTCCCCTTCTTCTTACAACACTCAACAGACGTCTGGGGACCGAGGAGACCAGTTTCTCAAGTTTAGAAATAGGAATGCTCTCCCATTCTTGTCTAATACAGGCCTCTAACTGTTCAATCGTCTTGGGCCTTCATTGTTGCACCTTTCTCTATAGTTGAAAGATCTGGACTGTAGACTGGCCATTTCAGTACCTGGATCCTTCTCCTACGCAGCCATGATGTTGTGATTGATGCAAAATGTGGTTTGGCATTATCTTGTTGAAAAATGCAGGGTCTTCCCTGAAAGAGATGACGTCTGGATGGGAGCATATGTTGTTCTAGAACCTGAATATATTTTTCTGCATTGATGGTGCCTTTCCGGACATGCAAGTTGCCCATGCCACACGCACTCATGCAACCCCATACCATCAGAAATGCAGGCTTCTGAACTGAGCGTTGATAACAACTTAGGTTGTCCTTGTCCTCTTTGGTCCGGATGACATGGCGTCCCAGATTTCCAAAAAGAACTTCGAATCGTGACTCGTCTGACCACAGAACAGTCTTCCATTTTGCCACACTCCATTTTAAAGGATCCCTGGCCCAGTGAAAACGCCTGAGCTTGTGGATCTTGCTTAGAAATGGCTTCTTCTTTGCACTGTAGAGTTTCAGCTGGCAACAGCGGATGGCATGGTGGATTGTGTTCACTGACAATGGTTTCTGGAAGTATTCCTGAGCCCATTCTGTGATTTCCTTTGCAGTAGCAATCCTGTTTGTGGTGCAGTGTCGTTTAAGGGCCCGGAGATCACAGGCATCCAATATGGTTTTACGCCCTTGACCCTTACGCACAGAGATTGTTCGAGATTCTCTGAATCTTCGGATGATGTTATGCACAGTTGATGATGATAGATGCAAAGTCTTTGCAATTTTTCGCTGGGTAACACCTTTCTGATATTGCTCCACTATCTTTCTGCGCAACATTGTGGGAATTGGTGATCCTCTACCCATCTTGGCTTCTGAGAGACACTGCCACACTGAGAAGCTCTTTTTATACCCAATCATGTTGCCAATTGACCTAACTTGCAGGATAACAGGCCGAACTGGATGGACAGATATCTTTTTTCGGCCTTATGTACTATGTTACTATGTAACTATGTAATTGGTCTTCCAGCTCTTCGTTATGCTCAAATTTACTTTTTCCAGCCTCTTATTGCTACTTGTCCCAACTTTTTTGGGATTTGTTGATACCGTGAAAATTTGGATCAACGTATTTTTCCTTTAAAATGATACATTTACTCGGATTAAACGTTTGAGCTGTCATCTACGTTCTATTACAAATAAAATATTGACATTTGCCATCTCCACATCATTGCATTCAGTTTTTATTCACAATTTGTTTAGTGTCCCAACTTTTTGGGAATCCGGTTTGTATATATAGCATACCTTGCTAAAAAAAAAAAAGTTACTGCTGACAGAAAGGTGTCACACATGACATCTGAGATTGCTGTGTATGAGACTACATAGCTGCAGACTGGTCAGAGTGCCAATGCTGACCCAGGCAACTGATGAAAGTGTCCACAGGGGCTACATGAGCATGAAAACAGGACTATGGAGCAATGGAAGAGAGTGGCATGGCCTGAAAAATCACAAGTGGATGACCTGGTATATGTGTCACGTACCTAAGGGAAGAAGCCAAGCCGAAAGAGGCAATGCAATGCTCTGGGCAATATGTTATGGCCTGTTGTAGCCTATCCCCTTAGATATTCAACATGCTGCTGTAGCACATGGTTATTATTCAACCTAACAGCTCTGCCATTACCCTCTGACCATTCTCTTAAATTATTGATCTATGCATTTGATGTGCAACAAGGGCATGAAAAAACTCCTGCATTGAAATTAAAGTGTAACTGCCATTTCAGTGTATTTTTAATATATAGAGTAGGGACCGGGGTGTTAAATATTTGCATAATATATTTTATTAGGGAAACATGCTTCTTTGTATTAGAAAATACGGTATAAAGATTCTTCTTAGTAAAGCTCCGAGCATCGCTAAGGAGAGTCTGTCTTCAGTCTTCAGCATTCTACTGAGCACTGAAGACGCCTGTGTGTAACAAGTCAGATAGGCACAGTGATGGGCAGTGATAGGGCACATGTACATGGTCAGGGAGGGACTGGGGCAGTGATAATAGGCAGGCTGGAAGCATCTGTGTGTCTTCAGGGCTTAGTAGAACTAAAGATTGAAGACAGACGCTCCTTAGCAACAGTGTTAGAGATTAGCTAAGAAGACAATTTACCCAGAAACATCTTTCACTAAAATAATTGTATTACAAAAAAGTCTCTACACCTTATATTAAGACAGTTAAGACAGTTCCACTTTAACATACGTTTACAGATAACATGTCTTGCATCCCCTACTAGGGGACCTAAGGATCTTACTGCATACTGTTTTATTGTGGAATATAATGTATACATTTGGTCTTCTGCACCCTCTAAAGGGCAGTTGCACTGCTACAGTATATTAAGGGGGTTGTCTGACTAAAAAATTCACTCCTGCCAGCAATTGTGATAAACAATAAAAGAATGCATACTAGCCTATTGTATCCAATGGTACCACTCCCTACTGCTGCAAAAGTAATGTCATCTTCTACAGGCCCTACTACACTGGCAGATTATCGCTATGATCATCGCTAATAAGCGTTTGTATGAACACTTGTTAGCGATGATCTGGCAGTGTAATACTGCCGCCGATTACCCGATGAACAGGCAAACGTTTGTTCATCAGGTAATCGGAGTCAACATGTTTAAAAAAAATCATTTGCCGGCGGCAGATCACGCCATGTAATCAGCACTCTGCCGCGGGCCCTCAGTGAATCAGTATGGGGATGAGCGATGGTATTAGCAATTGCTCGTCCCCATACTGAGGAGGAGCTCACTGCATGTAATAGCAGCGGTCTCCTCTACTAGCGAGCAGGCGATTGCTGGAAAGGAATGCTTCCTGCTACTTCTGCAGGTATAATAGAACCTTTAGACACCCCTGTACCAATCACTATCCTCAGCTGTATGACTGTAGCAGTTACGTGAAGTATACAGTCACGTCATTGCCGCAGCCAAACAAAAAAAAATAAACAACATGGAGAATCCGAGTCATAGCACGGGAAGCAGTGGGGATGAGATGGGTGAGTATGCATTTTTTTATCATTTTATCACAACAGCCAGCTGGGGGGAATTTTTTGAATATACGTAGGACAAAGCCTTTAAGAAATGTAGCAGGACAGCATTTTGCACCTAAACATTTTTTTTAAAGGTGGATACTTAATTTAAGGCTCCATTCACACATCCGCAACGTGTTTTGCGGATCCACAGGGCCGCGGATCCGCAAAACACGGTAAGCGGCAATGTGCGTTCTGCATTTTGCGGACCGCACATTGCTGGCACTAATAGAATATGCCTGTTCTTGCCCGCAACTGCGGACAAGAATAGGACATGTTCTATTTTTTTGCGGAACGTAAGTGCGGACCCGGAAGTGCGGATCCGCAATTCCGTGTCCGGGCAGCACATCGTGCTGCCCCATAGGAATGAATGGGTCCGCAATTCCGTTCCGCAAAATGCGGATCGAAATTGCGGACGTGTGAATGGAGCCTAATGTGATTTTTTTTTTTACCTAAACTCTTATATTTTTAAAAATATTGAAACAAAAGGAAATAAGGTAAAAATAACTAAAATGAGTGACTAGAAATTTAACTTGAGAGTTTAATTTTTTAGCATTATGATTATTGTAATATCTTCATAATGCAGGATTTTTCTAATATGATATTAAGCAAAAGTTCAAGTGTTTATGCATATCCATAAATATAGACAAAATCCTCGGAGGACGCGGCTGTCGCTTTTGTGTATAAAATGTAATAACACTGGGATAAAGCATTTGCTACATTACAATATTACACAGTGAACCAAGGGACTTGGTTAAGTGAGGTTACAATTACTTTCCACTCTTTTATTTATCTAGCATATTTAGTGCTGGCAAGTGTTCAATATGCAATGCTTCAAAGCTCCTGCAGGCACTAAGTATCTGATATTAATACAAGCTCAAAGATCTAGTTGGAATGACAAGATGCTCAGTAATAAGAAGGGCAGCTTCATAATCCCTGTGCAATATTCAGCAATATGTGATAGAGACGTTGTGTTCCATTCAAATCAGATGGGAGATGGCTATATTGTTTGTTACCATAGCTCCCTTCTTTCTAGAGTCATTGCTAAGCCGGAAGCAAGTTGATAGCTATCATGATAGCATCCAGTCTCCCAGTAATGATAAGGGCTTAGACCTCCATTCCAATGTTCCAACCATTGGTATGACCCTAAGCTTAATTAGGAATGATAGGAAATAAAATCTATGTATACGTATGTATGTGAAACAGTTTGGGGGGGTATGTGAATTATTATATTTGGCAAATCAATATATTAATACACATCAGAAATGAAACCTGGATAAACAGTGCCACGCAAATTCTTGGTATCACCCTACAGCTGTGATGGCTAACCTCCTCAACTCCAGCTGTGGTAAAACTACGACTCCCAAAATGCACACTTGCTTGGCTGTTCTCAGAACTCCATAGAAATGAATGGAGCATGCTGGGAGTCGTAGTTTCACCACAGAATCATGAATGAGTCATAAAAACCTAAAAAAAACATAGAGCCAAGTATTCAGTGGTGCTGCCCAGGAACAGCACTAAGTTCCTCACCGTCTCACATCTGGAATGCAACAGAACATCCTGCCAATGAATCTACATCAGACGCAAAGTACAACTTCAAAAATCAGCATCTCCATCAGTGGTTCCTTTAATAATTCACTCCAGTATGTACAATTAAATCTACAACGTTTTGCCAAATCTTAGCCGTACTCAAGCATGGTAAAGGCCAGCTTAGGGGTAAGTCAGCGCTAAGGCCAGTCATTGGCGCATGTAATGCGATCTGTGCCAAAAGTTTAAATACATGGACCGAACTGACGTAAAGACTGCCCAGAACCCGTGGAGCTGGAACCGAGCAGCAGGGAACAGGCAAGTATGCTTCTCTTCATAGGTCCGTAGAAGGGTTGCCAACCAGAATCTTTCTTTTTTCTGGACAACTTATCCTAAAATCACAGATTGGAAAGCGTTAATGAATAATAAAGATTATAAGTGATCAATATACTGATAAGAAATCATTACCAGCATTTACTGTAAAATGATGATAATTACCACCCAAATAATCTAATCAATTACCACCAGCTTCTAAAAAAAAACACACGGACACATCAATTTTTTTTCACAGGCACAAAAAAAAAAAAGATGCCTATTTTTACGAACTGTTCCGAAATTCCTGGAAGGTTGGCAACTCTGGTCCATAGGGGTGGGGTGTGGAAATTAAGTCAATCCTGGAAAACAAACCCTGTGATGCTATATTGTCAAATGAATGTAGTTTTTTTCTGTGAAATATTGTAAGGGTGGAAAATATACTTTTATTCGTTAACATGTCATGTTTTTATGCCTAGAAGGAGTCACTTTAGCTTTATTTTTGGACAAGCTGCTAGATATTTTGGGAATCATGCATTACCCTTAATTTAATATTTGCAAGAAAACATTTTCTTCAAATGCTATATGAGATTAAGATTTTCTTAAAGGATTAAGCTAAAATTCAGCGGGCTTGCACAGTGGTCATGTCCAGGGGTCATGTCAGCTTGTACATTGGACGTTGCAGTACCCTGAGTCTGACAAGAGTGGCCTGCAACTGATGTGCATAAATACAGTTGCCTGGGAGCATGGTGTCCCTAGAAATTATGTTCAAATGTTGGCAATTACTTAATGCTTTAGACAAAATGATTCTATGTTGTGAATTTTACATGTATGTTGGATTTAAGAAAAAAAAAAGTCAACGCCATGCTTTACAAAAGTGGTTTAACTGCTTATTGACACAGCACGTTTGGATTCTGCTGCATTGGGACTGACTTTTGAGATGCTAACCTGCTGGTGGTCAGTTGATCGTTGCCAATATGGTAGCTGAACCTCACCCTGCATCCTTGGCAGCGCAGCAAACGACTGGTTGGCCATGGTTGTGCCGAGGCCATTCTAATGTGCAGCCCCTTCCAGTAGGACACAATGTGAGACAAAAAATATCTTCATCTTTAAATTATTTTTTATACAGCAAGAGATGGATTATCTGGATAAAGAAAAAAACGTGTTGTTCTGCAAAAATCCAGACAACAAATAACCATCTCAGGTTCTGATATCTGAACAATGCCATATCCAGGACCAGGTGTACCCCAGAGATTGTCTATGTAATGTGAGGAAATCCTTCAAGATTCAACCCTATTAAGTCAGGCATACTGCTTGGTAGGGTCAATCCTGCTAATTAAAATGATACCTGTCTTGTGTAAATGAAGGCTTCAGCTTGGATCTCCACAGTGCTCTAGAGGAACCCAGGCGTGGCTGTGTCAGTTCAGTCCACCAGTCTTTATGCTGTGAATCCTGGACAAATGTTGCGGCACTTGTGGTTAAAAACTCCAAATCTTTATTTCAAGAGCATAAAAACATCATGATGCAATACAAATTTATTTTTTATTTTTTTTAAAACCTACGTGTTTCGGATAAAACACATCATCCTTCCTCATGGCTAGAAAAGATGATATGTTTCATCGGAAGTGAGTAGATTTTTTTATGTTGTTTATTTTTTTGTATTGCACGATGACGTTTTTATGCTCTTGAAATAAAGATTTGGAGTTTTTAACCACAAGTGCCAGAAGATTTGTCCAGGATTCACAGCATACATAGATTTTATCAGCAGGATCGACTTGCTGACAGGTGCTCTATAATCATCTCCTTATAGTTCTAGACTCAGCAGGTTGTTAATATTAGTTATTAATTAGTTATTAAAACACCAAGTTAGATTTAGAGAAGATTGAATGCATGAGACAGTACAGTGATGCATCAGAACAACTTGATTTTATATATATATATACATATATATATATATATATATATATATATAGCGCATTAACAATCCATTTTTGAAAAGGATGGAGATGACATTCAGATTCTGTCTTGAAAGCAAAGAGCGTGCCGATGAGCTATCTGCAAGGTGTCTATGAATATGTTATCAGGATCACAGAGTCTTCAATAATAAGGCTCCTTCCACCATACAGCACCATTAACACCTGCACTGTATATTTGGAGGAGATGACCTTTTGTAACATTTTCAATGATAAGCCTGCTTATTTGAAGCATGTTTAACATTTACATTTTTGAAAATGTTCATTCTCTTTTGCCATAAGGCAGAGGAATATTTACCTGCCCTTAGCTATAGTTTCAGAGCAATATATCTGGTGCAGAGGTGGAAATAGAAGTTCGGAAATGTCCTAAATGTACCTAAATGTACTGGCTATATATCATGAAAACAGTATCCGTTGCTCCTGCTTGCTGGGCATGCCAATATGGAGATCTCAGAATGCATATGAGGATAGATACAAGGGCAATAGCATGATCTATACCCGCTTACTGCTGCCCCAAGAAGCTAAAATAAAAAATATAGAATTGTTTTGTACACCTTTCAGACTGGTACTAACTCCATTTATCAGGTAAATTAGGTACAACTTGGGATAGTACCACACCAAAACATGTTACACAGTGCTATATAATTACTAATACATTTTACCTATTTGGAGCACAGCGGGTACAGATCATGTTTTTATCTTGGCATCTATCCTCTTATGTATTCTGGGATCTCCACACCAGAACACCCAACAGGCAGGAGCAGCAGCTACACCAGGTGAATATTATTCTGGTGAGGATATATAGCCAATTTTATCTCTAATTTTACACTGGGGTATTACACTATGTAGCGCTTTTGGTGCTTTTGTTCTCTAGAACCATGCACTGATGGCTCGGCTCAGGTCCTGTAGAATTATTGTGATAGGGGATATCCTGCTTCTATATACTTATATCAGTGGAAGTAACCTGTACTTTACAGGTGCCCATATACATCAACATGCATCTATGGACACCTACTGTCCTCCGGGACCAAAAGCATGGCTCTCTGGTACAAAATAGTAGAAATGGGGCATGATCAAGAGTCACCCCCCTCATAAGCTTAACATGTCATAATAAGGTTCTGCCCAACATACACTTAGGCTCCATGATTGGCATGTATATGTCAGGAAATTCTCCAAACATATATCCCCACATGCTCAATGGGAACTAATTGCAAATATATAGAGATATATATGTGTACTCTGAATGAGTGCTCGGAGCACAGTGTGATCATAGCCTAAAGCTGGCCATGGACATTTAATAGCTGTTCGGCCGACAGCTATCTCTCCTATATCCCTCCTGCTTCCCCATACACGTTCATGTTCAGCTCGGCTGAACATTTATGTGTATACTATGAAAAATCTGCTGTCAGACACTTCTCGTGGTCGAAAAAAACAAAAGGATAAGGAGAAAATATTAATTTTGCCCGATCCTTGTCTCTTTTGACATCATCTGTCGGGGAGAGTCATTATTGTGTTAACCTAATCCACTGTTCTCAGTGTGTTCAGACGACAAAAATATAAGTATATGGCCTACTTATAGGTGGTCGTACCCATTAGATGAATGTTGGCTGAACCTGCCAACCATCCAGTGTGCATAGAGTAACCCAGACTTTCCCCTAACCACAGTTGTCAGGCAAAGTAGGGTCAAGCTACTGGCTTTCAACATGCCCATACTTCTGTTCTCTCCCTTCCATAGATGTCTGACAACAGGTTAGTCCTATAGGAACCCATAAACTTCTGCCCAAGCTAATTGTCCATATGAATGTGGGGTTCAGGAGGACTATCTGTCAGTCAAACTTCAGCTTCAGATATTCAAAGTGTACAGCCAGCTGAAAGGCTATGTACTCTTTCAGGGGCAATTTTTTGTGATTGCATTTTACTCATTTTGGGCTGCAAATTATTTTTCAGTTTTTGAATTTACTTTATTAAAAATGTTCAGCCATTTCTAAGATAAAGGTAAAATCTGTAGGTTTGCAAACTGTGACTTTATGTTAATCTCATCTGTCAGCTTATGTACACTCAATTAAGATATATTATTATCAGTTTGATAAGAATTGAGCTATAATGAGTGTTTATGAGGTCAGGTGATCAGAGATAAGAGCTATACATGAGCCATCAGAAGACAGGATTCAAAGAAAACACTGTGGCAGCTTGCAAACTGATTTTAACTCTTGCATCTCAGAATCTGTTGAACATTTTTAATAAAGACCAATTGAGAAAATTATTTTAAGCCCAAAATGAGTAACATGCAATCATTAAAAATTTGCCCCAAATGTAGGACACCTATGTCTTAGTAGACAGAGGCAAAGGGCACCAGACTGAACTCTCTAAATGGCAGAAGAGATTATCAGCAATTTACAAAATCACTGCCAGTTATATGATTGATCAAGATCAATAAGTGACTGCCACTAAGTTTGATATTGAACCCTTGAGGATCACAATCAATAATATAATATACAAAAAGGACTCAAAAGACTACATTCAATAGGGAGGTAAGAATACGCCATTTAGCAGGTAAAATGATATATTTGTTAATAAATATTATTAACTCCAATATGAATTTTGGAAGAAAAAAAATTGATGGCTTGAATATAATTAAAAATTCCAATTCAAGATGTTTGTGATGGTAACTCTGTACGTCCATTTTGTAGTGCAGTACCACAACTGCTGCAATGTTTAAAGCTAATATGATAATCCTAATATAAAATAGTATCATATTCCTACTTACTAGAGAATGTTTTTCAATACTGCTTTACCTGTGCATGGATTTAAAGTTATAACCTAAACAGGAATTCCAAGTTGAGTTTACTACATTAAAGGAATTGTCCATATTTAGAACATCATTATGAGATATGAATCTGACAAAAGGTGGGGAGCAATCTTATTTTGGTAGACTGAATCTGAGGTCTTATCAAATAAATAATAGTACATGCTTTAATTTTATTTTAGAATTCCACTGTACTTTGTTATCCATATCAGCCAAATGAAAGTATCAGAATCGGGGCCAGATTGGCCGGTCAGAGTACCAGAGAGTCCCCCAACTGGTCCAGACTCTGTCACAATAATGGTCCCTAAGGTCCAGCAGAAGAAATCCCCTTTGGAGCTGACATTGGAACCAATCAATTGCCACTAGGGTCTGTTTCTTAAGGGTTGACTGACAAATAACCTATTTGACCTTATTGATGATATGTCCTGTGTGTGCCACGACAATTGGAAGAGGACACATGCATTTTCTAGGTATAAATTAATTGAATTTGAAATGGAATGTAAATTCAATTAGACTGCGTTTCATACATGTTTTTTTTTTCATATTGGGGTCAGATCCTAGTACAAGGGATAAGGGAAATATTCTCTTAAATTTAATTTTTCTATGTTTGTGAGAGTTGGCCTCCTAAATCCCCGTATGCACTTTGAGGTCAGCTTGAGGGTCTCCATTAAATAAAGATTCATCACACAAAATGTGATACTAGAGTCAATGGGTTATGATATTTCTGATAAAGATACACTGGCCAATTGCAAATTTTAAACATTTTATTGATTTATTTTCTTATAGAATTGTTTGCTTTTTAGATTTTTTTTAAAATTTTACAATACATTAAAATGTATATTGTATGTGCTCATATTTTGCAATATGAGTCCTGCATTAGAGTCAATCTGGCAGCTGATTCTGTTAGTGTTGAATGCCGATATATGTATTTTTGTAATCCAGTACATCCATTTACAAGGTACACATACGTACAATAAGACATATGCATGACTCATTCCAGATACACAAACAATACAGATCTGTTCTTGATGACCAATTAGTGCAGGACTTATCTTACAAAGTGTAGGAGCATAACATTATTTCTTAAAACCAGAAGAACCTAGTTAAGCACCAAAACTTCCTTCTAAAATTATTACCATCATTTTGAAGAATCAATGATTATGTGGTATTGTAGAAATAGTATTTTTGTTTGGTGGCAAATGGGCACCTTATTTTGAGAAAGTTGTTCAGAAGGGGAGAGGTGGTTCTTTTTGTGACACTGCTGCACTGTGCTGTCCTCAGCAACTCCTTGGGGTGGTGACTAATTGCCCCCGTAAATCACTGCACTGCAGTGTGCTACTACGTTTATTTTTCTGACAGTAATTTAGTGCTTGCTCTTTTCCACACTTGTCATTGCATGTTTTTCTTCACATTAAAAGCCAGTAGAGAAAGGACAGTAATTAACTGTGTGCAATACATACTCCTGGAAGCTCTTTCATCATAGTGTGATAATTGTACTTGGTGTCTGTCAAGGTAACCTCTCCATTTCAAGGCTCCGCGCAGTACTATTTGTCAACCTTGTCCTAAAGCTGGCGCATTGACTGTTGTTTAGTGCATTCCAAGTAGAATACCTATTTGTCCAAAGAGTAGGTCATTTATTCTTAAGGATTGGGTGTCAAAAATGTTAGCCTAATTTACACAAGATAAAATATTCCTAATATAATATTCATACACCTGGATTCTCGGTTAAAGCAAACTCAGAATTTGTTTGTTATGTTGAGGAGATAGATCACACCAGCGAACACAGAAGAGATGCCCACATAACACAAAGAAAAGAGCAATGCTATTTTACAAGATAATATTATTATTATTCATTATTAAAGCGCCATTCATTCCATAGCACTGTACATATGAGAAGAGGTATACATACATAATACAGACAATTGCACTAATCATAAACAAAACAAGTTAAAAACTGGTACAGAAGAAGAGAGGGCCCTGCCCGTGAGGGCTTACAATCTAAATGGTATGGGAGAAGGACACAGTAGGTGCGGGTGAAGTTGGTCATTGCAGTATAGAGGCAGCAGGGTCACTCGTTGTAGGCTTGTCTGAAGAGGTGGGTTTTCAGGTTTCTTTTGAAGGATTCCACTGTAGGTGAGAGTCTGATATGTTGGGGTAGCGAGTTCCAGAGTATGGGGGATGCGCGGGAGAAATCTTGGAGGCGATTGTGGGAAGAGGTGATAAGAGGAGAGAAGGAGGTCTTGTGAGGATCGGAAAGTGCGTGTGGGGATGTATTGGGAAAGTAGCTCAGAGATGTAGGGAGGGGACAGGTTATGGACGGCCTTGTATGTATTTGTTAGTACTTTAAAGTAAATTCGCTGGGCAATGGGGAGCCAGTGAATTGGCAGAGGGGTGAGGCAGAGGAGTAAAAGGGTGAGAGGTGGATTAGTCGGGCAGCAGAGTTGAGGATAGATTGGAGGGGTGCAAGAGTGCTAGATGGAAGGCCACAGAGGAGAATGTTGCAGTAGTCTAGGCGGGAGATGATGAGGGCATGTACAAGCGGATGCGGAAGATGTTTTTGAGTTGGATGTGGCAGGTGGTGGAAAGGGCTTGGATGTGCGGTTGGAAGGAAAGGGCAGAATCCAAGGTCACTCCAAGGCAGTGGACTTGGTTGACCGGGGATAGTGTGCAGCCATTGATCGTGATAGAGTCTGTTGGGGGGGTTGAGCAAGATGGGGGAAAGATGATGAATTCTGTTTTATCCATGTTAAGTTTTAGGAAGCGAAAGGCGAAGAAGGATGATATAGAAGATAGACATTGTGGGATTCTTGATAGTAAGGTGGTGATGTCTGGACCAGAGAGGTAGATTTGTGTGTCGTCAGCATAAGAGTGATACTGAAAGCCATGGGACTCTATGAGCTGTCCCAGGCCAAAAGTGTAGATAAAGAAGAGCAGGGGTCCTAGGACAGAGTCTTGCAGGACACAAACAGAGAGGGAATGAGACGAGGAGATGGTGCGAGAGTGGGAGACACAAAATGTCTCAAGGGTTTCTTTAATTTAGAGATGTGTTGGGCCCTCCAAACAGAGCAATGCTTATTTGATGGAGACAACCTCCTTAATAAATTAATAAGTATATAATTTAAATGGCTGGAGCTACATGGCAACTATGGCTGTGACACAAGTTGTAAGGCCCAAGATGACATTACAACATAGCCCGAATCGCAAGCAAATAAAGTGTATGCAAGTTGTTGCGACTGTGACCTGCAAGCGATATTCAGCAAGCTTGGACCATGGTAACTTGCAGGTGACAATACAACCCTATTCACTTTTGTTACTTGCGATTCGTCTTGTACCACACTGTGATCTTTGGTTGCGTGACGTGTGTCGTGAACCAAGTCACCGTGTAGCCCCAGCCTTAAAGTTTGCCATGCCTAACATTTTCTATAGTTATGGCGGGAGCATTGTGTCATTCATAATGTTGCATACAGCATGTTTACTGTTATACAACTTTAAAGGGGTTCTCTGAGATTTCCATACTGATGGCCTATGCTTAGTATAGGTCATCAATATGAGATTGGTCAGGGTCCTACTGCAGGCTGTAGAGCTCCATGAGCACTTATGGAGTGAACGTCATGTTTATTGGTCACATGGCCCAGGTGTAGCTGAATCCCCTTTAAGTGAATAGGGCTGAGCTTTAATACCAAGCACAGCTGCTATCAAATTGACAGAATTGTGCTTGGTAAGCTACAAGAAGGCTGCGGTGTTCACAGAAGCTCCAGTTCTGTGAACTTACCAGTGGACTCCTGTCTACGATTGTTTACGGACAACTCTGCCAAAGACAAAAGCGAGGACCATTCCTCCTGGTTCTCAGAGACAAAACGCCTTTCAGAATCTGGACACAAATTGAATCCCACAATCCGAGACCACGTCAGAGGGAATGCCATGAAGTTTCACAATGTTGTCAGCAAACACTTGCGCAAGTGTTTTAGCATTAGGTAAGCCAGGCAATGCTATAAAGTGCACCATTTTACTAAAATGATCAACTACCACCAGAATAACTGTCTTTCCAGATGAATTAGGCAGATCAGTAATAAAATCCATAGACAAGTGAGTCCATGGTCTGGACGGTATTGGCAACGGAAGTAGAGATCCAGAAGATCGAGTATGTGTTACCCTTGTGCGTGCACAGATACTACAGGCCGACACATAGTCCTCAACACACTTTATGCAACCCCGGCCAACAGAATCTACGAGAGATGAAGTCGGCAGTGGATCTACTCCCAGGGTGTCCCGTAATAACTGTACAGTGATGTTCCTCAAACACCTTATGAAACAATTCTGATGGAACAAACAATTTCCCAGAGGGGCAAGACTCCGGTGCATCTCCATAAGCCTCTAACACCTTCACCTCTAGGGTATAGAGCAGATATCACCACCCTCTCCGACAGTATCGGACTCATATTTATAAAATCACCACCTCCCGGAAAACTACGTGACAAGGCATCTGCCTTGACTTTCTTAACCCCAGGACGATAAGTGACAATTAAAATGAATCTGGTGAAAAACAAAGACTATCTGGCCTGCCTCGGGTTTAGTCGTGTAGCCGACTCCATAGAAGCCAGATTTTTGTGATCTGTGTACACCGTGATCAGATGAATTGACCCTTCCAACCAATGACGCCACTCCAAAGCCAACCTTATGTCCAGCAACTCTCTTTTACCCACATCGCAATTTCTCTTAACGAGTCCCTGCGATAAGACTGCTTCTACCCCCACTTCCACAATGAAAGGTTGTGATACATCCGGGTGCACCAATATAGGAGAAGAAGCAAAGCACTCCTTAACCGCAGAAAAGGCTCGCAACGCCAAATCAGACCACACTGAAACATCCGTCCCTTTCTTAGTCATGTCTGTTAAGGGTTTCATCACTGTCGAATAGTTCTGGATACATTTTCGGTAATAGTTGTGAACCCCAAAAAACGCATAAGAGCCTTCAGATTTTCTCTGGATCCAATCGAAAACCTGAAGATGACAGCAGGTAGCCCAAGAATTGCACCTCATGTACAGCAAAAACACAGTTCTCTAATTTTGCGTGCAATTTATTATCTCTTAGGATCTGTAGCACCTGTCTAACGTGATCCTGATGAGTCTCCACGTCTGGAGAATAAATTAGTATATCATCCAAATACGCAACAACAAACCTCCCCACCAGGTGATGAAAAATGTCATTCACAAAATGCTGGAAAACCGCAGGAGCATTGGTCAACTCAAAAGGCATGATCAGGTTCTCAAAGTGGGGTATTAAAACCGTTTTCCATTCATCCCCTTCCTTGATCCTGACCAGATCATATGCCCCCCTTGAGTCCAACTTGGAGAACACCTTGGCATCAACAATCTGGTTAAACAAATCAGGAATTACAAGAAGCGGGTAAGGATCACTAACAGTAATCCGATTGAGCTCATGGACATAGATAGATAGATAAATATGAGAGAGAGATAGATAAATGATATATATGACATAGATAGCTAGATATGAGATAGATAGATAGATAGATAGATAGATAGATAAATTTGAAAGAGAGGCAGAGAGAGATAGATATATGATATATATGACATAGAAAATAGATAGATAGATAGATAGATAGATAGATAGATAGATGATAGATATGACATAGATATGAGATAGATCTGAAAAAAGCGCAGGCAGCGCTCAAAATAAGTGAAAAGTCTTGTCAAGCCAAGACTCCATAGAGAGAGCTGAAACGTTGCTGTCGCATGGGTTAATAAATCACCCACTTTTTTCACTTATTTTGAGTGCTGCCTTCGCTTTTTTCCGATCTATTTAGTAAGACCGTGGTCCCTGGTCTTTTGAAGGTATTGCACCTTCAATTTGTTTGTGTGCTGCACTTTGATTTTTCTTTTGTACTATTTAGATATGAGATAGATAGATAGATAGATACATAAGAAAGGTCTGGCAGTACTCCCTTTAAAGTATTAGAAAGTAGGGTGCCCGCGGTGATCCCTCGATTCAGGACGGTGACTAGACAATAAAAGTCCACAGCACTCCTTGGAGAATGAAAAAAATTTGCTATTTATTCACACATATCAAGTCACTTGATATGTGTGAATAAATGGCACATTTTTTTCCTTCTCCAATGAGTGCTGCAGACTTTTATTGTCTAGATAGATAGATATGAGATAGATAGATAGAAATATAGATAGATATGAAAGATAAATAGATAGATATGAGATAGATAGATAGATAGATAGATAGATATTAGATATCCCCAAAAAATAAAACACAAGCGGCACAGCAGGAGCAATGTGAATGACGCTGTGCCAGCAGCTGTGGAAGTGATCCAGCATCCAAGTAACTAGAAAAGAAAATTCCACGCTGTTCCCAAAAGTTGTTCAAAGGATTTTTAATTAGATAGATTATAGGTAGATAGATAGATAGAAGATAGATAGATAATAATAATATAGATTATATTATATTTAGACAATTGTGTTCCAGGCAGCAAATAGTAAAACAAAAAAAAAACTGCTACAGTGTGTGTGTGTGTGTGTGGGGGGGGGGGGTCCTGTATATTCTCTGCAGGCTTCTCTCCTGTACCTGCAGCCCTTGTCATTTATTGCAGCACAGAGAGGAGAGAGGGGCCGATGTTCTGTGATATTTCCCTACCCGTGAAATTTCCCTAGCCGCATCACTTCCTGTTGTGACGTGGCCGCACCAGACATGACGTTCCCATCTTTGGAAGGAAGTGTGCCGCACCGCGCAGGTGCACAACGACGGGGTAGGGAAATTTCACACCAGAGTTGAGGAGAAGGACCCGACTAATGCACTTGCGCCTTACCTCTCAGCTGGCTCCAGATGATCAGACACCTCGCGTGCGCAGTGATTGGTAGGGAGATCCATCAGAACTCCCTACCCCTCACACTGCGCAGGCGGTGTGATCGGATGGATGTTCGGTATAAGAGATCTCCCTGTCCGCTGGTGCGCACGTTCGGTGTATCCCGACAGGAGTAGTTAGCCGCGATTGGCCTGTAATTTTTCCCTACCCTCTAACCACTGCTGAGGCTCCCGGCACATGCACAGTGTCGGCCGGTGTCCAGCTGAGAGGTAAGGCGCAAGCGCATTAGGTGGCCCATTCTCCCCAACTCTGGTGAGAAATTTCCCTACCCCGTCGTTGTGCACCTGCGCGGCGCGGCACACCTCCTTCCAAAGCTGGGAACGTCATGTTCGGTGCGGCCGCTTCACAACAGGAAGTGACGAGGGTAGGGAAATTTCACGGGTAGAGTAAATATCACGGAACACCGGCAGCAAATATGTCAGGTCATTAGAGGGTGACATTCTGAACTCACCAGGAGCAGAGGAGGCCATTACCTTCACAGTGCAGGGCCTCCCTCTGGTGAGAGAGAGGAAGGGAGCGTGGCCAAGGTCTGCCTGACTGCTGTGGAGCCGGTGCTATGGATGCAGCACCCAGCTCCTCACTACAGCATAAGGACCCTGCTGGCTACAGTGGGCAGGAGACCAGGGACCAGCGCTCCTTGCTGTACTGTCTGTGCTCTTCTCAGGTGCAGCCACCAGCTCTCTTCCACTTCTGTCTAGGCAGCTCAGCAGGGGGCCCCATTTAGCGCAATTGCCCTGTTCCCCCCCCAACGCCAGCCGTGTCTAAGAGTTATGTCTTTTTTTTTTTAACTAGATATGCCACTGGCGATTTGGAAGGTCTTATGTGCCCTTTAGCCAAACTCTCAGTAATATATACTCCCATTCTTTCGGGTCCAGAAAGGTTATACAACCTAGATTTGGGTAACTTAGCTCCGGGAATAAGGTTGATAGGACAATCATATTCCCGATGCGGAGGTAAATCCTGGCATCCACTTTCAGAAAATACATCGGCAAAATCAGATATAAAAGAGAATAATGTTTTAGTGGTTAAAGCAGGAAAAGATGTATTCAGACAATTGTCAATTCAATAATCACCTCAATCCAGAATCTGTCTAGCTTGACAATCGATGGTTGGATTGTGCTGTCTTACCACGGTAAGCCCAGAACCACCCCTCCAAGAGTCAGATGGGAATTAGATGTCCCCTTTTTTTATTTCTTTTTGACGCTGAATGCATTGACATACATCGATAAAATGTCCCTTTTGTCCGCAGAAAAAAACACACTCCCTTCCTACGACTTATACGCTTAAAAGCAGATCCAGGAGTGGCTCCCCCTAATTGCGTCCCCAGACGTAAACCCAGGAGTATCTTCACCCAAAGTGTCAGAGGAAGACGATATGTTATATTATAGTACGTCCTGAGAGTGGGGGCCCCTAGATCTCTCTCTCTCAGGCATCTATCAATGCGTACTGCAAGAAATATAGCGGCTTCCAAAGACTCTCTGATTCTCATGAAAGGCCAAAGCCTCCTTCAGCCTCTCTGATAATCCCTGACAAAACTGACTATAGAGAGCCGGATCGTTCCACTCAGTATCCACCGTAGCCCACCTCCTAAACTCAGAGCAATAGATCTCAGCAGAACGCTCTCCCTGATGAAGGCCACGTAGCTTGGTCTCAGCCAGGGAAGTCTGATCCGGGTCATTATAGATGAGACCCAGAGCTTTGAAAAATTCATCCACAGACCGGATAGACTGCGATCCGGTCGGCAGAGAAAAAGCCCATGACTGAGCGTCCCCCTTAAGCAATGAAATAACCACACCAACCCTCTGAATCTCATCCCCAGATGAGTGTGGATGTAGCCTAAAATGCTATTTGCATGCTTCCCTAAACAAAATGAAATGATCACTTCCCCCAGAGAATCTGTTCGGGAGGGGAACTTTAGGCTCGAGGCCTGGTAACCACCACCACCACTAGGACTAGTAGCCTGTGGTCTCTGGATCTGTGAGACAGTCGTGCAGAGGTCAGCTACCTCCAAAGACAGCCCCTGCAGCTGTCCGGCCAGTGCAGCAATAGGATCCATTGCTATACTGAAACAAGCAAAAAATGACGGTTTTGGCAGTTTATAATGTCACGTTCGGGTGTGGGAGGGAAACACCACACCGAACATAGGAAGCAAACTAGGGAAAGGAGATGGACACCTCCTAGTAAAACCCTAATCAAAGTCCAGACTAAACTACCAGTATGAACAGACCCCAGAGGTAGGTGAGTTCATATACCGGAATACCTAATGTCTCCCCTATAGGACCCTGGAACTAATGTCAGGACTGAGTCTCCCTCAGGCTTTAATACAAATGACAGGGAAATGCAACACACAAAATAACCCAAACAAAATACAAAAGGGAAGGAAAACACTTAAATTCAAGTGGCCATGGCAGCAGCAGGAACTCAGCCGAGATCCACACACCAGCTATCCACAACTCCAACAGAATCTATAAACCACATAGCATAGTGGGAGAAACAACAATAAATAGAGAAGGTTAAATGACCATAATAGCCACACCTGGGTAAAGAAGGTATGGCAAGCACCAGAAACAACACAGACGTCATTTGATCCAAACGGAAAACATGTTAGATCAAACCACGTGTTGCAAGTCTCACCGATCTCCTGCCACCTATCGTGGGAACGTCCTTGACACTGGTAAGCGCAGAGGCTTCCTCAAACAGCTGATCGGCGGGAGTGCTAGGAGTTTGACCTCCACCAATGTCATATTGATGGCCTATGCTGATGATAGGCCATTACTATGAAAATCCTGGAAAACCCCTTTTTCCTTAGAAAGTTTTGATAGTATGTGGCTGCCACCAAAGATATGCTTTATATACTTGCATCCAAAATTTTACAAATCAAGCTCCAAGAGCATTTGGTCTTGAGCGGTCATGCTAAGTGCTCCTGAGTAGTCACCATTTTATTTATTGCTGGATTTTGTTAGCATTGCACATTGTAGGGGCCCGTTTACACTGCCTGTTCAGACGAGCATCAATGGATGAGGATCGGCCCGATTACGCAAGCCAATGCAAACTTTGAATTTAGGGGGGAACAATTGCTACTGCAGTCATCCATCTCTTATTCTGTTCCATTCATTACCGGCAGCACATCACTGATTGCACAGAGAGATCTGCTGCCAATAATCGGGCATCTTTCATCCTGATGAAAGATGCCCATCGGCCGATGAACGAGCACCTGTTCATTCATCGGCTGACCACCTGCTTGATTACAGTACATGGCAAAATGATCAGGATCAAGTGTTTGTATGGACACTTGCGCCCAATAATGGACCCTAAAAGTGTGCAGTCTGATAGGGTCAGAAGATTTTTTTATCCTTTTATCTGATAATACACTGCTCATACAGTGACTGGAATGTAAGAAGTTTAGTCCTCGATTTAAATTAAACTGTATGATAGAGCAGGAAAGGGAGCTCTATGCAAATAACGTTGTGACCATCACTCTTTAGACAAAAATAAATAGTTTAAGCTTGATAGTATGTGTATGAAGTATTGTATAGGCAGGTTCTTGCAGACAGAGCTCTGCTGAAAATATAACTTTGTTTAATTCTATTGACACAATGATCGGCAATGCTCTACCTCTGTTCGTCAACAGATTCTCTTCTGTACAAGATGAGAATTCCCTGCAGCTTTTGCCTATGGGAGAGTCTTTGGGGAACTGCAGGCAAGGCTGGGCTTACCTTGAGACCCCCAGCACTAGTAGCTTGTCCAGTGGGTACCACATTGTAACCCCTAGGCGACAACCTGTCTACAGCCTATAACTGTTGTGTCCTCTTCTGCTGTTCAAACCATGCTTTCCGGTCTGGCAGAAAACCTGGGCTTATATTTCCCAACCTAAGTTTCACTCTTGCTGGGACCACAGTGTCTTTTGCCCTTGCATTCCCATGCTATGGATTATCTGACATTCTGTCTCCAAAGATGGCACTTGAGGTCTCACCTTCCACATGCTATGCCAGTCAGCACAAAATGAAAAAACAGAGACACCGACTCACCACTCCATCCTTTCAAACTCACATAAAGTAAAACAACAAAATAAAACTTTGATGGACCATGTCCTATGGCAGCCATACCAACTGATGACTATGTATCTGTAGCTCTGGAGAAATAATAATAATATTTATTTATTTATCGCCAACATATTCCTCAGAGGGTTTATGTACAAAATCATACATTACATAGCAACACACATGTCAATAATTAAAACAAGGAGTGAGGGCCCTACCTCCAAGAGCTTACAATATATCAAGAGACATGGGTGATACAAAAGGTAAAAAGTACTTGTTTTGTACAATGGTCTGGCCATCTAAACAGAATAGATATAAATCTGCATGAGCCAGTCACCAGCCAATATCTGTAGTGCTTCTGAGTGCATGGGGTTTGGTGGATACAGTTGGATGATGGGTCAGGCTCTGAAGAATGAGGTTGGGGGAATGTGGTTATGGAGAGGAGTTAGATTAGGGGATGTGATGGGGCACCCTAAAAATATGTATTTTTAGGGGGCACCTAAAACTGTTGGATTGGTAATTAACCTAGTTGCTTGGGGTAGGGACACTGCCACCGCTTTACAGGTAGAGTGACAAAACTAGACCACCAGATAAGAGTAAAGATAGTGTTATCTCGTAATCACTGGAAAACAGATGTTGGCTTAAGGTGGATTTAGATGCCCAGATATTTGGGCAGATTATCAGGAATGAACATTCCTATGAACTCTCATTCTCGATAATCTGCCCATCTAAATGTTCCACAGATCAGCCTGAAATTGATAAGACAGCTCTATATGCTAGTTATGTGCCAGAGTCCACATGCTGTCTCTCAAGTGTTTTAAAACTTGCGCAGTGAATTCATTTAGTACATTCCTTCACGCATGTGAAGATCATTATTAATTTGCTTTTATCTTATTTGTAGCTATGTGGTAGATCTTTTGCAAGTAAAGCTCTGATCAAAATATGATGTGATCAGGATTTGCTACAGTATAGCCCTGATGAAAGGCTCCATCTCCAACATATGGCACTGAATGTTAAAAACAAAAAAACATATTACTTGGTACCTGTCCATAGAAAAGCACAGTCAAATACCTGGCGGATGGATGAACTTGGAAATAGTGTCAGGGGCATAGCTACAGTATAGGGGTTCAGAGGTAGAAGTTGCATTCAAACCCATATGCTTGAGGAGGCCCACATAAGAAGACACCAGTGTAATAGCTGGGGGCCCTGTCAGAGATTTTGCATGAGACCCAGAATGTTCATGTTACAACTTTGGACACAGATTTTGCAACGGTGCCTAGAAACATATGGATCGTGCATATAAAAACCCATTTATACATGGGTCGATGTACATGCAATTTTTGGACATTAACCTGATAATTGCCTGGTCTTGAGTGGAGGTGATAGCTGCATTTACATTCAGCAATCATCTCCTTGGTATGGAGATGATCACTACTGAGATCGCTTATCCCCAGACAGATTTATTGCCGTTGAAGAGGCTGCAGCCGAAATGATAACTTTATGTGCCAAGTAAAAGTTACATTTAATTGATAAACAAGTGCTTGCTCATTCTTCGGGTGATCAATGAGACCTTTATGCATTTGTACAAATGCTCATCCTCGATAATTGCTTTAATCCTTAGCCCATGTAAAAGATAGTAGTAGTTCTGTATAATTATTCCAGACTAATATCTGATATTTTTATTTTTTATTTTTTTATTTTTATTTTTTAAATCTGTTTATTAAAGTTTTACATATACATGCAAAGGTGAACAAAAATAATGACAAAAAGAAAGAACATTGCTCCCTCCCACCCAACCATCCCTATCCATGTTCATTCAAATCACAGAGCAATCACAATGGGATGTCAAGATGTTGACAGTGAAATAGGAGTACATCAACTAAGAACCTCCAGAAGACACCAGGAGGTATGTTCAAAATTAGAGTCTGGATTTATTTGTATTGGAAAGTGTATTAATAAAGATAAACAATTTTTCAAAGAAATGTTTTGTCAGAGTTTCTGTATGTGATTCAGCGAATGTATTGAAAATAACTCACTGCGGGGTCAAGAGGAATCTAATATTAAATTTCTGTCCAAAGTTCTAGAATTTTAGAGCAATCCCAGAAACGATGAAAGAGATCAGTATTAGGAACACCACATTTGGAGCATGAGTAGGTGGACATGTGCAACGTCCCACTAAGGTTTTAGCGTCTAGGTATGTATCCCTTGCCCCTTAGTAGGTTTCTGCGAAATATGTCCCTCTTATAGACCAAGTAATCGTGATGCCAGTTGCGGTTAAGCAGCGGAAGCTCTAGGCTCCCTTTGTAGATGGTAATGTTGGTACCCAGAGGTAGGATTGCCAGAGTGGTGCAAGGTTGCCTACAGTCTCTGTAGATGTTATGTACATGTGTCACGGTGTTCCTTCCTGGATATCCATGAATACCAGATGTGATGTGGTACGAAGCAATGCAAAAGGGGTAGTTGAACTTGGATGGTGGATGAGTAGAATAAATGGAGTCCAGACTTTGTCGTAACGTTGAACAGTTGCTTTTACTTGGCATAAATTGGTAATCCAAACAGCTTTGAAATGATATCTTGGCCATCAGTAGGTATTGGCTTAACTTTGGCAGGCAAATACTTCTCGGCAACAATCTCAGCTCTGCAATGCTTGGATGGATAATTAGTAAACTCTTTCTCTTTTGCTGGAACTTAAGTTAGCTGTAGTCTGTCTCTTAATTATAGTCTTAGGAACTTGTTGTCCTGGTTTTAGAGTACCTCGGGCTTCGGCTCAGCTTGGAAGAAGGCAATGCAAGCCCAGGAGGGGACAATCAACCATGTAGACTTCAGAGGCAGGGCCTCTGGGCCTAGCAGAGCAGGCAGTGCTCTGCTGCTAGCCAGCACACAACCTTTCCCTGGTATGGTGTAATATATGCCCTGTGAAAAATGAATAAAGCCATATCTGAGTAACTGCTAACTGAGATATCTTTATTAAGTTTTACAGTAGCTGATAGCAGAGTGTTAAGGTCACAATCAGGCATCTGACCTACCCACTTCCCCATGAAATAGTAGGGTAGGCGTAAGAATCTGTAAACTCCAAAGAGTCTTTCACTCAACCTGCCAAACATATATTGACAAAACTTATAATGGTTATTGCTATATGCTGGGAATTTTCAAGAGGCCTCTTCAAAAGAAAGGACTTCATGTGAATGATCAAGAAAGTCCCACAATTAGCGACAGCCATGATTTGCGAGTGTTCTGTAAATTATGGGTGGGCGGCCACCCAGGAATCTTGGATTTCCCCAAAAGGGTTAAAAAGGAGTAAGAGAACTGTCCAGCTTACACATACAGTATGTCTGACCTTCCGCCATGCCTGAATAATGAACCAAAGAAACAGGTGATCTTTTAATGCAATAGAGAGTTCTGTGTCAGTTAAATGTAATAGGGCGGTGGAATGTACCGATTAGGAGAATTTACTTTCTAGTTCAACATTAGCAAAGTTAAGGTAACCTCGAAGCCAGTCTAAAGCACATCTATAATGAGCCATAAAAACCATACAGAAAAAGGTCTGGGAGATTTCGGCCTCCCAAAAGATTTGGGTGTCGTAACTTAGCTAAGCTAATTCTATTATGCCAAACACCTGCCCAAATAAATCGTTAAAGCATGCTGTAAAGTATCTTAATATCTTTTTTACGTAACAGTAAAGTATCGTTTGATGTGGGTACAATAATTTGGGAAATACCATAATTTTAAGTAGATGACATCATCCAGAGAATGATAAAGTAAAATCCTGCCAGGAGTTAAGTGTTACGAGAGAGGAAATGAGGGGTTAAAAATTCTAGTTATATAGGAAGGAGATGTCAGCTGGTATTTTAATGCTTAGATAAGTGAGATTATCCATTCTCTATTGGAAGGGAAAGGATGTCCCCCACAATCTCCTGGCTGTACGGAAAATCGGCAACGCCTCTGATTTATGAAAATTAACCCAAAATCCTGATGCAATACCAAAATCATCAATTGCTGACATTATGGTTGGAATAGCTTGTTTAGGACTAAATATATATAAACAGTAGGATATAGTCTAATGCTAAAACTTTCGTTTCTAGACAACTCACTATTATCAGATATATTTCACTGCTGGTTATTACTTACGATACATAACTTGTATCTATTTTTTAAAGTTTTACACAGTTTTTATTCTTGTTCTCTAGTTTTCTTTATATACAGAGTAACACTTTTACTTATATATATCATGCATCATGTACATTTTATTGATACATTAATAAAATTGATTTGCATTTCCTTACATTGGTGTGGCATACACTGTTTCTTTGTTGTGTTATTTTGTAAGTTGCGGGAGTGGACCGTTTATATTGAGACCGCAAATGATTTAATCTATATACAGAGGGAAAGAACATGTCACTAGCATCTAAACTGACAAAGATCAAGTTGGCTGCTACATCTGGTATCATGTTGCCACCTTCTTCAACATGTCTGCCATGGCTTTCTTCGACTTTCCGCTTTACCTGTCTAATGAACAAGAATTGTGGCAACTAATAAAAAGATATCATAAATGTTTATCCATTTTATCTATATCTGTATATGTAGTAATAACACTATGAAATTACGCTGGTTTAATTTATAGACAATGTATCTTGTGTGACATAGCAAAATACTCTTATTATATTATCCACTGCCATTTTAGTCTTGCAACAAAAAAGGAATCTATCAGAAATATTCTGAAAAGCTTCAGTTTTCAGTGCATATCTTTGACGTCTTCCCACCTTTCCGTCAGTTTTGTCTCTGCTCTTTTACTGATTTTTAATATCCTTCTCCCTCTGTCACAGACAGAGGCTAATGGGAAGTGTGGTCAAGATTTTGGGATCCATCAATGCCTCTGTATAAAATTAGCATGGGCCCGATGAATCAGCTGCCAAGG